>NW_024100738.1:358941-717883 GCF_016161935.1 Mauremys reevesii
AAATTCGACCTAAGTTAAATCGAACTACTCTTGTAGTGTAGACATACCCCTAGACTCTGACAGCCCCACCCCACTGTGTGACGTATTGGTCCGAGTGCTCTTTTCTCTCTTTTTCCGTTCTAGGACATCAGAGGCACCTCGACCAGACATGTGGCTCCTTCTCACTCCCCTTCACATTTCTTGAGACTGGGCAGGGCTTGGACACCAGGTGAAAGCCACGTCTCCCGTCAGCACAGTGTGGACAGGAGCCACATTTCTGTTACTTTCACTCTGTTCAAGTTATTCTCAAGGTTCTTGCTCTGTGAACAAAACGGAGGATTTACGCATCCCATGGGAAAGATTATGAACTTGTTACATCCCTGGGGGACTGGCTGCCTGTACATACTGGGGATGTAATATGGGGCTTTCACTGCTAGGTCTCTGCTTACCATAGGCGCTGACTTTTATTTTTCCCCAGAGGGCTCTACCCCTGCTCTGCCCTCGGGCCCCACCCCCACTATGCCCCTCCCCTGAGGCCCTGCCCTCGCTCCACCTCTTCCTGACCCCACTCGGCCTCCTCCCCTAAGGCCGTGCCCTCTGTCTGCCTCTTCCCGCCCCTGCTCCAACCCTTCCCTGAAGCTGCAGCCAATCTGCAGCTCGCTGCTCTCCGCCCTCCCCCAGGCACCTCCCCTAGCCACCAAACAGCTGATTGGCAGCCCCGCAGAACAGCTGTGGCTGGTGAGTGCTGAGCTCTTCCAATATTTTTTTCTGCAGGGGTTTGAGCTCCGGAGCCAGGGCCGGCTCCAGGCACCAGCCTACCAAGCACGTGCTTGGGGCGGCACCTTGGGAGGGGGCGGCGATTGGGGTTTGTTTTTGTTGGTTTTGGTTTGGCCAGGCAGCGCTGGGGGGGGCGGGGGCTTGGGCAGCGCAATGTGGCGCTCTTTTTTTTTTTTTGCTTGGGGTGGCAAAAATGTTAGAGCCGGGTGCTGAGCTCCCCCTATATTTGTTCCACAGGGGTTTGAGCTCTGGAGCACCCCTGGGGTCAGCACCTCCGCTGCTACAATCATGGGACCGAGCAGTGACCAAGTATAAACAGCGACTTACAATGAGACTTAGCCAGAGGTGAAAGTAAGCTGGTATGGTACGGTGCGGCATACCAGCAAGAGCCAATACACTGTGCCGGACCGCACTGGCTTCCATGGCGGGGCTTTAAAGGGCCGCAGCGGGGAGCCCAGAGCCCTTTGAATCCTGCCCGCGGCTCCGGCGGCTGGGCTGGGGCCAAAATTTAAAGGGCTCAGAGCTCCCCGCAGCGGCAGGAGCTCCAGGCCCTTTAAATCCCACCTGCAGCTCCGGCTGCTGGAGCTGCGGTGGGGATTTAAAGGGCCTGAAGCTCCTCAGCAGCCGGAGCCCGGGCCTTTTAATTTGCCCCTGAGCCCCGGGGGCTCCCAGCCACCTCTGCAGCTGAGAGCCTCGGTTTGATTTTTAAAGGCCCTGGGGCTCCCAGTCACAGCCGGTGCACCAGGGCCTTTAAATCTTGAGAGGCCCCACCTCTTCTGGATGAGGCCACGCCCCCCTCGGGACTCCGGCAGTACCGGTAAGTCCTGTAAGTTACTTTCACCCCTGGACTTAGCCCACGTACTGCTGTTAATGGGCAAGTCGGTAAGGCCTAAATTTACAACAGTGGCCTAACTGTGGGTGTCTCGGTTTATCTCCTCAAAATACAGGAGTTCAGGGCACGTGTTCCACCTGCATTCCCAGCTGCAGCCGGAGTCAGTGGGCGCTGCGGGTGCCCAGCCCCTTGGAGAACCAGCCCCTAGGCACTTAGGTTAGTATCCCAAATTTGGACCCTAAATCAAAAGAGATTCTTGACAGTTGGACCCAGCCCCTCGGTGTGCTCTGGCTCCTGGGCCGGCCAGCACGGCTGTTTGTGCTTCCTCCCCAGCAGCTGCAGGCACAGGGAGTGCTCCTGGTTGGGGCGGTCGGGAGTGGGTTTGGGGCATGGACAGGCTGGAGGAGGAAGGGATGGAAGGGGATAGAGGGGTGTGGCCAGGGTGAAGCTGCACCTCTTGTACTCTGCTGAGCTGCAACGTCTCTATTAAGCACGTTGTTAAACTGCTGCAACACTGGACTCAGGTAACTAGCTGCATCTGCAGCAGCATCTCTGCCCAGCACGGCTCCCCCACCACAGCTGAATTCCCTCTCCTTGTCCCCGATGGCGGCTTCCCAGACTGCACCAGGTCTCTTCGGTCTGTCCCCACATCCCCTCCTGCAGCTGCAATGGGCAAGTGGCCTGAGAGGTCTCTGTTTATCCCACACCAGGTATCCTGCAGCCCCTAGTGCGAGCTCCCCACACACCCGCTGCCCTCAGCCATTGGGCCCCAGCCCTCACCTGGGGGACAGGAGTTTGGTCTCCCTGCAGTCCCTGGTCTCTCTGCTGGGACTGACAAACAGGGAGAAAATGGGGGCAGGGCCTTGCTGGGAGTGTTGTGTTACAGGGGCACCTGCCCCACTAGGGCCCAGGCTGAGATCCCAGCACATTCCACAGGCCCCTGAGCCGCCATCAGATGGACTTTCAGCCTCGGTCCGTGTGGTGGTGGGGGGGGAGGCTCTGGGTTACTGCCCTGGGGGAGCTGCTGGGGGAGGGAGGAGATTTACCTGCTCACAGACAATTTTAACAGATTTAAACCTTCAACTTTTTAAATCTCAGTGTCCAGTGTCATTAAATAGTTCTGGTCTGACCAAAATATTCTCTGATCCCCCCATAATTTCCCACAACCGTGAACATTTTAATTGGAATGAAATGCTTAAAACCCAATTTGTTGTGAAAGTTTAAATCAATAAATATAAAAATTGCTTAAAATAAACATCATCTGTCAAAATTAGATATTATAAAAAAAATTCTGCCCAGCCTATCACTCCTTAGACACACAGCTCCTGCTCCTCCAGGCTCATCCTCACAGGGGGCTGCCTCACTGACCCTCCCCACCAGCACAGGGGCTGATTGCAGGACCGGAGTCCTAGTCGTAAATTTTTTACCAAAGCCTCCAGGGGTGAAATTGGCTGGGTTCTTCCTGCTCAGCAAACAGCATGAGTCATTTTCAGGCAAGGAAACACCCCCTTGCTGCTGCAGGCGGGGCATAGTGTGAATTCAGGAAATTGAAACTAATCCTGATCCACTGCCCAGAGGGAGCCATGGCTGCAGAGAACCCCATGGAAAGTCTCCAGGAGGAAGCGACATGTCCCGTCTGTCTGGAGTATTTCACTGAACCTGTCACTCTGGAATGTGGGCACAATTTCTGCCGAGCCTGCATCAGCCAGTGCTGGGAGGGATCCGATACAGGCGCCTCCTGTCCTCAGTGCAGAGAAACTGTGCAACAGAGAAACCTCAGGCCCAACAGGCAGCTAGCAAATGTCCTAGAAATTGCCAAGCGACTGAGTTTACAGGCAGCAAAGGGAACAGGAGGGGATGGGGTGTGTGGGGAACACCAAGAGGCTCTGAAACTGTTCTGTGAAGAGGATCAAACCCCCATCTGTGTGATCTGCAGAGAGTCCTGGGCTCACCGGGTTCACACAGTGGTTCCCATACAGGAGGCTGCCCAGGAATACAAGGTACCGAGTTGCTGTCCAGTCTAATGGGTAATAACTTTGGATGTTGATTATAGGTTAATGGTTTAACTGTGTCACTGAGCTGTGTGTAGCCTTCATTGCTTGAAAGCTGATAGGGGGAGTTACAAGCCGTGGCTGGTATTACTGGTTGTATCACAGTGTTTATTGTTGTTTGCATACCCTACAGACCCCAGATAAGCTCTGACCTCGATTGTAGGAGGTCTTGCACAAAACCCAGTGAGGGACAATCCCTGAGCCATTTACAGTCCAACTGGACAAGACAGACAAAGGGTGGGAAGGGAAACTGAGGCACAGAGAGGGGAAGTGACTTGTCCAAGGTGACTCAGCAGATCCGTGGCAGAGCTGGATATAAAAACCTGGTTTTTCAAGGCCCAGTTCAGTGCCCTAACCACTAGCTACTCTGCCCCTTTCAGCAGCACTGAGCAGTGAAGAAGTGCAGAGATTAGGAGGAAAAGACGCCTTGATACAGGCCCTAGGCCCAGCAGGGAGATGAGGTTTCCCATTGGGATTGTGAACTCCTGTGCTGCTCCACAAGGAGTTAAACGCAGATGCTGCGGGCCTGCACTAGAGGAGATCACTGGGCTAAACACTGTGTGGGACCCTGAGCACCTTGAGTCCGCACACAAAAGGGCTCCAGACAGCACAGGTCCATGCCAAGTACCACTGGGATTCGACTTATCTTCAGCAAAACTAACCCCTGGGCAGTGCGGACCTGTGTCAGTCTGACCTGTTCTCGTGTGTTCGTGGGCAAGGACCAGCCAACGTGGTTCCATTAGTCCCACAAGGCAGCTTTTTAAAATCTCCCAGAATCCACTGCTTCCGGAGTCTTTGCTGGGGATTTTGGGGGAGCTACCCAGAGGCCACTGCCACGGAAAGGGGCTAGGACAGCACTAGGGCAAACCCCAGCTGTTCCTAACACAAACCAACACATCTAATGGGCTTTGCCCTAGGCCTTAGATCAGTGCTGTCCAACCCGTCCAATCCCCAGGGAGCTGAAAGTCAATGGAGTTGGATTCCTTTGAGCATCCCGGCCTGTATGGCTGCCCCCGGAGGCTTCTGGGATTGGTATCACTGTTTCTGAAATCTGCTAAAAAACAGCTTTATAAATTCACCACCATGGGACACCAGTTTCCTGCTGGTTTAAATTGATGGAGAAAGTGGATGTAAGAACTCAACTCTGAATATAAAACACTCCCAGTTTCCATAAATAAGGTTTCATTCCCTTGGTGTCTCTGAGGTCCTACCTCTAGAAAGACCCACTGTTGTACACAGTATTGTAACTGTGTTGGTCCCGGGATATTAGAGAGACAAGGTAGGTGATGTAATTCTCGGCCTTCTGGCTGGGAAAGCATTATCTAAATTGTATCTGCTCATGGCCAACTTCTGTGGGTGAATGACAAGCTTTCAAACTTACACAGAGCTCTTCTTCAGACCTTGGAAAAAGTATGTTCCCCAGAGCTGAGTTGTGTGTAACTCTCTTACCAACAGGAGCTGGGCCAGCAGAAGATATTGCCTTACCCACCTAGTCTATCTAGGACGACTGACTGTTATCTTGAATTTTGGGTGGAAAAACACCTCATCCACCCCCTACAACCCTCAAAATAAACCCACCAAATCATTTCTGTTTGTCAGGAAAGAATCCAGGCCCATTTGAAGACTCTGAGGGAAGAGAGTGAAAAGCTGCTGGGATTTAAAGTGACTGGAGGGAAGAGAAGCCAGGAGTATCTGGTAGGTGCCTATTGTTCTTCGCTTGCTGGGACATGGAGGGATGTTTATTGGTAGATTTCTCTGTGGCCTTGTGTGTGTTTCTCCATGATCATGGGATACTGTGTGTGTGTGTGTGTGTGTGTGTGTGTGTGTACAGGTGTGCATATCACAAATGTTCTCTCCCTGGAGAAGGACAACAGCATCTTCTGCAGGTTCTACGATGCATTTTAATTAATGAGTTAATTACGACCCCTTGTGGCTTTCACAACATTTTTCCCAAACTGCACTGACTATACCCCAGTAGACGTGGAGACAGCCCTTTCAGAGAGATTGGGGCCCAATGGGAAGCTGTAAGAGAATCCTCTCCCTTGTGATCACAGTGTATAGTCAGGATGTGAAAAATGGTGGGTTTTGAACCTCAGTCCACAGAGACTGTCATTACAACCCAACCGCTCTTCAGAGCCAGCAGGAGAGGGGCTAGTGGAACTCTGGCTCCACCCGAGGATCTGCCTACAAAGGTCCCGATTGGAGCAGCTGTTTGGATGCATGAATTACATCAGCAGGAGTCATGTGAAGTTGTCCAAACAACTGCATGAACTCCCGATCTGCTGCTGGACTGGACCCTGATTCTGGCTTGGCCATGGCATTGTCCCTGACTCAGGTTTGACCTGCAGTACTGTTATCTGACTCCAGCTTAACCCTTCGTGTGGCTCCCTGACTCCAACTCCAGTCCCGATCTCTGGTGTGATTCCAGACACTGATTCTGACTCAGCCGTTGGCATGACTCCTGAGCTCGACTGTAGCCCTAACCCTCGCTGAGATCCTGACTTTGACTCCAGCTCTGATTTTGGCTGCAGTTCCCGATTTCCAAGTGCAGCTCTGAGCACTAGGTCTGACGGCTCATGTCCTGGTCTCTACACAGATGTGTTAGAGATTGTAAAGAAACTCTCTTGTAAGACTGTATGGAAGGTCATCAGGCTCCATCCATGTTCCTGACCAGCCCTTTCCTTATTTCTTATAGAAACAGACAGAAACCGAGAGGCAGAAGATTCTGTCTGAATTTCAGCAACTCCGGAAGTTCCTGGAGGAACAAGAGCGACTCCTGCTGGCCCAGCTAGAGAAGCTGGACGAGGAGATTGTGAAGATACAGAATGAAAATATCACCAAACTCTCTGAGGAGATTTCCTGTCTCAGTGAGCTGATCAGTGACATGGAGGGGAAGTGTCAGAAGCCAGCATGTGAATTCCTGCAGGTGAGATTGAACTGGAAACATCCCAAATCCCAACACAGGGACAGGACAGCTCCTGAACCACAGGCACAGGAGTCCAGCAATCAGAGATCTCAGTGTAACTCAAATGTGTGCATTGCTGACATGAGAATGACGATTGTTCTTTGCAGACTCACAGACACATTGATATTAGAGATGGAAAAACCCCATTAGCTCAGTGAAACCATGGCCCTGGGGCCAGGGCAGGGCTGATTTTTCCTGTATTTGCAAAATCTCTTTCCTGGAATCCCAAGTGTATGTCAGGTGGTACTGAGATTTATATTTAATCTCTCTCTCCTCTCTCTCGTCTAGGATGTCAGAAGCACCTTAAGCAGGTATGTGGCTCTCTCTCCCTCCCACACATACTTGGCAATGCTGGGAAAGATCATGGAGATGATGTTAGCACTGCATCTCCACAGCAACATGTGTGGGGAAGGTCACATTTTGGATACAAATCTCTCAGATAAACTTAATCCTGAGGTTCTCACCCTGGTTCAGAAGACTCTAGAATTCTCCATTCAGTGGCAAGGCCTGACTTCAAGTGTTTCCTAGAGATGTCACATCCCTGGGGGACTGGCCGCCTCAGGATTGTGGGGATGGAATATGGGCCTGTCACTGCTGGGGCCCTGGTTACCATTCAGCCCAGAGCAGCAGTGGTCAAGAGTCTTTCCCACCAGAGTCTTTCCCAGCCTGAGGGTTGTTAGGAGACCTGTGAGGAATGATCTGGGGAGGGGGGAGTTCATGTCTCAGTCTAGTTCCTAGAGGACAGATTTCTACAGCACTTCACATAGGAACCTCCTGTCCCTCAGAGCATGGCGGCCAAGGAGTAAATTGGCCATGGAGACTTAATTCCCCTTTTGTCCCCAGAGCTGATCTCGCCAGACCAGAGTTGCACAATATTAATGAATCCTTTGAAGGGAAGGTTGTACGGCCATGGCCTGTGTTGCACCTGCTCTGAGGCTGGGAGAAGTCGAGGAATTCAAACTCCAGGCCCATTAGAGCAGCGACTCACTAGCCAGAACTTATGAGTCACAAATGAAATATAATCACATGAATTTTTTTCTCTCTAGATGTGAGAAGGGGAAGTTCCAGCAGCCAAAGGAGATTTCTCCTGAACTGGAAGAGCGAGTCAGCAATTTCTCCCAGAAAACTTTTGTGGTATCTGAGACTTTGAGGAAGTTCAAAGGTACCTAAAATGGATCAAGGAATGCAAACTGGGATGAGTTTCTGAGACTGTGGGAAGAAAATGGTGCTGGTCAATTGGTTCACACTTAGATGATGCTTCTATTTAATGGTTGGGTGTGAATGCCAGATACTTGGGTCTAGAACACTCAGGTTGATTCATTCAAACCTTTGTTTGCACCAAAAACATGCCTTTCTATTACAATTACAAAATAAGAAATGACTCAGACTTTAATGTCAGAAGGGACTATCATGATCCATCTGCTCTGACCCCCGGTAAACTTTGGCTGACTTACTGAAGTCCTCAAATACTGATTTAAAGACTTCAAGTTACAGAGAGTCCACCATTTATTGTAGTTTAACATCTGTAAATGATGCATGCCCCATATGAGAGAGGAAGGGGGAAAAAAAAAAAACCAACCAACCAAACATGGTCTCTGGCAATTTGACTTGCTGGAAAATTCCTTCCCTATCCCAAATATGTTGGTCAGCTGGACACTGAGCATTTCAGCAAAACCCAACAGTCAGACACCTGGGAAAAATTTCTCTCTAACTCAGAGCCCTCCCCGTCTAGTGCCCCATCACCAGCCATTGGGATATTTGCTACCAGCCCCTACATATAGAAAGAAGTTCTGGCCAGTTCCCTTCTTTCGGGGCATAGGTGGGTCATGGGGGATTTCTCCTATGATGTTCTGATTACCCCTTACAATGTCTGACATATTATACACATCCAAATTGCATATTTACTAGTTCTTTTCCAGTCACCTTTGAGTGATATGAATATGAAGTACCTTATATAGGTCAGACACTGCACATGCATGAACTTTTCATTGGCAGGGCTTTTTTTTCTTCAAGCTATTTTCATGTTCTTGTTCTCTTCTCTCATTGGTTTATTACCACTGATTATGCACACGTCACTTTGACCTTTGTCTCCACACAGGGGGTATTGGACTTCTCTGTGGCTGGATGCACAGCCCCCCTCAGCCTAGCTCCAGCCCCTCAGTGCTACCCCTCCCCCAGCCTAGCTCCCCAGCAGCAGCAGGGATGAGGGACAATGGGAAGCCACTTCAGGGAGCCACCAGAAGTGAGTCCCCCGCCCCCACCAAGAATTTGTTCCACCCTGGCCCCTGCTCACAACAGACCTCCACCCACAGCCAGAACTTGTCCCTATATCCTGCTCAGGAGGTAGAGGAGGTTCCCACCCACCCTGGGATAACCCCTGCCCGGAGAGGGGTGCCCTGGTCACAGTGAGGGGGTGGGAAACCCTGCTCCCCTGAGAGACCCCCCTCCTCTGCTTCCCACATCCTGTGACATGATGGGGGATCTCCCATGTAAGGGACACAGACAGGGGAGAGAAATGGGGTAAGTGGTGTAGAGGTGAGATACACACACACACACACACTCCTTCTCCCATAAGGCATATTATTTAAACAAGAAAAATAGTAGTGACAACAACGCACTGAAATATGGTTTTAGGATAAATATTTATTTCAATGCCCCATCCTAAAAAAAAAAAGACTTTGGCAGTGAGGTACATTCAAAAACACTAAAGTGAGTTGAATTTATTATTATTATTATTGTTTATTATTTATTAACTACATAGCTAGGTTATGTTTTTTTCAGTGTGGAAAATTGTGTTATTTTACGGGTTGAATGATGACTGAATGACATAACACCCCACCAGTGTCCACCACTAAGTTCAGGATTTTTGTCAAGTGTCCATCACACAATATGATGCTGCCGACCCCTGGCCAAAGGGACCAAAGTGGGTAAAGTTACTTTTATGACAAAGTCTTTGTATGATCTGGGTCTAGAGTATGACAAAAAGCAGTGAGTGAATGAGACAAACCAACTGGAGTCTGAGGGGCGGGAGGGGATTATGAGGGGAAAAGTAAATCTCCCTTACAGATTGTGTGTCCTGGGATGGATGTGAGGCTGCAAGGACGTTTCCATTGCTGGGAGATGCCTGAATGAGAGAGGAAATAGAAGGTTTCAGATAGTTTATATTAAATGCCTGAGTGTGTCTCTGGGCTCTCGCTCTGTTTCTCTGTCATGATGAAAACACAGCTCTTTGCGATCAGAGTGGGGACACTGTTATAAATATGATAGCCTGAAATCTCATCTCCTTTCCCCCGCCAGACACTCTGAAGACACAAATTGAGGAATCCCTAGAAGCCCACAGACAGGGTGAGTTTGCAGCTGGAGATTGTCTTTACATTATGAGAAAATGCCAGTGAAAACATCTTCATGAGATTGTAACTAAAGTTACCAACAAAATCAACACACACACAGCCCTAAAAATAACCCATTAAACAGTGAGGAGATCCAGGGGCACTGGAACATGGGGGGCCAGGGGGCCAAGCCCACCCACTTTTTAACATGGGCATAGTTTGGGGACAGAGGGCCATGTTGCCCCCACCCCCCCACAACGGCAAGCCTTGGGCAGGCGTGGAGCATCGCAGGCAATGGCTGTGCTTCGTGGAGGGGCAGCTGATCAGCTCCCCCTTTTTAGTGCAGCTTCTTCCCGGTGCTGGCCCCTCTCAGTGGCCCCACTCCTGCTCCTCTTCCCCTGGACTCTCCACCTGCCCTGGGTGGTGCACGCCGGAGAGTGGGGACATGGGAAGATGGAGGGTCAGGGGCTCTCCAGAGTGGCCAAGGCTCCCATCCTGGCCAGGGGCAGGGCCTCGGCGGGCAGATGAAGGTGGGGCAGGGCCATGGAGAGGGCAGGGCGACCTAGTACCTCTCTCCCCAACTTCTACCAAGGTGCTGGAACACCTGGGGAGATCCCAAGCTGACATCACACAAATAGTCCTAGGGTGACCAGAAGAGAGACGTGGAATATCGGGATGCGGTGCGGGGGTGCCACTGGAGGAAAAAAAAAAAACAAGAGCTGGCGGCGGAGGGGAACAAACAAACAAACAAGAGCCGCCGGAGCATAGGAAAAATTGGTGGGGGCTGAGAACCCACTGGCAGCTCCACGCCCCATCCCCCAGCACCAGCTCACCTCCGCTCCACCTCCCCTGAGCAGGCTGCCGCGTCCTGCTTCTCCTCCCTCCCTCCAGCACTTGCTCCGCCATACAGCTGAGTAGCGCAATCCTGGGAGGAATGGGGAGGAAGAGGAATGCGGTGTGCTTGAGGAAGAGGCAGGGCCAGGGTAGGGAATTTGGGGATGGATCCAGTATGGGAGGGAGGAGGCGGAGTTGGGGCGGAACCGGGCAGAGTTGGGGCGGGCGCGAGCCTGTGTGCTGGAGGGCAAAATATTGAGACAATTTGCATCCCGACCGATTTTGGTTGGGACACAGGATAAACAAGTAAATATTGGGACAGTCCCAATAAAATCTGGATGTCTGGTCACCCTAAATAGTCCTGACACCGACCTTAGTGCTGAATTCATGCCCACGCTGCTGAACAGAAACACTCTCCCTGAGCAGCCTGTGAACAAAGCTCTCTGCAATGAGGGCTGACACATCCCTCTGCTTTATCTCAGTGCAGGGGAGGGTCTCCCCATCGCTCTTCTCCAACATCCTGCCTTTCCTTTGGGCAGGGTTGGGCTGCTCCCTCCTTCCTGGATTGGGGAGATGCTCTTCCCGTGACGCTGGCAGCTCCTCCCTTCTCCCTGGGCTGGGGATGGTGCTACCTCACTCAATGCCACCTCCTACACTCTGATATTAAGTGGCTCTTTCCCAATGCTGCACTTTCCTGTCTGTTCCCAGCCCTGGGAGTGAAGGCTGCATTAGAGGAGGGAGATTCCCTCCGGACTTCAAAACTGTACCTGCTTCCTCTGCTCCCTCCTCACTAACAGTGGCGGCTCTAGCTATTCCGCCACCCTAAGCACAGCAGGCAGGCTGCCTTCGGTGGCTTGCCTGTGGGAGGTCCCCGGTCCCGCGGATTCGGCGGCATGCCTGCAGGAGGTCCTCCGGGCTTGCAGCTTCAGTGTACCCACTGCCGAATTGCTGCCGAAGCAGCAGGACTGACGGACCTCCCGCAGGCATGCCACTGAAGGCTGCCTGACTGCTCCCCTCGCAGCGACCAGCAGGGCGACCCCTTCAGCTTGCTGCCCCAGGCACACGTTTGGAGCGTTGGTGCCTGGAGCTGCCACTGCTCACTAAAACCTTTCTTGATGTCTCTCTCATGCTGGTAATGGAACAGAACAAGAGGGGTAGCTGGGAGCTGAAGCTTATGGAAGCAAATGGGAAACTAATGAAGTGGGTCTCCTTACAGAGACTGAGGAACTGCAGTGACATCCCTGTTCAGTCTCAGGTGCCCAGGACAGAGGCAACTCTCTTAGATTCAGGCCTGTCCCAGCCAGGACAGGGCTGCTGGGGAAGCATGAGAAATGGTCCCAGCCTCCCCCAGGGCTGAGCTCTGCCCCTAACGCTCTGATTCTCTCCCCAGTGAATGTGACTCTGGATCCAGACACGGCTCATCCCAACCTCGTCCTGTCTGAGGATCGGAAAAGTGTGAGATGGGGAGACATGCGGCAGCGACTGCCCAACAACCCTGAGAGATTTGACACTTGGCCCTGTGTGCTGGGCTGTGAGGGATTCACCTCAGGGAGACATTGCTGGGAGGTGGAGGTGGGGGATGGGGGATGCTGGGCTATGGGGGTGGCCAGAGAATCTGTGAGGAGGAAGGGAGAGATCAGCTGTACCCCTGAGGGGGGGATCTGGGCTGTGCAGTGGGAGGATCAGTTCCGGGCTCTCACATCCCCTGTGACCCCCCTGCCCCTGAGCCGGGTCCCCAGCAGGATCCGGGTTTGTCTGGACTGTGACCGGGGGCAGGTGACATTTATCGATGCTGGTGACGAGGCCCCGATCTTCACTTTCCCGCCGGGCTCCGTCCCTCGGGGGAGAATCCGACCCTGGTTCTGGGTGGCGTGGGGATCCCAGCTCAGACTGTGTCCCTGAGACACACAGCAGAGGGAGGAACTGGAAATCAGCCTCTCTAGCCTCATGGACCCCAGTCTCTATGACCTTGGAGGACTCCCATCTACCCAGCCCCTGGTGCCTCATCTCTATGACCCCTGGAACCTCTTCCCCCTCCCTCCCTGCATCACCAGGGAGGGGAAGGGGAGGGAGGAAGAACCCCTGGGGCTGCAGGAGGAGCAGAGGGGCCCTGAGGGGCAGAGGTGGGGGCTGGGCAGGGGGTGGCACAAGCAGCCAGGCTGGGGACAGGCAGAGGTGGGGGTGGCAGGGACACAGCGTGAGTCAATAAGGGTTTGGGGGGTTAGGGAGAAGCAGCAGCAGCAGGGAGCGGTTTGTACAGATCGGTGGGATTAGATCTCATAGGGGTCTCCCAGCCAGAGCTCCTGCCGCAGGGGCCACAGTCACTTCAGGACAACTGGTCACACACACATGGGGGAGGGGTGACGGAGGGGTAAGGTGTGCAGATTGATGGGAAAACCATTACATAACCTTAAAAAAAATCATTGTTGAGTTAGTCTCATGATTTTTTTAAAAACTCCTGAGGTTGGCAGCACTGGGGGAGGCAGGGACAGGGGGGGTTTAACCAGAGGGAATTAGAAGCAGCAAGAAGGAAAATGTGAATGAAAATAAAACAAGAATAAAGGGAGAGTCCAGGAGAAATGGTGGAAAACAGGAATGAGAAGAGTGACAGGAAAATATCCCTGACAGGGGAACCAGCCGGGGGCAGCAAGAGGGGAAGGGATAAAATCGGGCGGGGGCACAGGAGCCATGGGGGATGATCTGTAACTGGGAGGGGAGGAGGGTGGTAGAGACACAGGAAAATAAACAGGGATCAAAAGTGAGGGTTAGGAAAATGAGTAGAAAAGGACAGCGTGAAAGGAAAGGGAACATGAGAGCGTTTAGGGGAGGAAAGTGAATGAGATTTTGCTTATACCCGGTGTGGAAAAGCAGAAGACACCAAAATCTATTTGTGTGCAGTAGGAAAGGAAAGAGAACAGAGGGATTTATGACATGTTGCTGAAAGTGAGACTGTAACTCATTCATTCCTGGCCATTGGAGCTATTTTAGTGCCGTTAAGAAAACTGTTCTCAGTAGCTGGGGATCTTCCTTCCATGCTGTGGTTATTAAGGCTCCATTTACTAACCATCTTTAATTACTTACTGTAAATAAAACATTACAAACAATTCTTCTTGTTTGTTCCACTTTAATGTCCCAGCTGCAGGTGCTGGGGGCAGCATCATGGGATTTGCTTCCCAACTTTTTTGTGTCACCCCAACTTTCAAAGGGAATATTGCACCTCCAGGATGAGAGTTTGGGTTTACTGTGATGTGTCACTCCGCATGGCTCTGTCCTATGCACACCCATGTCAATCAGGAATTGCTCAGCTGTGCTCTGGGGAGGGGTGACTGGTTGCACAGGGGGCAATCCATGAAGGGACTCGGGTGTTACAATGCTGAGAATCACAGTAATTTTTTGGCAGCAAGAAAATCACAGGGATGGCAGCACTGTGACCCTCAGAGCTGACTCAAGTGCCTAAACTCCCTAGACAATATATGGGCAACACAGGCACCTTAGAATGCGCTTCACAGACGCCACCTCAGTAGCTGGGGAGCCCTGTAAGCTAGCCAATGGGAGAGGCTGACAAGGGGGAAAGGTGTATTGTAAGCCACACCCCTCTCATGAGTAGGCACCTAAATCTGGGCTGCAGCGTGCTGTCTTACGACCCTTCAAACAGGAACCCACCACCTGATGTCCAGGGCCTCCAGTCACGGCTGCTGCCAGTGCCTGGTAGTGGTGGTGGCAGCTGGGAGCCCCAGGCCCTTTGAAGTTACCCCAGCAGACTGCAGGGCTCCTAGGTGCACGCGGTGGATGGGTGCAGTGGCACATTAGGGGAAGGAGAAGCCCCAGACCCAGGCAGGAGCTGCACTGGGCGGGGCGGGGGGCAAGAAGAAGCCCATGACCCTGGCAGATGTAGGGCTGAATCCCCAATCCCCCTGTGTGCCTAGCTGGCCTGAGCCCCTCCCTCTCCTGTGCAGAGCTGGCATCCATTCTCAGGCTGTGGAGAAATTCAGCCCAAATGTACTCACCTTGGTATCTGCATTTCCCCCATCACCACACAGCTCTGAATGGATTTAGCCTAGGAGGCAGGGCCAAGCATTAGACCCATATAGCAGGTGGGAGCTAGGAAACCCAGAGGTCAAGTGTCTTTCCCAAGACTAAGCAGGGAGTCAGTGGCAGAGCAGAGAACCAAACCCAGCACACCTGAGCCCCAGGCCTGTGCCGTAACCACTGGGCCCCTTCCTACCTGAGGGGGAACCTCCTCTGGGGACACTAGACAGAGCCCCCAGGAGGTGGGGAGTAGAGAGATGGGTAAAAGGACATTGGTGGGAAGTACGAAGAGGGAAACATCAGGAAAGGGATCAAGGACTTAGGGGGAGGGATAGCTCAGTGGTTTGAGCATTGGCCTGCTAAACCCAGCATTGTGAGTTCAATCTTTAAGGGGGCCACTTAGGAATCTGGGGCAAAAATTGGTCCTGCTAGTGAAGGCAGGGGGCTGGACTCAATGACCTTTTGAGGTCCCTTCCAGTTCTAGGAGATTGGTATATGTCCAATTATTACCTTTTAGAAAAGAAACAAGAGGGAGGGAAAGGGGCCGGGAGCAGAGAAAAGAGGAAGGGAGAGGGGAAAGACTCCCCACTGCTTGTGAGTCCCATCCACCTTCTTCCCACAGCCAACAGTGGCCCTCAACTCCCAAACAGGCGCTAAGCTGGGGTGACGCACAGAGTGAACACAGTGTCTTTACACAGGGGTGTCAGTGAAGGCAGCTTGTAGCTGAGTGTAATGATTTTAACACACTGTAATTCATGGTAATGTAATGATGTAGCTCATTGCTATTTTATTAATGATTGTTATGATACCAGTGATAGACACATATTCAATAACTAGAATATGAAGGAAGTGTGTGTATAAATATGCTGGAAATTGCCATTTCAGACAAGGCAACTGAACCAAACACACAAACCTCACCCTTAAAGCAGGAGGGGCAGAAAAGAGTTGGCAGTGGGCAGGAGGCGCTTGGGGGAGAGGACCTAGGGGGCAGAGCGGGGGAGGAAGAGGTGAAGTGGGGGCTTGGCCTTTGGGAAAGGGGCAGAGCCGAGAGGGGGCACCCACTGGCAAAACCAAAATTCAGCACCTATGGCGTGTGGAACGATAGCAGTGGTGGCGAAGGCAGCCGGGGGGCATATGGAAGGCCTGGCCCTCCTGGAAGAGCACGCCCAGCAGCACAGCCAGCAGCTCGCTGGGCACCAGCCAGAACAGGCGCAGCACCACCCAAATGTCAGGTGGATGGAGTCCACATGGGCGCAGCTTGTGCATGTCGGCACCAGTGGGGGCCCATTGACTGTTCTGCCCTGGGGCCTGGAATTGCTGTTGTTGGGCCTGGGGGGACTCTGCTCATGTCCTGCTTGAGGCCCACAGCCCAGCTCTGCATGTTCCCATAGCTTGTCCTCTGTGTCCGTTCCCCTTTCTGTTAACTGTGCTGGTTTAGATCAACGATGACACTCATTTAGGGGGCTTCCCTTGGGTAACAGAGAGATTTACAGTCTGAATTCTCATGGCACAGTGCTTTAAAAATCTTAATCAGGCCAACCCCCCAAAATCATGAGGTTTAATAAGTACAATATAATAAGTATTAGTATTATTTTATTTGCCTTTTGGTGTCTCAGAGCTTTAGACAGCACTGGGGTGAAATTTTTAAGTGTTTCTCTGCAACAAAGAGAACTAGATACTTCCTTTGTTGAGAAAACAAAAGCCAAGAGTCTCACCTCCTCACATGATTCCAGGAGCTGGAGCTTCATCAAACATACCAAATATCACAACACTCATGATAAAATCATGGAAGTTGGTGATGCTGCAGCCCCTTTCCACTGGGGCAAGCAGCGTTAGTGTAAACAAGAATCGTGTCTTGAAAAACACTGATTCCAGCTTAACCAAGCTTTTAGCCTGAGAGTTTATCATCATCAGGCTTGGAAGAATTAGCTTTTATTCATAAATGTTGGCAAACATTGCTTTTTCTGTCTACACACAGACCAATGAAAAATATTTCAATTGATAATAAATGAAAATTACAGATATGCCAAGTAAGAACAAGGCTGCTTGAGAACTTATTTGAGTTTAATTGAAGGACAGTGACTCTGCATCTTTTGACAGGTGCTTTATAACCATCAAAACAGATGGTCACATCTTCAACTTTTTGAGTCTCGGTGTCTAGTGACATTAAATCATTGTGGTCTGACTCACTATTGACATATCCCCCCCATAATTTCCTACAACTGTGAAAACTGAAATTGAGAACATTTGGAAGGAAATGCTAAACCCAGAGTTTTGTGCAATTGTGAAAATTTAACTCAATGAATATTGAGACAAATGCTTAAAACTAGCTGCAATACTATCTGTTAATATTATATATTGTGACAAAGTTCTGTCCCTGACTCCACAGGTCCTGCATTTCCTAGAAGATTTTTGCTAGCCTCAGAGGCTCCCTGTGACCCTCCACATAGCCCTTCTCTCTCTCTCTAGAGGCAAGGGTTACAGCTTACTGAGCCATTTTCATCATAAGCCAACAACAGAGGTTAGGAAAAACAATCCTCACTCACACAGTCTCTGTTGTCTCCTAGTCTCAGTGATTAATTAGGGAGGAAAGAGGAGAACCCAGGCCCACCCTCTACTCCAGGCTCCAGCCCAGGGACCCTACAATTAGCAGCTATGGTAGCTGACTTTTTTGGAAATAGGACATGTAAAATTCCCTGGGCCACTTCCCCACAGCAGCCCCCACTCAATATCTCCTTCACAGTTACCTCAGGGCCTCCTTCCTTGCACCTGATATGACTTCATACAGCTTCATTCCTCCAACAGCACAGCTCCCTCCTATAACTCCTAGCACCCACACCTCACTGACTAACTGGGAGGCTTTTAATTAGTTCCAACCATCCCTTGATTGGCTTCAAGTGTCCCAATCAATCTAGCTATCTCCACTGTCTTCTAGAAGGATCTTAATTGGCCCCTGGTGTCTTCATTAACCTGGAGCAACTGCCATTTGGTTACCATGGTACCAGGGATTTGTTTAGCCTGGGGCTAACATACCTGTTCCTCACTACTTTACTGTAGCCATCTGGCCTTGCCCCACCACAATATATAGATATATCTCAATGAATTCTGCCAAGCCTCACTATTCTTCCTTAGCAGTTCCAGTGCAACCACTAGGCAAACTAGGGGGCCGCCTAGGGCACCAAGATTTGGGGGCACCACCGCCAATCAAGACGCTGGCTACAGATCACAGATTGTAGGGAGGGAGGACGTATATGATAAAAACCACGCTCCCAGTGAATTGCTTTACTGCCATTTAAAAAGCCAGCGAAGGCCTTTGATTGTGAATCGATACAGATAGGTACAATTACACAGTAATAGCTCCTTTCCCTTTCCTCCTTTCTCCTTTCCTGTGTAGATTGTACAGCAGCCAGAAGGAGAGTGGAGCAGCTTGCGGCGGGAAGTGTAAGACCCCTGCTGAGCAGGGCCGGTGCAAGGATATTTTGCGTCCTAGGCAAAACGTCCATCTTGCACCTCCCTCCCCCCTTTTCTCCCCCCAGAGCATCGCTTATTATAAACTTTCAAAATTGAATACTGCATAATGTGGCATTGTCATTAGAATTAATACACGTTTGGCTTGAAAATTTATTACTTTCATTATTTAATCTACATATTTAATAAAAATAAATGAATAACCTGACAGTGTTGACATTGTTACTGTTTTCACTTTGCACAACATAGCATGGATCTTAAAATAAATCACATACATTATATACAATACACTGTCACTTCCTTCCTTCATATCAAAGTCTACTACATTTTATTCTACATTTATAATATCCAATTATTGTTATTAATAACATTTATAAAATTAAAGCCTTGCATGGTGTCAAGTATCGGGGTAGCCGTGTTAGTCTGTATCCACAAAAACAACAAGGAGTCCGCCAGCAACTACACACCACACCACAGAAACACTAACCCAGGAACCAATCCCTGTAACAAACCTCGTTGCCTTTTCTCTGTCCCCAGATTACTCTGGCGACACCATCAGAGGACCCAACCACATCAGCCACACCATCAAGGGCTCATTCACCTGCACGTCTACTAATGTGATATATGCCATCCTGTGCCAGCAATGTCCCTCTGCCAGGTACATTGGCCAAACCGGACAGTCTCTATGCAAAAGAATAAATGCACACAAATCGGACATCAGGAATGATAACATATAAAAGCCAGTAAGTGAACACTTCAATCCTGTTGGCCTCCAGCAGGTCATTCTATAACAGATGTAAAAGTCACTGTTCTTGAACAAAAAAAACTTCAGAAACAGACTTCCAAGAGAAACAGCAGAACTAAAATTTATTTGCAAATTTAACCCCATTAATTTTGGCTTGACTAGGGACTGGGAGTGGCTGGCTCATTACAGAAACAGCTTTGCCTCTCCTGGAATTGACACCTCCTCATCTATTATTGGGAATGGACCACATCCACCCTGATTGAATTGGCCCTGTCAACACTAGTTCTCCATTTGTGAGGTAACTCCCTTCTCTTCATGTATTATTATATAATGCCTGCATCTGTAACTTTCACTCCATGCAGGGCCAGTGCAACCTCTAGGCAAACTAGGCGATCGCCTAAGATGCCAAGTGGTTGGGGGGCATCTGGGATTTTTCCTCCCTCCCCTTCCTCCCCTCACGCAGAGTGTGGTGCGGCTGATTGGGCTCCGGGGCCTGATTTAGCTGCGCCTGTTGGCCTCCAGCAGGCAGAGTCCCTCCCCTGCTCCCCACTCCCCCTGCCTCAGTGTCGTGTCACCAGCAAGCTGCAGGGTAGGGGCTGTGTTTTCTGCAGCCTGTTTGGTTTCGCTCCATGTGGAGCCAGCCGCTGACGGGTGTAGTGAAAGATACTGCTCCTTGTAGGAATGTGCTACCAGCAGCACATTCCGATACTTATATATGTTAGAAGCTGCTATTGTATTAAACTGTTACCTGATGTAGCAAATGCTGACAAGTATCAGTTTCTTGCACTATATTCATATGTGAAGCTAACTCCTACAGGCAGCTACATCCCATGGCCTTTATTTTATTTTTTTAAGCAAAGCTGGACTTCTCGTTGTAGGAATTAGCTTCATCACATTGCAGTGCTACAGGAAGCACATCCCTATAGTTTGCAGTTTCATACACATATGTGTGTATGAAAATGCTAACTGTAGGATCACGCTACCCACAGCAGCGAGAGGTCCAACTTTGCTAAAAAAAAAAGCCTATCTGATTCCTACAGAGAGCAGTCTCATATGCATACAGGTTGGAAAAACACAGTCAACAGCCATCTTGCATAAAGTATATATTAGTTATGTCATATCCATATCATAAACATATTTTCATAAAGAATGTAGAGTATAATATCACACCCCACGTCTATGTTTCCTGCGCTGCAAATAATAAAGGAGCATGCATCTTTGGGTGCAAACGCTTATGACAATAGTACAGAGCCGTGCAAGCTCTATGATTCTGTGTGAGATGGCAGACAGTGAGGAGGGTCAGGCAGGTTAGTGGGTTTAGAAAAAAAGGTGTAAACATTATCTATACGTTTATGCATTATAAGAAGTTTGATCCCCTGACCACAACCACCCCTGTCTGACCTGTTTGGTACCCAGCATACACTGCTAAACCCAGGAGTGGTGCCAGAGTTCCTGGCACCCTAGGCAGAATTCGGGGGGCGGCATTTTGTGCGCTCCCCACGGGGCGCATTGGAGCTTCCGGTTCCACTCCCATCGCACCGCCGAAGAAGGACCCTCTGCCGAAATGCCACAGGCAACAGTGGCAGTCATTAAGCTGCTCAATTGCCTACCGCTGTTTTCCGTGGCACGTCAGCAGAAGGTCCTTCTTCGGCAGCGTGAGGGGAGCGGAACTGGAAGCTCCAATGCACCCCGTGGGGAGCGCACAAAATGCCGCCCTCCGAATCCTGGCGCCCTAGGCAACCGCCTAGTGTCTCCTAATGGAAGCGCCGGCCCTGGCTAAACCAAAGCTTCCCAAAATACAGTGCATACATACAAAACACATGCAAAATACAAGTGACATAGTAACTGTAGTGACTCTGTGGTGACATAACTTGAGTTAACCCACACTTAAACTGTAGGTATGGCCTTAGGTATATTAAATGTTTGGGAGAATGAGGGTAGACTATGATTCATTCAGGTGTTTTGGCTCAAGGCATTGGAACTGGCCTTACTGCACCCTACAGGCTCAGAAACAAAGAGGCCCAAGAAAAGAGATCATTTATTTATTACAATTTCTTGACTTGAGGGTGTATAACTCATGATTTTAAAATTCTTGTAGTTGTCAAGGTATCTTGGGGTTGTAGATGTGTGTTCATTATATTTTGAAAGGAAAAACTATGAATGGGTTGAACAAAGAATTAGATCAGACCTTCAGGATAAGTACATTGGCTATTAGCCAAGATAATCAGGGATGCGGGCCCAGGCTCTGCATGTCCCTAAACTGCCAGATGGTGGGAGTAGACAATGGGATGGTTCACTGAGTCATTGCCTGGTCTGATCATTCCCTTAGAAGCACCTGGCATTGGCCCTGTCACAAGACAGGATTCTAGATGAGGTGGTCAATATTTACAACATTGGTGAATTGACTCAAAACAAAGTTTTGACAATAGGCTAGAAATTCAGTCAGAGTGGAAGTCAGATGATCCAACAGAATAAATATCTGCTCTAAAAATTAGAATAAAAAATTCGGGGAATTCAGGGAATCCCAGCAGCAGATAAGACAACTAGGGAAACTGCTCGGAGACTCTGTGCAATCACAATGATAAGGGATTCTTTGTTTCTGAGGGGATATATGTAAAATGTTTCACTGAATTAAGTATCAAGGGGTAGCCATGTTAGTCTGTATCTACAAAAACAACAAGGAGTCCGGTGGCACCTTAAAGACTAACAGATTTTTTGGGTATAAGCTTTTGTGGATAAAAACCTCACTTCTTCACACACCCTGAGTGCAGCAAGTTTGAGCACTTTAAAGCACTAGTGTGGACAGGCTCATCTCCCAGTGCTCAGAGCTAATCCCCTCGTCAAGGTGGATTACCAGGAGCACAGCACTTTGAACTTTGTAATGTAGCCATAGCCTCAGTAGGTTAGATCAGACAAAGAGGAGTTGCATTGATGTGCCTGTGCCTTTAAGAACCCAGCCCTAGGAAGCTGATGCTGAGAGGTCCTGTCTGTGAGAGGGGAAAAGAAAAAAGCCCCTCTGCCCCCCCCACAATTTTTGCAAACACTCTGACACCCTCTGCCCGCACCTCACCCCAAACTTAACACCCGCTCCTCCCCCCACCCTGATTTTGCCCTTTAGCCCCTCTCCTAACCCTACCTCCAGCTGCCTGACCACCCTGACCAGTCAATTTCGGACCCCTGCTCAGACCCTGGCCACCTCCCTGCTCCAATTCACCCCCTTTGAACCCCTGTAAATAGCAGTCAGCAGAATCCTACAGCTAATAAGGCAGGGTGAGGGGCAGTGGCTTCAGCAGCTCTTACTGAGCATGCTCAGTTTGTGTGAACATACAAAAAGCCACTTTTTGCTCAAATAAAAAAGCTTCTTGCTCCACCAATAAACTAGTTTGCCAGCACTGGTGTCCCAGTGCCACTGGGGTAACTGCTGCCCCCTCTGCCCCTGCCCCTGCCGGGTTTTGCCCTCTGACACCCTCTGCCAGCGCCCCCCACCCTTGGGCTTAACCCCCTCTTCCCCCCATTCCTGATTTTGCCCTTAGCCCCTCTTCTAACCCTGCCTCCAGCTTCTTGACCCGCTCCCCCGACCAGTAAATTTCCACCCCTGGCCACCCGCCTGCTCCCATTCGCCCCGTTTGCCACTTTTTAACCCCTATCCAAAGCAGTCAGCAGAATCCTACGGGTATAAGGCAGAGGGAAGGGCAGTGGCTTCAGCAGATGTACCGAGCATGCTCAGATGAGCTGCTCAGGATGCTTAGGATGCCGTAAGTAGCACATTGCTACAGGAGCAGTGTCATTCCTTACACCTGCCTGGGCATGGTAATGGGAGTCCCGGAGGGGCTGGCGGGGGAGGGTTGAATCAGTGGGGAGTTCGGGGGGGACTGGCAGGGGGTTGGGGGAGAGTTGGATGAGTCGGGAGTTGTGGGGGCTGTCAGGGGACAGGGAGGGTTGGATGGGGGGGGGGGTTGATTTGTCATTTCTTTGTTTTGCTGAATTTTACTGAATAACAGGGGGCCCAATACTGTTCTGGGGGGAGATTCGTAGCTTCCTACATTTTGAATTCCGGAAATTTACTGCACCAAACCCAGCTGCCATCAGTCTGGTTTTCTCTCTCTGCTGACATTGCAGTTTTCTGCCTCTTGACTGGAGGGCGGGGTGAATCCTTTTGTTTTTGTAAAAAAAAATTATGCTCAGAATCAATCGAAACAGAAAACTGCCTCCTTTTCTCTTTCTGAACATAGTGGGAATTAAGCATGTGCTTAATGTTGATCCTGTGTTTGAGTGTCACTGAGTAGCAGGGCCGCCCAGAGAATTCCGGGGGCCCGGGGTCTTCGGCGGTGGGGGGCCCCCGCTCAGGGGCGGCTCTAGATCAAGCAGGCACGTGGGGCGGCCCTTTCCCTGGGGGGCGGCATTTGGCTCCGGTTGAGCTGCGGAGCCCGGGATGAGTGGACCTGCCGCAGGCATGACTGCGGCGGGTGCCGTGGTCCCGCGGCTCCGGTTGACCTGCCGCAGTCATGCCTGCGGGAGGTCCAGCCGAGCTGCGGGACGAGCGCCCCCCCCTCCGCAGTCATGCCTGCGGCAGGTCCACTCGTCCTGGGCTCCGGTGGACCTGCCGCAGGGAGCTCTCAACCGGAGCCGCGGGAAGACGGGAAAAACACTCGTGGGGGCCCCTGCGGGACGCGGGGCCTGGGGCAAATTGCCCCTCTTGCCCCCCCCTCTGGGCGGCCCTGCTGAGTAGGGACTTCAGGCCATACTAAAAAAGGGAAATTTAATCTGTTACACAATGTATATCGCCTAGTGTGTGAAGAGCCATTTAAGGGGCAATATCATGAAGAAACCTGTAGGAGTGCAGCTATTTGAAAAATGGCAGTAGTGTTGGGGAAATTATGTTTTTCTTTGAAACAATTTGCTTCTTTTTCAAATTTTAATAACATAATATTGAACAAAAAAATTAGATTTTTTTTCAGTTTTCATTTTTGCTCCCATTTCTCCTTTGAGACAGGGTAAGAGATGGGAGAATGTTTTTATTCTATTTGAATAGGGTTTCTCATTTTGAATCAATTTGAATTTTTTTTCATGTAGCATCATTTCATTGAAAACTTAGAAGCATTAAAATAATAGGAAAAAATCAGTTTTTAAAAAAAAGTCTAAAAGCCATTTTTGTTTAAACATTTTTGACCAACTGCAGTGTTGGCATCTCTCATAATTTTTTGTGATTTTTATTTTGTCTCGCAGTATTCAGTAATTTTCTGAAAGCCCTAATGCTCTAGTTATGAGTTTGTGAGAATCTCAGATTTCATTTAAAGTAAAAATAAATTTCTAGTTTTTACGGTTGCAGGGGAAAGTTTCACATTATGACCAGAGTGACCTGAGGACTCGGAAACAAAAGGACAAAAAATAGGAACTCAAAATGTATTTTTTTAAATATTGATTTTAAGTCAACTACTTATCTTTTTTGACTCTATTGTGATTTATTTTTTTCAGTTATGTGTTTATGGGTCAGAGAGAGGGGAGGATTTTTTGGATTAATTTTCTTCATGAGTTGGGAACAGCTTTCCCTCCAGTGCAGCTACTGCCTCTCTTCTCTCAGGCCTGGGGAGGGGCTGCCTCACACGATGCCACCTCCTCCTTCATAGTCCTTGGCCTGGAGCAGCTCCTCCCCAATGCCTAGGCCCTCTCAGAGGTCCAGAGAGGCCCGGGCAGTGATTTCCCTACACCCCCCCCTGAATTTCCCCAACACCCCCACCCCCCAGGTTTGTGAACTAGTTACATGCTGAACTTTGAACTTTGCGACTTTGTCCTCACCCACAACTATTTCACATTTGGGGACAATATATACCTTCAGGTCAGCAGCACTGCTATGGGTACCCGCATGGCCCATAGAATGCCAACATTTTTATGGCTGACTTAGAACAACGCTTCCTTAACTCTCATCCCCTAATGCCCCTACTCTACACTGATGACATCTTCATCATCTGGACCCATGGAAAAGAAGCCCTTGAGGAACTCCACCATGATTTCAACAATTTCCATCCCATCATCAACCTCAGCCTAGACCAATCCACACAAGAGATCCACTTCCTGGACACTACTGTGCTGATAAGCGGTGGTTACATAAACACCACCCTATACTGAAAACCTACTGACCACTGTACTTACCTACATGCCTCCAGCTTCCATCCAGGACACACCACATGATCCATTGTCTACAGCCAAGCTCTAAGATACAACCACATTTGCTCCAATCCTTCAGACAGAGACAAACACCTACAAGATCTCTATCAAGCATTCTTAAAACTACAATACTCACCTGCTGAAGTGAAAAAACAGATTGACAGAGCCAGAAGGGTACCCAGAAGTCACCTACTACAAGACAGGCCCAACATAGAAAATAACAGAACGCCACTAGCCATTACCTTCATCCCTCAACTAAAAACTCTCCAGCGCATCATCAAAGATCTACAACCTATCCTGAAAGATGATCCCTCACTCTCACAGATCTTGGGAGACAGACCTGTCCTTGCTTACAGCCCCCCCAACCTGATGCAAATACTCACGAGCAACCACACAACAAAAACACTAACCCAGGAACCTATCCTTGCAACAAAGCCCATTGCCAACTCTGTCCACATTTCTATTCAAGTGACACCATCATAGGACCTAATCACATCAGCCACGCCATCGGGGCTCGTTCACCTGCACATCTACCAATGTGATTTATGCCATCATGTGCCAGCAATGCCTCTCTGCCATGTACATTGGCCAAACCGGACAGTCTCTATGCAAAAGAATAAATGGGACACGAATCAGACATCAAGAATTATAACATTCAAACACCAGTAGGAGAACACTTCAACCTCTCTGGCCATTCAGTAAAAGATTTAAAGGTGGCAATTTTGCAACAGAAAAGCTTCAAAAACAAACTCCAACGAGAAACAGCTGAACTTGAATTAATATGCAAACTAGATACAATCAATTTAGGCTTAAGTAGAGACTGGGAATGGCTGAGCCATTACACACATTGAATCTATTTCCCCATGCTAAGTATCCTCACACCTTCTTGTCAAACTATCTTAAATGGGTAATCTTGATTATCACTACAAATTTGATTTTTCTCCTGCTGAGAATAGCTCGTCTTAATTAATTAGCCTCTTAGAGTTGGTTGGGCAATTCCCACCTTTTCATGTTCTCTGTATGTCTATATATATCTCCTCACTATATGTTCCATTCTATGCATCCGATGAAGTGGGCTGTGGCCCACAAAAGCTTATGCTCAAATAAATGTTAGTCTCTAATGTGCCACAAGTACTCCTGTTCTTTTTGCAGATACAGACTAACACCGCTGCTACTCTGAAACATGCCAATTTAGTGACTGGAAATTTAAATTGAAATTGAAACATTAATACACACTTTAAAAGCAGATACAGTGTATGATAAAATACATATATTTGAAAAAGTGTAATGGATTTCAAAAGTATAAACATAGACTAGCTTTCTTATACAGCTGTTTTTTATGACAATGTCAGTGCATTCATTTCGGTGATGTTGGCCAACTTAATAATGTCAAATGATGATTTGTAAGCAAAGTCTAAATGAGTTCTCCCTGACAGCTAGTGATGAGCTGGAGGGAAAGGCTTCAGGACCAGATTGTATTTACATTCACACCTAATCTACCTAGGTATCCAGCAAACAGAGCTGTGTTGCCCAAGTGATCGATTTTGGCTGGGGTTGGGTCACAAATCACTTGAATGTGGGGGATGGGAAATGAAACGTTGTTCTTATTGTATGAGTAAAGGTCAGTAGAACTGTACTTAGCCTGTGCTGATTGACCTCTATCGTATCCCCCCTTCGTTGTCTCTTTTCTAAACTGAAAATTCCCAGTCATTTTAATTTCTCCTCCTGTTTCATACCCCTAATCATTTCAGTTGCCCATCTCTGTACTTTTCCATTTCCAATATATCTCTTTTGGGATGGGATGACCAGATCTGCACACAGTATTCAAGGTGTACACATACCATAGATTTATATAGAGGCAATATGATATTTTCTGTCTTATTATCTATTCCTTTCTTAATGATTCCCAACATTCTCTTTGCTTTTTTGGCTGCCGCTGCACATTGAGTGGATGTTTTCAGAGAACTACCCACAACGACTCTAAGATCTTTCTTGAGTGGTAACAGCTAATTCAGACTCCTTCATTTTGTATGTATAGTTGAGATTGTTTTCCAATGTGCATTAGTTTGCATTTATCAACATTGAATTTCATCTGCTATTTTATTGCCCAGTCACCCAGTTTTGTGAGATCCCTTTGTAACACTTGGCAGTCTGCCTGGGACTTAATTATCTTGAATAGTTTTGTATCATCTGAAAATTTTGTCACGTCACTGTTTACCTATTTTTCCAGATCATTTATGAGTATGTTGAACAATAATGATCCCAGTACCGACCCCTCTGGGATACCATTATTTATCTCTCTCCATTCTGAAAACTGATAATTTATTCCTACCTTTTGTTTCCCATATTTTAACCAGTTACTGATCCATGAGAGGACTTCCCTCTTATCCCATGATGGTTTACTTTTCATAAGTCAATTTAATTTTTTTTAAATGTATTTAATTTATATATTTTTTCAGAAATCTAGACCTGTTATGTGTAGCTTGCATTATCCTTATGTTAAATTTGCATTATCCTAACAAAACATTTACTTTTATTCATAGCTCTTTTATAGATCTCATTGGCCCTGACACCCCCCTTGTAAATTCGAACACCCCCCCCCCCAAATTTCAATTCCTGGGAAAACTACTAGTGTCACCCATTCTAAAGCACTTACATCTCCCCAGCACTCAAGCTTTGTGGCTCACGGTGTCATTCCGGTGACTTTCTAGGCAGCTGCAGTTTAGACCCGGTGACATTCAGCTTTGTAATACCTGAGTCCCTACCTGGATCTCGCTCTTTGTCTCCAACTCAGAAGGAGAGAGCAAAGTCCCCCAGCATACAGCAGGTTCATGAAGCCGGGGGCCCTGCCTGCTTTTCCTGAGCCCAGATGGCCCCCAGGACTCCCAAGGGAAGGGGGAGCTAGTGAGGGGCACTGCAGTTAGGTTCCTCATTCTGTGCTACGTGATTTGAACTCTCTTGTGCTTTATGAAAGAGCAATGGTGTGCAAAGAGTCTGTCTGTGTGTGAAATGCAGGGCCGGTGCAAGGATATTTTGCGTCCTAGGCAAAACTTCCACCTTGCGCCCCCCTCCCCTTCCCCCGGAGCATCGCTTATTATAAACTTTCAAAAATAAATACTGCATAATGTGGCATTGTTCATTAGAATTAATACACGTTCGGCTTGAAAATTTATTTATTTTTATTAAATATGTAGACTAAATAATGAAATTAACGAATAACCTGACAGTGTTGACATTATTACTGTTTTCACTTTGCACAACATAGCATGGATCTTAAAATAAATCACATACATTATACACAATACACTGTCACTTCCTTTCTTCATTCTTTCATATCAAAGTCTACTACATTTTATTCTACCTTTATAATATCCAATTATTGTTGTTAATAATCTTTATAAAATTAGAGCCTTGCATGGTGTCAAGTATCAGGGGGTAGCCGTGTTAATCTGTATTCACAAAAAACAAGGAGTCCACCAGCAACTACACACCACACCACAGAAACACTAACCCAGGAACCAATCCCTGTAGCAAACCTCGTTGCCTTTTCTCTGTCCCCAGATCTACTCTAGCGACACCATCAGAGGACCCAACCACATCAGCCACACCATAAAGGCCTCGTTCACCTGCATGTCTACTAATGTGATATATGCCATCCTGTGCCAGCAATGCCCCTCTGCCAGGTACATTGGCCAAACCGGACCGTCCCTACATAAAAGAATAAATAGACACAAATTGGACCTCAGGAATGGTAACATACAAAAGGCAGTAGGTGAACACTTCAACCTCCCTGGACATTCTATAACAGATATAAAAGTCACTGTTCTTGAACAAAAACACTTCAGAAACAGACTTCCAAGAGAAAAAGCAGAGCTAAAATTCATTTGCAAATGTAACACCATTAATTTGGGCTTGAATAGGGACTAGGAGTGGCTGGCTCATTACAGAAGCAGCTTTGCCTCTCCTGGAATTGACACCTCCTCATCTGTTATTGGGAATGGACCACATCCACCCTGATCGAATTGGCCCTGTCAGCACTGGTTCTCCACTTGTGAGGTAACTCCCTTCTCTTCATGTGCCAGTATATAGTGCCTGCATCTGTAACTTTCACTCCATGCATCTGAAGAAGTGGGGTTTTTTTACCACAAAAGCTTATGCCTAAATAAATCTGTTAGTCTTTAAGGTGCCACTGGACTCCTTGTTGTTTTTATAAAATTAGAATGGCAGATACTCTGTCAGGCTGGGGGATTGGGTTTGGTGGGGAAGGGAAGTAGACTGGATTGAGTCAGAGAGGGGATCGGGTTTGATAGGGAAGGGAAGCAGGCTGGGTTCAGTCAGTGGGGGTTCAGGTTTGGCTCGGGAGTGCAAGGGGAGCAGACGATGCAAACAGGGTTCGGTCACTGTCTGGGAGGATCGGGTTTGGCTGGGGAGGGGAAGGGAAGCAGACTGGGTTCGGTCAGAGGAGGAATTGGGTTTGGTGGGGAAGGGAAGCAGACCGGGTTTGGTCAGTTGGGGTTTGGGTTCAGCTGGGGAGTGCAAGGGGAGCAGACTGGTTTGGTAACTGAGAGGATTGGGTTTGGCTGGGGAGGGGAAGGGAAGCAGACCAGGTTTGGGTGTGGAGGGGGGAGAAGGCGCACTCTGGGTTTGGCGGGGGATGGGGGGTGGGGGGGTGGCGGGCGGGGTAGGATTCAAAGAGCCGCAAGGTGAAAGGGGCGCTCTCCTCTCCAGTCCCTGGCATGCAGCAGCAGCGGGCCAAGTGCAATTGCAACAGGGCAATGGGAGCTGTCGCCTGCTTTGCCTTCACAAGTTTGTCCTGCAGCCGGGCTGGAGAGTTGAATGCTGGGTTCTCGCTCTGGCATGAGGGCGTGGGGCAGGCAGGTCTGTGAGGCAGACAGTGCGCTGCTCTCAGCCAAAGCAGGGTCGGGAGGGTAGAAAGCTGGGGTGCAGGGAGGTGGGTTAAAGTGGCTTTGCCGCCCCTCCACACGAGAGAGCCCGCAGAGCTGCCAGCCGCGGCGTCCCTCCCTTCTCTCCCCAGGGAGCAGCAGAGCCTCTGCCTGGAAATCCTGCAGCCCGCTCTCCGAGCACGCCATGCAAACCGCCCCAGCTAAACCGCACTGACAGCACAGCTCAGCCCCAGCAGGGGTCTTACACTTCCCACCGCAAACTGCTCCAGTCTGCTTCTGGCTGCTGTGCAATCTACAAGAGAAAGGTACATTTACACAGTAATAGCTCCTATCTGTATTGATTTACAAACAAAGGCCTTCACTGGCTTTCTAAATGGCAGGAAAGCAATTCACTTGGCATGTGGTTCTTATCATATATGTCCTCCCTCCCTAAAGTCTGCGATCTGCAGCCAGCGTCTTGATTGGCAGCAGTGCTCCCAAATCTTGGCCCCCTAGGCGGCTGCCTAGTTTGCCTAGTGGTTGCACCGGCCCTGCAACCATGGAGCTTCCATGCTGTGAAGTGAAGGGACTTGAGGTTCATGTGCTGAAGCCAACTGTGATCTTGCAGGAGAAGTTCTGGGAAGTGACCAGTGCCTCCATTGACAGGGGTCACCAGTGCCTCCATTGACATTGTCTAGGAGAGATATGTACCAGTGCTAACAGGCCCAGGCTGGTGCCATCAATATGACCTGAGCTCATTTCCTCCGGATTTTGAGGCGTACCTTGTGAACTAGTGGCGTGGGCAGAAATGTGTACAGGAGGGAACCTCCCCAATGCAGAAAGAATGCGTCCATGGCAGAGCTGGGATGTGATTCTGGAAAGATCAGAACTGCTGGCACTTCCTATTGTTTCGCATACCAAATAGGTCTATCTGGGGATATCTCCATCCCTGGAAAATTGAATTTGTGATGCTTGGGTGAAGGGACTACTCTTGGCGATGGAACAACCTGCTGAGGTGGTAAACCAGCTCATTCTGTACCCCAGGGAGGTATGAAGCTTGTAGGTGTATTGTAGGTGTATCCTCGGCACAGAGGAGAGGGGCGTTTACCTCAGTTTGTTGATATAGAAGATTGCTGCTGTATTGTCCATCATAACTGATACACAATGACCCATTAGGTGTGCCCGGAAGGACAAGCATGATAGTTATACCGATATAGCTCTCTGACATTGATGTGGAGAGACAGGTCGGCCTGAGACCAGAGACCTTGAATCCTGAGGTCCCCCAGATGAGCCCCCCATCCCAAGTCTGGTGCATCCATCACAGGTGACAGAGACGGCTGTGGAGCAGCGACGGGGACCCCTGAGCAAACCTCCTGAAGGTGACCCACCACAGGAGGGAGTCGAGGACCGGGCAAGGCAGGATCACAATTCTATCCAAGCTGTCCTGGGCTGGTCAATACACTGACTCCAGCTACAACTGAAGAGGTCTGAGCCTGAGCCTGGCACACTGCACCACATAGGTACAGGCAGCCATGTGTCCCAGGAGCTTCAGACAATTTCTCGCCGTGGTGGTGGGAAACTGTCTGAGGTCTCGAATGATATCGGTCAGGACCTGAAACCATACTGCTGGCAGGTATGCCCTGGCCTGGGTCAAGTCCAATACTGCCCCTATAAACTCTATCCTCTGGACAGGGGACAGAGTGGATTTTGTCTCGTTTATAAGGAGACCCAGGTTGTCGAAGGTGCCTCCTTTTCTCCTTCTGAATTCAGTGGGAATTAAGCATGTGCCTAATGTTGATCCTGTGTTCAAGAGTGTAACTGAGTAGGGACTTCAGGCTATATTAAAAAGGGGAAATTTATACACTGTATAACAGAGTATCTCCTAGTGTGTGAAGAGCCATTTAAGGGGCAATATCATGAAGAAACCTATAGGAGTGCAGCTATTTTAAAATGGCAGTAGTGTTGGGAAATTGTTTTTTGTTCTGTTTAAAACATTTTGCTTATTTTTAATCACGTATTATTGCACAAAATATTAGATTTTAGTTTTCCTTTTTTCCAGTTTTCCTTTTTTCTCCCTTTTCTCCTTTGAGACGGGATAAGGGATGGATGAATAAAATGTTTTTATTCCATTTGATTAGGGTTTCTTATTTTGAATCAATTTGAAATATTTTTTTCATTTAGCATCATTTTGTGGAAAAAAATTAGAAACATGAAAATAATAGGAAAAATCTGTTTTAAAAAAATTCTAAACGCCATATTCTATTGAAATATCATTTTTGTTTAAGTATTTTTGACCAGGTTCAGTATTGTCGACTCTCAGAGTTATTTGTGATTTTTGTGATTTTTATTTTGTCTCACAGTATTCGGTACTTTTCTGAAAGCCCTAATGTTCTAGTTTTGAGTTTATGTGAGACTACTTGATTTCATTTAAAGTAAAAAATAAATTTTTAGCCTTTATAGTTGCAGGGGAAAGTTTAAAATTGAGTGTATGCTCAAAGCTCAGCAACCAAATGGCAAAAAATAGGAACTCAGAATGTACATCTCTACCTTGATATAATGCTGTCCTTGGGAGCCAAAAACTCTTACTGCTTTATAGGTGAAACCGTGTTATATTGAACTTGCTTTGATCCACCGGACTGCGCAGTCCTGCCCCCCCCACAGATTTTAAAGTCAATAACATAACTTTTTTGACCCAATTTGTGATTATTTTTTTAAATGTGTGTGTGTGGGGGGGCAGATTTTTTGTATTGATTTTCATAAAGTAATGGGGGGAGGGATAGCTCAGTGGTTTGAGCATTGGCCTGCTAAACCCAGGGTTGTGAGTTCAATCCTTGAGGGGGCCATTTGGGGAACTGAGTTAAAAATCTGGGCAGGGGGTTGGACTAGATGACCTCCTGAGGTCCCTTCCAACTCTAATATTCTATGAAATATTTTAAAGCACAAAAAAACCACTCCACAAAAATGTACAGCTTGTATATGTTCCCATAATTATGCAGTTTTACAGCTAATCAAAGCTACAAGACCAGAAAATCATAGGTGCAGGAAGTAGGGGTGTGTGTGTGGGGGGGTGCATTGTCCCCAGGTTTTATGTGGGGCTCTATTCCTGGTCCCAGGGCTCCAATCCTGGCCCTGCACATGGGGATCCACTCCTGCCCGCCACTAGCTGTGGCCACAGCCTCAGTCTCTTTACCCCTGTCTGTGCCCCACCCTTCTGGAGATACAGCCCTGCTCCCAGCCCCAGCTCTGAGGGGAGGGCGTGTGGGGTGTGAACAGGGGTAAAGGGGGCATGAGGTAAAAATTTTGGGGGCTCTTTCACTGGCTTTCAGCACCCCCACTGTAAAAACTGTTCAAGTGCCACTGCAGACAACACAAGACCATACAATACCACACACACCTAACACATTAGGGTGGGGGTGACACTGACTTTTGAATCCTGGGTTTGGCAGTGCTTCTGCTCTGTTTTTGAAAGGCACGAACAAATTTCATTTTCTGCAATAATTCATCCAATCTGCACAAACCCAACATATCACCCCTATTAATTTAATTCATCAAAGTGCTGTAGCCCTTTGGCAATAAGGGTCTGAAGGAAATGTCAGACTCTCAGGATGGATGAAAATTAATCTTTAAAAAATGATTTAAAAAATCAGAGGCTTTTCTTTCACTTGGCTTTTTTTAATTTAAATTAAATACTGGTTTATCTTTCAGATTAAAATTATGACAACTGATGCTAAGGCATATATACATTCAAGCAGTATATATTTGCTTCAAAAGTTTTAAAGAAAATCAGATCAATGAAGTGGTGGCAGTCACTCGCTAAGCACCTGGAAGCAGAATTTGTTGAAGGGCTCACCCAGCTTTTGACAGCAATAGCCTGTTCTGCAGGTACAGAGAAAATATTTTATTCATTTCAATGTACCCAACTAGCTCAATTCAATGACTCGTCCATTCAAAATTGAGAAATCAGTTGGGAGTTGAAAAATCAGGAAAGTTTGTTTTCCACTCTGAAATTGTCATTAAAAACAAGGTGTGAGAGGATGAGATCTACCAGCTCTAAACTCTTGAAGGACATGGTGACCAGAAACAATCAGTTCAATTCACTAACTACAGATAATAGTTCCTTTTTCTAACAAATCAGATTTGAATGCAAAATATGTTTTAGTAAAGTATTTTTCTCTTCCCTATCCTGTTGTCCAGATCAAGTTACAGTGAAGATGAAGGTTCTTTCGTTCTGTCCTAGCTCCACAATGAGCACTTCTCTACCTAATTTGATCATTTTCTTCATTACTTATCACATTCACAAGTTGGAATCAGGTAAGAATCCCACTGGTCCTGCTGCTGCTTGTAGGATTTGTTTCATGGTAGTGATTTATAAATCACGCCTATTCCACTCCTTTGTACAAAACTGAAAAAAAAACGAACCAAAACAAAAAAAGAAACCAATAAAACACCCAAACCCACCCTACAACAAATTTCAGATTGGCAGTTGTCACAGAGTGTGGGGGGGAGACTAGGCCCGGCACCCCCGGCTTCCTGCAATTCACCATGACTCTCAGTCAGCCAGCCAGTGAAACAGAAGGTTTATTTAGATGACAGGAACACAGTCCAAAACAGGTCTTGCCGGTACAGACAACAGGACCCCCTTTAGGTAGGTCCCTCTGGGGCGCCCAGGGAAGCCCAAGCCCCGTTGGGGCACCCCTCTCCATTTCCCAGCCAGCTCCAAACTGAAACTTCCTCCAGCCTCTCACTCTGCCTCCCCCCGGCTCCTCCCCCAGCCTTTGCGTCCTTTGTCCAGTGTCCCAGGCAGAGGTGTTACCTGGCCTTGAACCCCCCTCCTGGGTTCTCAGGTTACATGCGCAGGTATTCTGCCTTCCCCAATGCAGGCAGCCCTAGCAAAACTGCCCTGCAACCTTCCCAGGTCAATACTCCCCACTCAGCATTCACATAACACGTCAAGAATATTCCCACTTCATCACAGCTCATTATCAGTAAATAAGTCTCCACTTCCTCCCCAACCCTTCTGGAGGAGTAATTCTCCACCTGCTGCATATGAGGCAACTCAGTTTCTCTGTCTAGGTACTTATATCATCGTATCTGAGTGTGAGGCTGTATGGAATATGGGTGACCATTGATACCAATATGACAAAATCACAATAAATCTTATACAAGATATGCCACAATAAGTAATTATGTCGCTCTACCCTGCGCTGATTAGGCCTCAACTGGAGTCTTGTGCCCAGTTCTGGGTGCCACATTTCAGAAAAGATATGGACAAATTGGAGCAAGTCTAGAGAAGAGCAACGATGATTAGGGGTCTGGAAAACATTTCTTATGAGGGAAAATTGAAAGAACTGGGTTTGTTTACTCTGGAAAAGAGAAGACTGAGAGGGGACATGATAACAGTTTTCAAATACCTAAAAGGTTGTTATAAGGAGGAGGGAGAAAAATTGTTCTCCTTAACATCTGAGGATAGGACAAGAAGCAGTGGGCTTAAATTGCAGCAAGAGAAGTTTAGGTTGGATATTAGGAAAAAATTCCTAACTGTCAGGGTGGCTGAGCACTGGAATAAATTGCCTAGGGAGGTTGTGGAATCTCCATCATTGGAGATTTTTAAGAGCAGGTTAGACAAACACCTGTCAGGGATGGTCTAGATGGTGCTAGTCCTGCCATGACTGCAGGGGTTTGGACTTGACCTCTCAAGGTCCCTTCCAGGTCTATGATTCTATGTAAGGTATCAGTGGAAAAGGCTTGATTTGCTAAATATGATAAGCTTGTTTACAGGTCTGTGCCATCTTTGCATGGTGAGCTATAAATATGTGTGATATATTTGTGCCTCGAACTTGTGCTGTGCATTTGGGTGACACCCCCAGACAGACCGGCATCAGCACTATCCAGCCTGCTGCAGAATGAACCATTGAGAGAAGCCAGGGGCTAAGAGTCAGCAGGACATATAGACAAGTATCAGGGGGTAGCTATGTTAGTTTGTATCCACAAAAACAACGAGGAGTCCAGTGGTACCTTAAAGACTAACAGATTTATTTGGGAAGAGCTTATGCCCAAAATAAGTCTGTCTTTAAGGTGCCACTGGACTCCTTGTTGTTCTTCAGGACATGTAGGGACATGCATAGGTGCCAACTTCTACTGGTGCCGGTGGGTGCTTGACCCAGCCCCACCCCCTCCCTTCCCCATTCCAACTCCTTCCCCAGACCCAACTCCTTCCCCAGACCCACCTCTTCCCTGCCTCTTCCCCTGAGCATGCCACGTTCCCACTCCTCCCTCCTCCCTCCCAGCGCTACAGCTGTTTGGCAGCAGCAAGCGCTGGGAGATAGGCAGAGGAGGAGGTGTTGTGGGGTGGGAAGTTTGGCTGCCAGTGGGTGCTAATTTTTCTCTGTGGGTGCTCCAGCCCCAGATCACCCACGGAGTCAGCGCCTATGGGGACATGCCGATGGACAGGGGACTCCAAGTACCTTTTCATGCCCATGTGCTGAGAGTTTGTGTTTGGGACAAAGGATGTACATGCCACGTGGCAAAGGATATAAAAAGGCAGCTGCATCTTCTCCATTTTGTCTGCAGTCCTGCTTCTCACCTCTGGAATAACTTCTCTACAAACTGAAGCTTTGAACAAAGGACTGATAGACCCATCCAAGCTTTAGATGTGTTCCAGAGGGACTTTGCAAGCTAGCAAACTCACCAGTGCTGCTAAGAACCTGATATATCGATTCTGAAGTGTCTCTCTCTCTCTGTATATATGAAAGTATCTGACTGCTTTGACCATTTAGCAACTCTCTTCTTTTTAGTTCCTTTTCTTTTCTAATAAAACCTTTAGATTTAGATACTAAAGAATGGGCTAGCAGCATGGTTTTTTGGGTAAGATTCAACCTAGTATTGATCTGGTAATGTGTCTGGTCGTTTGGGGAATTAAAATAACATTTTGTAAAGTGAATAGAGTTTTAAGTAACTTCTCACTGTACTGAACCTATTCGCTGATTGGGATCCAGGGACTGGAATGCAGTAAAGGGGGCTGTGTGATTTCTTTTCTTGATAACCAGTGTGGGGGATCAGGAGCACAGTTTGTGACTGGTTGGTGAATCTAACTATGGTGTAAACCACCAGTTTTGGGAGAATCTTCTCTCCTCTTTGCAGCTTTCCCTGATGTTGGCATTTCCACTGTGGGCTGCCTTACTCACCTCTGGTCATGCTGAGCCTCCTACTTCACATGCTTGCATCCTCTATGACCCAGTCCTTTCTCAAACACCAAGGCAACTGGCCTAAAGCTGAAGTGATCTGGGGTCAGTGAGGCCAAGGCAAGTGAGTCCCAGGGTTGAAGACCCTGGACTGAAAATGTCCTGGCAGTGACCCCGTCTCACTGAAAACAGGTGGAGGGGGGCAAAGGAGGAAAACTCAAGAACCTCAGCTCATCTCAATGAAAATTGTGTCCTCATACTAGGTGAGAGGTGGTGGTCTCCAAAGAAGCTGGGTCCCAAAACATTAGGGTGAAATTCTAGGTGATCTGTGTTGACTTCAGTGGAGTCAGGATTTCATCTTTTCACCCTTCTCATATTACAACCAACACTGAGAATTACATCAGAAATATAAAAAAACAGGAGTACTTGTGGCACCTTAAAGACTAACAAATTTATTTAAGCATGAGCTTTCATGAGCTGCAGCTCAAAATATAGTGAAGGGCGGATCAGATCACAGAACTCAGGAATACAGTGTATATCCTCAGGTCACCCTGTCCAGTCACGGGCCACTGAAATGGCTCTGTGGCATGTCAAATTAATATAAGGGGAGTTATCAGTGACACCTATACCTGAGCTGGCCTGTCACTTTTTTAATGTATCTCTCTCTCTCTCTCCCCACCCCCCTTTCAGTTGTTTGTTATTGTGCCAAATCTTCAATGTTCAGGCTGGAAATTTGATTGCCAGGTGTCTGCCCCAGGCTGAATTTTTGGAAACTTTGAACCTATTGAACCCTCTGAGCTTCTTCTCTTTTTGCTTTGGTGTATTTAACAGCCCAGTTCAGCGTGACCGGTCCAGGTCACCCTGTCACTGCTGTTGTGGGTGAGGCCGCTGTGTTACCCTGTCACCTGTCCCCCAGGATGAGCGCTGAGAACATGGAGGTGAGATGGTTCCAATCAGATTTCCTTTCATTTGTGCACCTGTATCAGCATGGGAAGGATCAATACAGGAACCAGATGCCAGACTATCGTGGAAGGACAGAGCTTTTGAAAGCTGGCATCACGGCTGGGAATGTTTCCTTGCAGATTCTTAATATCAGACTCTCAGATGAAGGACAATACCACTGTTTTGTTCAAGATGGTTCTTTTTATGAAGAAGCCCCATTGGAACTGAAAGTAGCAGGTCAGCTGCTCTTGTCTGTATTATCTTAGTCTGGGCTGCAGTTCTTGTTCTTTTCTACAGTGTGACTAGATTTCAGCACACGACCACGTTCATACACTTTGGAAAATATGCTGAAAACTTTCCCAACGTTTTATTAAAGACCTCTTCAGAATGGTCAAGAGATTTCCTTGCCCAAAAGATGTTTTTGGCTGACTTCAAAAGGAGGGAGAGAAACGAGGGAAAAGACATCTAGACAAATATGGGCCTGGTTTATACTAGAAAAGTGGGTCAATTTAACTATGTCACTCAGGGGTGTGAAAAATACACACCCCATGAGTGACATAACTAAGCTGACCTAAGTCCCCATGCATGCAGCGCTGGGTCAACAGAAGAATTCTTCTGTTAACCCAGCTACTGCCTCTCAGAGTGGTGTATTGCCTATGACACCAGGAGAAGTCCTGCCGTTGGTGTAAGCAGTGTCTCCACTGAAGCACCACAGCGGTGAAGCTGTGCTGCTGTAGCCTTTCAAGTGTGGACAGCCTGTGGTCTTCCAATTTCTCTGCAATCATTCTGAGGCATGGCTAAAGTGGGACTGCCAGGTTTATAGGACCTTCTGACGTGGTCACTACAGGTAGTTAGTTGGGGTGCAGTCAAAATCAGTTGTAGCTTTCTGATTGGCTGAGGCCACATAAAGATGGTGGTGGGGGAGGGAGACATTATGTATTTACCGCTAGTGGATGAGTCAGAGCGTTTGTCCCCTTCTGCTCCGACACAGGAACCATGGAGCCACTTAGATTGATTTTATTTGTTTAAAAATAGAACAAACAAAATGTTTATCCAATATACTAAAAACTGGCTTTCTAAAAAATTCATATCCACTAGGCTAGGTATTTAAATGAAGTGACCAGATTTCCAAATTTGTTCAGTGCTCCATTGCTCTTGGGTGGAGAGGACAATATCTCTCCCTTATTCAGTGAAATTATTTTAAATATTTGTTCACATCTTTTCCTGTGTCCATGCGTATTGGGAATTCAGAAATTCCAGTGTTCATTTATCCCTTCTACGTGATCAAGTGATCTCTAGTGGGAGTAAGGGATCCACAATCTCTCACTCATCCTTTTAGCTGTTAAGTTACCCCATTGATTTATCACACATGTATGTAATTTTCTTCTAGCTTTGGGCTCCAATCCTCTCATCTCTGTGGAGAGTCACCAGGATGGAGGGATCCGGGTGGTTTGTCAATCAGCTGGGTGGTACCCAGAGCCCAAGGTGCTATGGAGAGATCGCCGTGGGCAAGAATTACCGTCACTCTCTGAAGCAAAATCCCTAGGGGATAGTGGCCTGTTTGAAACAGAAAATTCTATTATTATAAAAGAACATTCAAACCAGAACCTGTCCTGTTGGGTCAGGAACACCGTTCTCAATCAAGAAAAGGAATCAACAGTTTATATAGCAGGTCAGTTACCAGCTAAACCCACACGCTTAAATCACCTTCATCGGAAACAAAACAAAGAACTGAAGCATCTGTTGTGCATATTTTACAACTACATAAAAACAAAAGTTCAGAAACTAGTACATTAACAGGTCACAACTCAGGCAATCTGCCTTAATTTTGAAGATTCAGAGTTATCAGAGTTTTGGGTTTCATGTAAATTTAATCTTAACTCTGATACTCCTGAAACTCTTAATTAAAAAAAAAAGTGTGATTTTGAGAAGAAATATTCACCAAACCTTGAAAGAGTTTGTTCCTAAAAACTTAACTTCACCACAGAGATTTTGTGATGTAGCAATTTTTACACCATGGTTTGTTTGCTACCCTTTCAATAAGTGCAATGTCACCAAATTATGTGGGCTTGTTTCCGTTGACATTCAATGGGAGTTGTGCTCATAACTCACTTTGCCTTTGTTTACACACGCAAGCTGCACTGATTATCTACTGAGTTATTGATGAAACCCCTTGTCTGAATGCTCTTACTTCAGTTTCAGAGTGTCCTATGTATTTAGCTTAAGTCAGTTCCTTACTGATTGATCCTAAATGGATAAAGGACACTATTCAGCTGATTTACAATTTAAAGTCTTGTCAATCAGTTTAGTTAAATTGGGGCAGTCCTGTTACACTGATTCCACAGCTGACCACGTAACAATGTCTGCATGAGTGTTACATCAATTTCACTAAACCAGTGCACAAATCCTGTGTGGAGAAGGCCTTAGGCATGCTTGAAATGTCCACCCTGGCTAGATGATTTAAATGCTGTAAACACAAGAACGCAAAAGAAGATGAATCAATTTTCAGCACTTAATGTTTGGATTAATTGCAATTATAATTCATTGAAATAATTGGGGAAATTATTAGTGACTCATAAAATATTCTGATTACTCTGCAATTTCTGAATTTTGCTGAACAGTGAGGAGCAAATTGTTTGCTGCCATAACTCCAGTGAAGTCAGTGCGGTTTTGTGAGCAGAGAATTTGCCCCTGAACTCAATGAATCTCTGAATACCATGAATCAAACCAGGCCTGTTCAGTCACAGGTTTGCTAAAGCTGTGTTGGTTGGAGTAATTTTTACAATCAGGTTTTGGCATAGAGTCACTACAGTTACTATGTCACTTGTGTTTTGTATGTATGCACTGTATTTTGGGAAGCTTTGGTTTAGCCAGGGCCGGCGCTTCCATTAGGTGACCCTAGGTGGCTGCCTAGGGCACCAGGATTCGGGGGGCGACATTTTGTGCGCTCCCCACGGGTCGCAAGTGAGCTTCCGGTTCCGCTCCTGTTGCGCCGCTGAAGAAGGACCTTCTGATGTGCCGCAGAAAACAGTGGCAGGCAATTGAGCAGCTCAATGACTGCACTGTCACCTGCAGCATTTCGGCAGAGGGTCCTTCTTCGGCGGCGCGATGGGAGCAGAACCGAAAGCTCCTGCGCACCTCGTGGGAAGCACACAAAATGCCGCCACCCCCCTCCCCCCCCAAATTCTAGCTAGGGCACCAGAAACCCTGGTGCCGCTCCTGGGTTTTGGTCTTTGGTGAAGCATAGAGGGGGTCATGTTTTCACTCTGATCTCACATACGTCCTGCTGGGGACTATTTACGTAGTTACATGCAATAGAGAAAAAAATGGCGTTGTTCCTGCTTCCAAACTAATGCAAATCCTCTGGGGTTTATTTTTCAGATTTCTTTTTCCCGAGGGTGAATCCATGGATGGTGGCTCTGAGTGTGATTCTCCTGGTTTTGTTTGGTTTCATTGGCCTCACTCTTTATCTATTTAAAATAAAAGGTAAATGTCACAGGGGAAATTTTTAGTGAAATTAACAAGAATTTTCTTCTAATAAATGAAAAAAGGGAAGAATGAAATTTTACACTAGGCCAAGCAGGGGAAGCACAGACCTGCACTGCGTTCCCCTCAGCAGCACAGGGAAGGAAACGTTACGAAGGTTCCATTTGCTCCAGGAGGCAGTGATCTGCACCAGCCCTTTACAGGCACAGAATATTTCTCCCCCAGAACTGCCTCAGTTAAGCCGAATGGAGCATTTGGGGAAGGGGTGGAGGGAAGATTGATCCAAAACCTTCTCCACACGTCACTCTTTTCTGCCCACTTCCCACCCAGCTGTGCAGTTATTCCCTCCTCAGTCCCCATGGACTGTGGGAATTAGTTAATATATTTTTTCCCTCCTCTGATAAGTAAATATTTTGTACAGAGTTGGGTCCCCATAACGATTGTGTGTGATTTTATTTTGGGAGCAGTTGTCTGTGATTTCATGTAATGTTGAAAATAAATTAAAATGAGACAAAATCTGGCAAATTTAATCCCAATAGGTAATATTAAAAAATATACACAGTAGAAAAGAGGGGTCTGAATAGACATGAGCTCTGAGCCTGAACCTGAGTTCTGACAATGGTGAAGAACAGTAAGTCAGAGAAGGGAAAACTTTTTTCTCCTGGTGTTGAGAACATGAAACCCATCAAAGGCTCACGAATTGTATAATCACTGGGCAACTTTCACGAAATGCAGACAACTGTATAACCAAGGCAAAAATGCTCCGAATAAGAATTTATATTTATTTTTGTTTGTTTTTGATGGAACAGGATATAGAAATCTGTAAATGTCGTGCTCTTTCCTCCAACAAGGAAAACTTTTTTGTACAAATTTATCTCCTCAGAAGTCTATTTCTTTGTTTATTTATGAATTTTTGGGTGGAATTTTTTAACCAGAAAAAGATGAAAGCCTAGATACTGCATCACTAACATCAGTTAGATCTTTGCCCTTGACTTCAATGAGTGTAGGATTAAGCACTGAATGCACAGGTCATATCGCTAAAAAAATAATACTGATAATTTGAGGACCAGAAATTCCATTCTGCACCCCCAGATCTCCCAGCAAAGCAAATGGGAATGTGAGAGATACAAGGAAGCAGGATTGGGCTCTAATGGCTAGATTTTTAAAGGTATGTGGTCAGCTAGCTCTCACTGAAATCAGTGGGAGTTAGGGTCTGATTTTTTTCAAGACATTTAGGAGCCTAATTCCATAAGGAATTCAAAACTTTGAGAATTGTAAATCCTTCTAGAATTGTGAATAGTCAGTTACAGTTGGACACTTAACTCTTGTGTGGCCACATAATTAGTAAAACATGAATGATATGTTTGGTATTCAGGGGCCAGGCGTCCATATCATGAAAACACTCCTTTAAATCTCCATTAACTGAAAATATTCTTAAATAACTTGTATTTACATCTGTTTGCTTTATTTCATTTCTGTAGGGAAACATCTTGGCGAAATCAGTAAGTTCAGTTTTTTTCCACATGGAACCTTTTCCGTTCAGTTGATTGCTGTTTTATTATTTATGATGATTATTATTAAAGAGAGATCAATTTGAAAATCACATGAAATATCAGTGATAATGTATTGATAATTATTCAGTATGTGGGTAAGAGGAAATCAGAAAGAAAATGTTCTTTGAAATGTGTGACAAAGTGGGAATGTTCTTGATGTGTTATGTGAATGCTGAGTGGGGAGTATTGACCTGGGAAGGTTGAAGGGGAGTTGTGCTGGGACTGCCTGCATTGGGGAAGGGAACATACCTGGGCATGTAACCTGAGAACCCAGGAGGGGGGTTGGAGGCCAAGTAACACCTCTGCCTGGGACACTGGACAAAGGCTGGGGGAGGAGCTAGGGGGAGGCTGAGTGAGAGGCTGGAGGGTTTTTCAGTTTTGGAGCGGGCTGGGAAATGGAGAGGGGTGCCCCGACAGGGCTTGGGCTTCCCAGCGGGGCTGTGGCCTCCCTGGAGGCCCCAGATGGACCTAATTAAAAGGGATCCTGTTGTCTGTACCGGCAAGACCTGTTTTGGACTGTGTTCCTGCCATCTAAATAAACCTCTGTTTTACTGGCTGGCTAAGAGTCACATCTGACTGCAAAGTGGGGGTGCAGGACCCTCTGGCTTCCCCAGGACCCCGCCTGGGCGGACTCACTGTGGGAAGTGCACAGAGCGGCAGAGGATGCTGAATGCTCCCAGGAGAGACCCAGGAAGTGAGGCCGTGTGAGCTTCTTGGAGAGGAGGCTCCCCAAAGTCCTGACTGGCTTTGTAGGGAGCAGTTCCAGAGCATTGCCCAGGGACTCCGTGACAAAATGTATCTTTTCTGAGGGTCAAATCCACATGGTGCTGGAGGCACCATGACATGGGGGACCAGGAGGACTCTATGCCCTCAAATGTCCTCTTGCCTCATCTGACAAGTAAATAATTTGGTGCAACGTGGATCTTGTGTGTAATTATATTTGAGGAGAGTTGTTTGTTTTTTCATTTAATGTTAAAAGGAGATTGGGATGAAATTAAGCCTGATAAATTCCCCACTCCCCCCCCCACCTCCGGTAATATGAAAAGTTATACACAATGTTCAACTTTCACAAAACTCAGACAACCGTATATCCAAGAGAAAAATGCTCCTAATAATAATTTATATTTATTTCTGTTTTCAGGGAAACGTGATACGGAAATCGGTAAGTGTTGTGCCCTTTTCTCCAACAAGGAAAACTTTCTACAAATTTGTCTCCTCATGTTCTATTTTTTTAACATGAGAAAAACATGAATGCCCTGAATCTTCACTACTACCATCCATTAGAGCTGTGCCTTTGATTTCAACGAGTGGAGGATCCAACACTAAATGCACAAGTCACATCATTAAAATAATAATGTTGATAATTTTAGGGCCCAATATTACATTCCGTGCACACCTAACGCTCCCAGCAAAGTGAATGGGAACATAGAATCATAGACTTTAAGGTCAGAAGGGACCGTTATGATCATCTAGTCTGACCTCCTGCACAATGCAGGCCACAGAATCTCACCCACCCACTCCTGTATCAAACCAGTGTCTGAGCCACTGAAGTTCTCAAATCATGGTTTAAAGACTTCAAGGTGCAGCGAACCTTCCAGCAAGTGACCCATGCCCCACACTGCAGAGGAAGGCAAAAAACCCCCAGGGCTTCTGCCAATTTGCCCTGGAGGAAAATTCCTTCCCGACCCCAAATATGGTGATCAGCTAAATCCTAAGCATGTGGGTAATACTCACCAGCCAGACACCCAGGAAAGAATTCTCTGTAGTAACTCAGATCCCACCCCATCTAACATCCCATCACAAGCCACTGGGCATATTTACTGCTAGTAGTCAAAGACTAATTAATTGCCAAAATTAGGCTATACCATTATACATGTAATATGCAAGGAAGCGGGAATGGGTTCTAAGGGCAGCTTTTTAAACGTATTTGGACACCTAATGCCAATTGAAATCAATGGGAGTTAGCAACCTAAATACCCTTAAAAATCTGGCCCTAATTCCCTAGGGAATTCAAAACTTTCAGAACTAAGTCCATGCAGACAATCAGTTATTTTTTGATACTTTACTCAAGTGTAGACACACAATGAGCCCAAACATCTACACCCCAATTTTACTGGCCCCCAGCCCATGTCTTGTGAGCCTAGTTAGCTGACATGGGTCAATTGGGGGTATTCAGTTGCTGTGTAGCCACAACCTATGGGACTTTGCAGGTGCTCCGTGCCCTGCCTGTGGGTTGGAAAGGGACTCTTCTCCCTGGACCTCAGTGGTTTCCCTGCCCATAGTCTGGATCAATGTGTTTGTGAGGGACAGGCTCCATGATGGGAGGTTGATTCCATCCTAGAACAGAAGCACTTAATTAGTGTGTATTTATTTCTGATTCTGTGTTACCTAGATGATCTTCAAAGAAAACTTGGTAAGTGTTTCTGTTTCTTGAATGCAGCCTTTTCCGTGGTGTTGAAACTATCTCTAGATCTATTCACCTTTCAACCTTCTGCCAGGTGGAGTCGGCAGCAAGATGCGCTGGGTTCAATGTCAGGAGTTCCCTGTTAGCAACACAAACCAGAAAACACTTGAGACCTGTGAAGAAGTGGGACTGGTTTTTAATGTTTCCTCTGAATACTGTGCTGGTGCCTCAGTTCTGGCTGACACTCTGTCGCCTAGCAACTAATGGCCAGGATTCAGGGGGCTGTATATTGTGCGCTCCCCACGGGGCGCATGGGAGCTTCCGGTTCCACTCCCGTCATGCCGCCAAAGAAGGACCTTCTGCCGACGTGCTGCGGAAAACAGCAGCAGACAATTGAGCAGCTCAGTGACTGCCGCTGTCGCCTGCGGCATTTCGGCGGAGGGTTCTTCTTCGGCGGTGCGATAGGAGCAGAACCGGAAGCTCCCGCGCGCCCCATGGGGAGCGCACAAAATGCCGCCCCCCAAATTCTGCCTAGGGTGCCAGAAACCCTGGCGCCGCTCCTGTGACCAGGCCCTTCCCCCCCCCCCACCACATCCCCTGCAAGGGGATGCTAAAGGTGTTGCAGACAGAGAGATCAGGTGACCTCCCGGCCGGGAAAGAGAGACAGCCCAGAAAGGAGGGGCTGGAGGGGGTTTGGTAGTTTTTTGGAAGCTGGCTGGAAAATGGAGTGGAGTCCCAATGGGGCTCGGGCCTCCCAGCAGGGCTGTGTCCTCCCTGGGGCCCCAGATGGACCTAACTAATGAGGGTCCTGTTGTCTGTACTGGCAAGATCTGTTTTGGACTGTGTTCCTGCCATCTAAACAAACCTCTGTTTTACTGGCTGGCTGAGTCACCTCTGACTGCAAAGTGTGGGGTGCAGGACCCAGTGGCTTCCCCAGGACCCCGCCTGGGCGGACTCACTGTGGGAAGTGCACGGAGGGGAACATGCTGAATGCTCCTAGGAGAGACCCAGGAGGTGAAGCTGTGTGAGCTTCTTGCCCTGAAGACAGTCTGCTCCAAGGGACGGGAGGCTCCCCAAAGTCCTGACTGGCTTTCTGGGGAGCAGTTCCAGAGCATCACCCGGGAATTCCGTGACAAGACCCCACCCAATAATCTCAGAAACTTTAACTCCTTGTACCACTGCAGTTGCCCTGCAATCGGGTCTCTGGCGTAGCTGCTCTGTGCCGACCTCCCACCAGCATAATTCAACCACCCCCAACGAGTGGCAGTAGCTATGACAGTGGGAGAGTGTCTCCCGCCAACATAGCTCTGTCCACAGTGGTGCTTTTGTCAGTGAAACTTATGTTGGTCAGGGACGTGCTTTTCTCACACCCTGACTGACAAAAGTTTTACGGACAGAAGTGCTGGTGTAGACAGAGGATAAGAGACAAAACTTCTCACTCACCCGCCCAGAGTTTGGGTGTAACAAAAGAAAACTTGTATTACAAGGCAAAGGGACCCAGGATTGTTCTGGGAAAACACCACAGCCATGATTCCAAAGCATGTAACCCTAAGCAACCCCCCACCCCACAGGACATTGGGCAATGTCCTGTGCCTCAGTTTCCCACCTTGCCATGTGAAAATCCAATGAGTGAATGACCTGTACCACCACACCACTGCCCTCTCCTGTCACTGCAGCCCACTGACAGTTGGTTGCTCTTAATCAGCTAAGACCCAGAAATCAAAGGTGCTCTCACGTGGATTCACCTCCCACCCCCGAAAGGTGTTGGGCGGGGGGAGGGTGAGAGAATTGAGCAAGGCATCTGCTGCTGCCTCCACATCTGCAACTAGCTTGCTGCTGCTATCACTGTCACCACTGGCCATAGGTGCCGACAGCCCCCAAGCACCCATGGGGAACAATTAGCGGGTGCTCTGCACTCACCCACAGCCAAGTTCCCCCTCCCCCCCAGCGCGTCTCACCCACTGGCGGCCTTGCTGGCCAACTCTTCCCCCCCCCCTCCCAGTGCCCCCCACCTGCCATGGAACAGCTGTTTCACGGCACTCAGGATGCTCTGGGAAGGAGGGGGAGGAGCAGGGATGCAGAACGCTTGGGGGAGGAGGTGGGGAAGAGGCAGGGTGAGCCTGGAGACTTCGGGAAGGGGGTGGAATGAGGTGGGGTGGTGGTGGAGTAGGGGGTGAAATGGGGGGGAGGAGCAATGGTGGGAAGGGGTGGAGTGGGGGCGGGGTCTGGGGCAGAGCAGGGGGTCGAGCACCCACCGGCCAGAGGGGAAGTCGGCGCCTTTGCCACTGGCTGCTCACTGTCTCCCATCCCTGAAAAGGGGAGAGGGATGTTGAGCAATGTCTCTGCTGCCTCTGGCTCACTGCAGCTGCTGTCTCTGCCACTGCTGGCTGATGCCTCTGCCACTAATTCTGCTGGGTTTACTGGTACTGTTACCTCTGCCACCGCTGGCCCACCACTGCCACTTCTGCAATGGTGCGCTCTGAGGTACCATGGCCTCCCAGGGATTCCAGCAGGTCGTGGCTGCTGGTCTCTATGTTGTTCATGCAGCCCTGTCCCCACACTAGGTCTATGACCTGGCCCCTAGAATTGCTCATCAGTGGTTTCAGCTCTTGCAATCACTGAACTGAACCAAGGGCTCTCCGTGGAGTCAAATCAGCTCTGGTTTTAAACATAGGAGTGGGAAGGGAAGGGTCCAGTGGTACCTACGGCTCTCAAAGGGGAATTCATAGCCTCAGGCAGGAACACCTGTCCCCATCCCCTCTGATTCAAAGAGAAACTGCTGAGCTTCAGTTCATCTGCAAATTTGACACCATCAGCTCAGGATTAAACAAAGACTGTGAATGGCTTGCCAACTACAAAAGCAGTTTCTCCTCACTTGGTTTCCACTACATGCATCCGACGAAGTGGCTATTCACCCACAAAAGTTCATGCTCCAATACGTCTGTTAGTCTATAAGGTGCCACAGGACTCTTTGCTGCTATATCATGAAAACACTCCTTTAAATCTCCCTTAACTGAAAATATTCTTAAATAACTTGCATTTACATCTGTTTGCTTTATTTCATTTCTTTAGAGAAACATCTTGGAGAAATCAGTAAGTTCAATTTTTCTCCGCATAGAACCTTTTCCATTAAGTTGTTTGCTGCTTTATTATTTATGATGATGTTTATTAAAGAGAGATCAATTTGAAAATCACATGAAATGTCAGTGATAACATATTGATAATTATTCAGTATGTGGGTAAGAAGAAATCAGAAAGAAAATGTTCTTTGAAATGTATCTTCTCTGAGGGTGAAATCCACATGGTGCTGGAGGCACCATGACATGGGGACCAGGAGGACTCTGTGCCCTCAAATGTCCTCTTGCCTCATCAGACAAGTAAATAATTTGCTGCAATGTGGATCTTGTGTGTAATTATATTTGAGGAGAGTTGTTCATTTTTTTTCATTTAATGTTTAAAAGGAAAGTGGGATGAGATTACCTGTTGGGGTGAAATTGATCAGGCTTAATCTGAAAAGTTATACACAATGTTTAACTTTCACAAGACTCAGACAACTTTATATCCAAGCGAAAAATGCTCCTAATAATAATTTATATTTATTCCTGGGTTTTTTTAGGGAACTGTGATACAAAAATCGGTAAGTGTTGCACCCTTTTCTCCAACAAGGAAAACTTTGTACAACTTTGTCTCCTCATGTTTTATTTTTTAAATGAGAAAAACATGAGTGCCATCATGCTGCACCTTCAATTAGAACTGTGCCTTTGATTTCAATGAGTGGAGGATTCAACACTAAATGCACAAATCACATCCCTAACAGAATAATGTTGATAATTTTAGGGCCCAATATTACATTCCGTGCACACCGAACGCTCCCAGCAAAGTGAATGGGAACATGTAATCTGCAAGGAAGTGGGAATGGGTTCTAAGGACAGCTTTTTAAAGGTATTTGGACACCTAATGCCTATTGAAATCAATGGGAGTTAGCAACCTAAATACCCTTAAAAATCTGGCCCTAATTCCCTAGGGAATTCAAAACTTTCAGAACTGTAAGTCCATGCAGATAATCAGTTATTTAATAAATGAGCCCAAAAGTCTACACCCCAATCTTACAGGCCCCCAGCCCATGTCTTGGGAGCCTAGTTAGCTGACATAGGTCAATTGGGGGTATTCAGTTGCTGTGTAGCCACACCCTATGGGACTTTGCAGGTGTTCTGTGCCTTGCCTGGGGGTTGGAAAGAGACTCTTCTCCCCAGTCCTCAGTAGTTTCCCTGCCCATAGTCTGGATCAATGGGTTTGTGAGGGACAGGCTGTAGGATGGGAGGTTGATTTCATTCTAGAAGTGAAACACTTAATTAGTGTGTATTTATTTCTGATTCTCTGTTATCTAGATGATCTTGCAAGAGAACTTGGTAAGTGTTTGTTTCTATTTCTCGAATGCAGCCTTTTCCGTGGTGTGGAAACTCTCTCTGGATCTATCGATCTCTCACCCTTCCACCAGGTGGAGTCGGCAGCAAGACGGGCTGGGTTCAATGTCAAGTGTTCCTCTTAGCAACACAAATCAGAAAACACTTGAGACCTCACCCAATAATCTGGGGAAATTTAACTCCTGGGCCTCTTTAAGGCTTATAGTGGCACAGCTGTACCACTGCAGCTGCCCTGCAATCGGGTCTCCCGTGTAGCCGCTGTGTGTTGACCTCCCACCAGTATAATTCAACCACCCCCAACGAGTGGCAGTAGAGAGTGACTCCCGCCGACAGCACTGTCCACACCAGTGCTTTTGTCGGTGAAACGTGTCGGTCAGGGACGTGCTTTTTTCACATCCTGACTGACAAAAGTTTTACAGACAAAAGTGCTGGTGTAGACACAGGATAAGAGACAAAACTTCCCACTCACCTGCCCTGAGCCTGGTTGTAACAAAAGAAAACTTTTATTACAAGGCAAAGGGACCCAGCATTGTTTTGGGAGCCACAATTCCAAAGCATGTAACCCTAAGCAACCCCCGACCCCACAGTATATTGGGCAATGTTGTTTGCCTCAGTTTCCCACCTTGTCATGTGAAAAATCCAATGAGTGAACAACCTGTAACACACCACTCCCCTCTCCTGCCACTGCAGCCCACTCACAGTTGGTTGCTCTTAATCAGCCAAGACCCAGAGTTCAGAGGTGCCCTCACATAGATTCACCTCCCACCCATGAAAGGGGTGTGGGTGTGGGTGTGTGTGTATGGGAGGGGGGGATTGAGCAAGCATCCGCTGTTGCCTCCACCACTGCACCTGACTTCCTGCTGCTGCTGCTATCACTGTCACCACTGGACATAAGTGCCGACAGCCCCAGAGCATCCACAGGGAAAATTAGCGGGTGCTCTGCACCCACCCACAGCCAAGCTCCCCCCTCCCCCCCCCCCGTGCATCTCATCTACTGGCAGCCTCGCTGACCAACACTTCCCCCTCCCTCCCAGTGCCTCCAGCCTGATGCAAAAAAGCTGTTTCACATCACTCAGGATGCTCTGGGAAGGAGGGGGAGGAGTGGGGATGTGGCACGCTTGGGGGAGCAGGTGAGGAAGAGGTGGGGTGAGGCCTGGGACAGGGGGTGGAATGAGGTGGGGCGGGGCAGAGCAGGGATGGGGACTTGGGGAGGGGGGTGGAATGTGGGGTAGAGCAGAGGTGGGGTAGGAGTTTGGGGGAAGAGGTGCAGTGGGGGCGGGGTCTGGGGTGGAGCGGGGGGGGGTCTAGCACCCACTAGCCAGAGGGGAAGTTGGAACCTATGCCACTGGCTGCTCACTGTCTCTCATCCCTGATAAGGGGTGAGGGACATCGAGCAATGCAACTGCTACCACTGCTGTTTCAAACTTGCTCACTGCAGCTGCTGTCTCTGCCACCACTGCCTGATGCCTCTGCCGCTGATTCTGCTGGTTTTTCTGGGGCTGTTACTTGTGCCACCGCTCAGCTCCACTGCTGTTCTCACGGCTGCTGTTGGCCCCCTACTGCCACTTCTGCAATGGTGCGTTCTGAAGTTCCACGACCTCCCAGGGATTCCAGCAGGCCATGGCTGCTGCTGCGTCTCCATGTTTGCTGCAGCCCCGTCCCCGCACTAGGTCTATGACTTGGCCCCTAGACCTCCCCTCCCCACTCCCGTGTTTAAAGCCAGAGCTGATTGGACTCCATGGAGAGCCCTTGGTTCAGTTCAGTGATTGCAAGAGCTGAAACCACTGATGAGCAGGTCTAGGGGCCAGGTCGTAGACCCAGTGCAGGGACAGGGCTGCAGCGAACAATGGAGTGTGTGTGTGTGTGTGTGTGTTGGGGGGAGCAATGCGTCCGCTGCTGCCTCCACCTCTGCAACTGGCTCGCTGCTGCTGCTGTCATCCCTGCCCCCACTGCAGCCCTGCCCCCACACTAGGTCTACAAGTGGCCCCTACACCTGCTCATCAGCAGTTTCTGCTCTTGCAGTCACTGAACTGAAACAAGGGCTCTCCATGGGGTCTAATCACCTCAGGCTTTAAACACGGGAGAGGGGAGGGGAGGATTAAATGATACCTAGGGCTCTCGAAGGGGACTTCATAGCATCAGGCAGGAACACCTGTCCCCACCCGCTCTGATTTTCACTGGGTTTTGGCATCTCTATCCCCTGCTTAGCCAGTGAGCTTTAATTTAGGGTGTCACTGTGACATACCCAGGGTACAGTCCAGACTAGGGGGTGGCTGTGTCACCCCCGCCCTGCAACCTGGGTGCCCCATACAATGCTCTGCCTCTGTAGCCTCCTCCCTGGACGGCTCACAAACAGCCTCCACTGGGGCTGGATTCTTTAACTGATTTGCAGATTAAAACCAAGGCCTTAAACTGGCCTCAGAAGGGGACTGGGAGCCAGTGAAGGGGCTGGGACATGGGCCTGATGTGTCACTGTGGCCTAAGCCCTGGAGAAGACCGGCAGCTGCATTAGGTACCAGCTGGAGCCTTCACACTCAGCTGTGGATTCAGTGATCTACAGTAACCCAGCCTGGCGGTGGCAGAGGCAGGGATCACTGTGGCCAGATTCTTGCCCACAGGAAGATGCAGAGTTTCCTAGTGAGCTGGGATGTTTAGACACTGATGCTATCTGGTCACCTAGACTTAGTGAAGGGTCCCATAGGACCTGAGTCTTTGCAACTCAGCTTTCGTGAATGGGGGCTGTGGAATGAAGGGGAGAGTCTCATCTAGTTCTTCAAAATGTGTCCCTGCTTCTGAATCATTTTGCTCTTGCCTGGGTTCAGCTTAAGCCAGCTGTTCTTCATCCCAGAGCCCTGGTGTTCCTGCATTTGTAAATCCTTGAAAATAGTCAGTTACTGTTGGACACTTAACTCTAGTGTGGCCACATGGTTAATAAAACATGAATGAAATGTTTGATATTTAGGGGCCAGGTGTTCATATCATGAAAACACGCCTTTAAATCTCCATTAACTGAAAATATTCTTAAATAACTTGTATTTACAACTGTTTGCTTTATTTCATTTCTTTAGAGAAACGTCTTGGAGAAATCAGTAAGTTCAATTTTTCTCCACATAGAACCTTTTCCATTAAGTTGTTTCTGTTTTATTATTTATTATGATGATTATTAGAGAGAGATCAATTTGAAAATCACATGAAATATCAGTGATAATGTATTGATAATTACTCAGTATGTGGGTAAGAGGAAATCAAAAAGAAAATGTTCTTTGAAATGTATCTTCTCTGAGGGTGAAATCCACATGGTACTGGAGACACACTGACATGGGGCACCAGGAGGACTCTGTGCCCTCAAATGTCCTCTAGCCTCATCAGCCAAGTAAATAATTTGCTGCAATGTGGATCTTGTGTGTAATTATATTTGAGGAGGAGTTGTTCATTTTTTTTCATTTAATGTTAAAAGGAAAGTGGGATGAGATTACTTGTTGGGGTGAAATTATCAGGCTTAATCTGAAAAGTTATACACAATGTTTAACTTTCACAAAACTCAAACAATCGTATATCCAAGAGAAAAATGCTCCTAATAACAATTTATATTTTTTTCTTTTTTTTTCCTTTTAGGGAAACGTGATACAGAAATCAGTAAGTGTTGTGCCCTTTTCTCCAACAAGGAAAACTTTATACAAATTTGTCTCCTCATATTTTATTTTTTAAATGAGGAAAAACATGAATGTCCTGATGCTGCACCGCTACCATCAATTAGAGCTGTGCCTTTGATTTCAACATGTGTAGGATCCAACACTAAATGCACAAGTCACATCCCTAACAGAATAATGTTGATAATTGTAGGGCCCAATATTACATTCCGTGCATACCGAACGCTCCCAGCAAAGTGAATGGGAACTTGTAATATGCAAGGAAGTGGGATTGGGCTCTAAGGGCAGGTTTTTTAAAGGTATTTGGACACCTAATGCCAGTTGAAATCAATGGGAGTTAGCAACCTAAATACCTTTAAAAACCTGGGCCTAATTCCCTAGGGAATTCAAAACTTCCAGAAGTAAGTCCATGCAGATAATCACTTATTTTTTTGATACTTTAATCTACTGTAGACACAAAATGAGCCCAAACATCTACCACAATTTTACAAGCCCCCAACCCATGTCTTGTGAGCCGGCTGCTCTTCATCCCAGAGCGCTGGTGTTGCTGCATTTGCTCAGCTGAGTTCTCATCCCTCTCTCTGTGTTTGGTTTCAGACTGGAGAAGAAACATCGTCTGCCCAGGTAACTACAGCTCCTATTGCATCGATATCCAAAGCTCCCCCTGCCCTGAGATTTCCAGTCCCTTTTGCTCATACAGTTAACATTTTACACTAGCTTTTTGGGACAAGGATGACTCTGTACTCAGGTGAAAAGACTCAAAGGTTTGTGTGGCCAACGTTGTGATTTTTGGGTGCCTCAGGAGTTCTTCTGTGCACACTGGGAGCTCAGTGGATTCTCAGCAAGATGTTGTGAGAGTCCCTGATCGGGCTGGAGGCTCGGGGAGAGGGGGGTTTGGACAAAGGGCTGGACCAGGCCAGGTTAATGTCTAGGCTGCTCATTTCAATTTTCAGAAGCTCTAACAGGGCTGCATGTACCCAGACAGCAGCTGCTGCTGCTACTCTAGCTGTGGCACAGGTACATGGCAGCCAGCAGGGCTTAGCACATTCACTGCACAGACACCCATTGGTCACACACAGGGATACAGAGACCCCATCACACACTGACTGCAACCCCCCAAACACACGGCAGGATCCAAGGTGTATGAGAAGCCAGTAAGGGCCCAGAGAGAGCCAGTGTGGGCTCTGGAATTCCTTGGGGAAGATGGGGCAGGTGAGGAAAGGTATGGGGATGCCCAGGGGATTTCGGGAGTGGTCCCTGTGAGGAATGATGATTCTTCCAGGGGGCCACAGCTGAGGTTGGCTAGTCAAGTCCCATGAAGACTGTGAGGCAGTTCAGAGGGACCTACCCTCCCCCACCCACCCCACTGCCCCCAAGCTGTGTGAAAGGGAAACATGGTGGGATATGAAGTTCACTGGTGATAAATGAATGTACCATGCAGGGGAAAAAATTGAACAACTCATTCACGTTACAGGGTTTGAAAATAAGTGCATCAGCAGCTCAATAATGCAACCGGGAATTCACTATGTTCAGCTTGACAAAAACCCTCTGCTCACTGCGCAGCTCTGGAGAAAAGGTCAAACAAAATATGAGAAGCTATAAAAATGGGCTGGTGAATGACATGGAAATATTATACAGCCATTATGTAAATCAGTGGTTTGCCCTTATCTGGAGCACTGTGTTGGGTACCACTCACCCCATCTCAGAAAGGGTATCGAAGAAGAAAAGGGGGCTCAGAGAGAGGCAATGAGAATCAGCATGAGGAGAGATTGAAAAAAATGGGAATTTTTACCTTTAAAAGAGAGGAGCACAACTCCCCTGAACAGAAGATGATTTAGGTTGAAATGTCAAACACTTGGTAGTTAGGAAATGCCAGTTTTCTGCTTGCCTGTACACCCTTAATTCTCACCCTGTGTGCCTCCCATCCTGGGCAGTGAAAGAATGAGGCGGGGTCCTGTGGCAAAAACAGTGTGTGATCATGTAACTGGTGATTGTATCACACACACACACATGAGACACTGGCTAATGGTCCAGCCCCAGGGACACAATATGTCGCCAGAGAACACAACAGGAGGGTAGCGAGAGTGGAGAAAGGAGCTTTACAGGCAATAACAGGTACAGACACTGGGAACTGGTGGGAATAATTTCAGATCTTCCAGCTCCTCGTGCAGCTCTGGCCTGTGGTCTTTGCAATCAGTGTGTGACGGGGCTGATACAGCATCGGTGTGTGTGTGTGTGTGTGTGTGTGTGTGTGTGTTGAGTTAGTGGGGTCTTTGCCAGACAGGAAGATGAACCATCCAGCTTTGGAAATTAACAAGACAGTAGAGGGATGTGAGCCAAAGAAATGGACACACGTTATTTGCATTTGCTCATTTTTGCACCACAAACCACATGCTTGCCAGAGAGTTTTCTTCATCTTTTGCTTGTGCTAAGAATCAGTGCACTAAGAGAGACATCTACACCGGCCACCTACCCAACTCCTAAACTGAATGGCACAGACTGGGGTGGGACAGATTGGTCAGTGAAGGAGGTAAAAGCCTGAGAAGTAGGTCAGGGTCAGTAGACTGGGGAAGGGTAACACAGGCATGAGTTTGGTGGTGGGGAGAGAAGACTGGACTTAAACTCCCAGGAACCTTTGGAAAATGGGGCCTAGGCCCTCTGTGGATTTTGAAAATTGTACCCAAAGCCAACAAGTTCATGCTCATTCTCTACCTTTAGTTAAGGAGGGCGACCCCGGACCCCAGCAGACTGTCTGCAGGGACAAAAACCTGCTACAATGGACAACTTGGAAGGGGAAATATCAAATCTTCTCCTATGCCCCAGCTGCCCTCTGGCCTTTATATCATATTCCCAGGAGCCAAAAGAAGATCCTTTTCTCCCACCCAGGAATGCTGACGAGGGGGCGGGGGCGGGGGCGGGGGGCGGGAGGAGAGGCAAAAGAGGAACTGCCCCTGGGCCTGGAGATTATTAAGGGCCCAGCGCCCCTGGCCGCCATGGCTGCGGCCAGAATCCCAGGCCCTTTACGTCACCGCCAGAGCCCTGGGCCGTGGGCCGGTCAGCACTGCAGGGTTGAATGAGGGAAACTCCCTCAATTCTGTTTTTCTGAATTATTCTCAATTCAGCCCTGCTCCCATCCCTTTCAAAATTCCTCTCCATGCCTCAGGCCTCCCATTGAATTCCAGGAGAGACTGGCCAGCGACATGAATGGCAGCCGGACCAGGTCTTTGGTAGCAGGCTGGCAATGTCACTTCAGAGTGTCAGAAGGGAAAGGCTAATTCACAATTATTAATAATTATAAAAGTGATAGAAATTCTGCTAAGAAAAAAAGAATCTGTTAAATCTGTAGCCACTGACAGAGAAATGCTCACACGTGTATTTGGGGATTGTTTATTTTATGCTGAACTCTAGAACATATCTTTTCCCCAGTGTAATATTTTATACACATAAGGAGTCACTCAGTTACTCCCAGAACGCTCGACATTTCCAGACTGTCAGGTTTGGTTTGGGCCCCACCTTGCCACCCCATCCCCCTTGGCGTGATGGTGTGTGTGAGGTCATGCCGCCTGGGGGATGCCATTTTTCAGAGATGGAGGAGGCGGAGTGATGTCCCCCATCCAACACTGGACAAAATCACATCCATTTTAACACCTGTGCTGGACATCGGACAAACCTCTCAAACAGAGGCCTGCCCATTTTAACCCGGACGAGTGGCCTCCCTGAATACAACACTAATTTTGTTTATAGGCTTGTTCAGATGAGCTCTCATCTCTGATTCTGTGTTTCCAGGGCTGGGAAGTTCTGCACCACCTGTACAAGAAGGTAACTGAAGTTCAGATTCTATCAGTGTGCCAATCTCAGCGGCTGTTAGAAAGTTTTGCTTCTTTCCCCTGACCGTGGCAATGGGAGGGGAGTTCGTTGCTCAGGGCAGAGCTCACAAGCATCCTGCATTTCCTAGCACAGCGGGAGGGGAGGGAGGTTGTGTAGCCATGGCCTGACATACAGCAGTAAATCCAGACACTATTGTGTCTTCTCCTCCTGCCCCTCCTCTGCCTTCATGTGCAGTGCGACCTGCAGAGCTTCCTGGGCCCACAGCCCAGCCTGGCTGCCCAGCCACTGACGTGTGCCAGCCCCTAGCACAGGGCCAAAGACACAGCTCCTTCTCCCCCCCAGCTCCCCAGGGCTGTCCCTGCTCACAGCCCCCTCCCTGCCTGAGACCCTGGGGGCCAGAGCCACGGGCTGTGGAACAGGAGCAAACTGAATTCTGGGTCTGTTAAATGCCCAGTAACTGAGGATTAACAATTCAGAGTTTGGAAACCGAGGAAATGACGTGTAAATGCTAAAATTCAGCGATTAGAGAGAGAGAAACAAAGATATTTCAAGTGACAAAACAGGGAGGTGAGGAAATAAAATATGCCCAGTGAGGAGAACCCTGGTGCTAGAACACAGGGAGAGCCCAGGGGGAAAGTCATGAGAGTGCAAAGAGGGAGACACATCGGGACTGGGAACGGCCCAGAAGACTGAGGGATGGGGCAGCGTTTGGAAGCATCTGGAGGGCCGGCAGTGCCTGGTAGGAACAGGAGGGTGGGGAGAGCAGCAGGCCCTCAGCTGAATGGGGCTGGTGCGGAGGCTGTAGGAGTGGGGACAGGTGGAAGGGCCTGGAGGTTTGGTGAAGGTGGCTGCTTGGAGAGAACAGGCAGGTGAGTTGCTGTTTTCACACTCACAGCAAATTCTCTGTAACCTTTCACGTCCTGCTGCCCTGGGCCTCCCCTGCCCCATCTCTTCATCCAATATGCTTTTCTCTCCTCTCAGGGATTCCTTCCTTCATGTCTCCATTCACCTCTCTGCTTGCTCTCCCTCCTTCCCCTCCCGCTCCTTCTCCCCCAACACTCCCCTTGCTCTCACGTAGGCTGAGGGCGCAGGGCTGGGAGACATCTGTTCTCCTCTCCCAGCAATGCTCTTTCTCATCTGGGAATATGGGGTTTAAGATGGGAAACTGCAGGGAGAGGTGAGGCGGGTCAGTGAGCACTGAGCAGAGGGAGCTCAGTTTCTCACCACTCCATGGGACCCCCCATGACACCTGGATCTCTAGTCCTGTACCTGGAGAGATGTGGAGCAGGACCTGGCTCAAGTGACCCTTTCGCTGTAGGGCCCATCTCTGTCAGGGGCGTGACTCTCCCCTTCACTGTGCTGACATCTCAGAGCTGCTCCCCTTTCAGAGCTGACCGGTAAATCCTGCAGGAAGGAGATTCAGAGTCTCGCCCCAGCTGGGGCAGATTCTGTCACTGACACCATCAAACCTTCCCCTAGGGCTGAGCTCTGCCCCTAACGCTCTGATTCTCTCTCCCCAGCAACTGTGACTCTGGATCCAGACACAGCTCATCCCCAACTTGTCCTGTCTGAGGATCATAAAAGTGTGACACGGGGAGACACACGGCAGGAGCTGCCCGACAATCCTGAGAGATTTGACTATTGGGCCTGTGTGCTGGGCTGTGAGGGATTCACCTCAGGGAGACATTGCTGGGAGGTGGATGTGGGGGGTAGGGGACTCTGGGCTGTGGGGGTGGCCAGAGAGTCTGTGAGCAGGAAGGGAGGCATCAGCCTTAACCCTGACGGGGGGATCTGGGCTGTGCAGCGGTGGAAGGATCAGTTCCAGGCTCTCTCCTCCCCTGTGACCCCCCTGCCCCTGAGCCGGGCCCCCAGCAGGATCCGGGTTTATCTGGACTGTGACCGGGGGCAGGTGACATTTATTGATGCTGGTGACGAGGCCCCGATCTTCACTTTCCCGCCAGGCTCCGTCCCTGGGGAGAGAATCCAACCCTGGCTCCGGGTGTGGGATAGAGACACCCGGCTCCGACTGTGTCCCTGAGACACACAGCAGAGGGGGTGTTGGTGTCACTAGGCATAAATCTAGGTAACTCGGGAAGATGGAAGACCTGGATGAAGTCTTCTTGCTCTAGGCCTATGTGAACCAAAGTACCTCCATGTTAAGCGCTTCTGTTAGCCTTACTAAACTTTTGTAACCTCCTGTGCTATGTGCTGACTGCTAGCAGCTGCAAGGCTGGTTAGCACTAGATGCAGCCAATACTAGATAAAATAGGTGGAAAGCAGATGCTGTAATCAAGGTTATATGCATGAGAAAGTAGCCCACACAGTGGGAAAGTACAGATAAAAAAAAACAAAACAAAGGGGGTATAAATACTGGGACCCTGCCTGAGATGGCTATTTCTCCCTTGCACCTTATTTGAGCTCAAATAAACTTGGTTTGCTTCTCCACCCTGGTGTGTTAATTAGTGCGACGCACACCGGGCAACGAACCCCACTGTTGCCCCCTCGAGCCCTCTGGGCCGGCAACAGTTTTGGCGCCCAACATGGGGCTCGAGGCAAAATTGTGCTTTGCCCAGACTCCTCCAACGGCCGGCGGGCGACGGTTGCAGCCGACGCCCAGCACACACCAGTGCCTTTACTGGGGGCCTCGGCAGAGACGCATCAGGCCGACCTCGGAGGACACAACGGTGCAACTTGCTCGAGTAGTGGAGAAGCTGTTGCGGGCGACAGTGAGGACCAGTCCCGTGGATAAGGTAGGAACAGTCCAGTGGTGTGGACTTTTGCCCGAGGCTGGGGATGCACAGTCGTTGTAATTCCCGTTAGACGATACAGCGTCCTATAATGGGTCAAGGGCATGCCCATGGTATGGGGCAGGGACAAAGCACGGCCGGCAGGGCAAGGTGTACGTCCCTAGAATCCATTCTAGCAAATTGGAAGGTGTTTGGTTTGGATCCAATGACTAAGAGTAAACGAAAGAGGTTCTATACAGTTGACTGGCCTCAGTATCAGCTAGAGAGCCAGGAAAGGTGGCCACCGGAAGGATCACTTAATTACAACACGATCCTTCAATTACTCCTGTTTTGTCAGCAAATGGGTAGCTTCTGAAGCTGTTTGTATGGAGAGCTCTTGTAAAAATCCCCCATCATATGCCCCAGAGCTGCACTGGGAGGAGGACTGTCTGTGGGGACATCTGTCTCTGTTGGGCTCATGCCATCTGAACTTATTGACTGTGCAGCAAGATCAGATGCAAGTGGTATTGGGGGAAGGCCCCAACAAAGTTAGTTTATAGCAGTACTGGGGAACTGCTAGGTTGGCCAACAAAGTTAATGCATAGGTAAATGCATTAGGTAATGCATAGGTAAATGTATTAGGTATGCACCGGTGCTGAGGGGTTTTTACTGCCTCAAGAGGGGTTGTCATACCGCCTCATGGTATTGGGTCCGGACATAAGGTAAAGATGCATTGTGGTAATAGGAAATAAAGGCCTTGGTGTGGGTGTGTGTGTACACCAGTGTGAGTGACTGTTACCAGAAGATGCCCAGAGTACCCTGTGAAGTGAAAGCTCATGACCAGGACTACTCTAACGCAAGCCCGGTAACTAGCGGATCTTTAGGAGATCCGACCCACAGTGGGCTGACTCGGCCTGGCATTGTCCAGCGAGGAAGCTACCTAGGTCTAGGAGCGTGTGAACCCATCTTCCCTCCCCTTTCCTTTCCGTGTGGGCTACTGACAGTCTGATCATCTAACTGGACGCAATCAAAGTAAGTGGCGCCGTCTCCCAGAGACTAGCCAACGCTCTTTGCTGAAGGGAGGTGTAGGAGAGTCATGGTCATCCTCATTAGTCTCTCCTGTGTGAGTACCCTGTAGGGAGAGATCCTTAGTTTATGAGCTGCTAGCGTGGACAGGGCACCCTCCCTGTGTGTGTAAGTGGAAAATGGGGGAGGGACAGTCTAAACATTCCACCTCACCCCCTAAGGGTACCCCAGCATATTACATGTATGTACATTATGGTCCTAAAACCTGCAGGTATTTAGAGAATTGGAATCTTCACACGCGTGAAAATCCATCTAAACAATGCCCATTAGAAGGTACCTTCAATCTAGATAAGATCATACATCTCAGAGAAGCTTTTAATCACCAAAAAAAAAAAAGCCTCTGACACAGTGTGAGCAATTTGTCTATTGAGGAAAGGAATGGGTTAATTTGAAATTCAGCTTGGCCCAGAGATAAAGAGAAATTTGCTCTGCGTTCAAGGTCAAGAATCAACGCAAACTATGCTAAGTACAAAAAAAAAACCCTGCTTTCGGCCCCAGCTGACTGTGGAAAAAATATAGACAGAGGCAAACCAAAGGCAATGCAAGTTACAGAACTGAGATTACATTTGCAAAGCTTAACTGTCCAGTGAGATCCAACAGTGTGCCTTTGCGACCCTGGAGCCGGTGTGGCTTGGTGACACTGGAGAAGCCAGAGGCAGCTGACCTGGACTGGAATCTCTGAAAGAGACACCGCAGAAGATTCCAGGGTGTAAAAGAACAGCCCTCCCAAGAGCGGAAACATGTTGGAAATTCTGGACAAGCTGTATACAGGATAATCTCCCGTCCACCTATTCCCCTTCTCTGAACGTTATACACAGATGTGGCCAGTCTGGACATGTGTGAGTATTAAAGTGGCTTAGGGCTTGGGGCATTCATGTTTTTCCTGAGTGATATGGGAGCATTCCCAACACTCTCCATTGTTGTTTTATTATTTTTAATGAAGCTTTAAAATTCGGTTATATGGTGTGTTTTCTTTATCTTCCCCCAACGTCCTGCAGTGTCAGCCTGATCACCTGACACGAGGGATAGATTGGTAACAGAAATTTGTCACAGTTTGGTGAGCAATTGAGAATGGGGGAGCCCTGCAGAATTTACACCATCTATTTGTTTTACCCTTGTTATTTTACGTTTCCTTTGTTTGGTACTATTGGTGTGTTATGTTGAGGATTGTATGATTAAAGGTGTGCCCACTCTCAGCCGCAGTAAGTCTGAGAACTGGAGAAGGGTTTAGCATTCCTCTCTCCACCCTGCATGACCGGGAAGGGTGGCAGGTGGATCTACCCCCAGTCGTAGCAGGACTGGGCAATAAAGTAGTTGGAGAAAAGGGAAAAGATGTGTGCTTGATAACTAGAATTAAGCAATTAAGAGTATAGATCATGAACTAGGCAGCAACTCAAACCTGTGCCCAGGGCAAGTTGCAGGCCTTGAGACAGGACTTCCAGTTAGAAAAGGAAGCCCTGGCTAAGCAAGTACCAGTGCTTCAGGGACTAGTTAAAATTTAACCATTTGTGCTCAGCATATGCCGTAACAGCAGTGTGTTTGCTACAAGAGGAAATTGAATAGTTAAATGCCAATGGGCCATGTGTTTCTGCCCAGGTGGCAAGCCTCAGAAGGGAGGACTCGGGTAGTCTTGTGAGTAAAAATGTTTAAAGGAAAAGACCAGAAGGGTGGGGGCTAGTTGAGAAGCCCACCCTCCTAGCTAAACTGGTAGTGGAACAAGTTGGTGCCCATGGAAGGAACGGTTCAGCGAGAAAAGCAGGATCGGGCCCAGGCGGGCAGGCAACAGACAGAGAGATTGGAAAACAGGTTGGAAAATTTTGAGGGTGTAGTGGAAGGAAGGAGTAAATAAGTGTAAGCATGGGGATTTCAAATACCCAGGAGGATAATTGGAATGGTGATTTAAGTTAATAAAAGTGGCTGTTGGGAGACAAGCAGGTGATTTAAGGAAGAGTGAGAAGTTAACTCTGTAGTTGTTGGAGGGAACAGCAGTTGAACCTTGTAAACATGCTAAAGAGGAAAGTTCTTGGTGTCTTTAAAATATTTGTAAATAAATTCAGGCAAAGAAATTATTAGATTGCGATCATTTGGCTATAAACAATTTAGTTGAATTAGCTAAAGAATGTATACAGTGCTATGTAATTAAAATTTTATTAGGCTCTAAGGGCACTATAAGCGGTGATGTTTTCTTTCAGTGTTTAAAAGCAGGAGTTAAAAGTAAAAAGAAAGCCAGAAAGTATCTGTATTAATGCAAATTATCTAACTGAAAAGGTAAAAGCCACTGAAACCTGGGCTGCCTATGGAACACATACGGGAGAACCGTATGGTGACTTGCCTGCCTGGTGCGAAGGTTGCGGATCTTTTGAGGCATCTAGATAGACTTGTGTGTAGTGCTGGGGAGGAGCCAGTGGTCGTGGTACATGTAGGTACCAATGACATAGGGAAGGGTAGGAGAGATGTCCTGGAAGCCAAATTTAGGCTGCTAGGGAAGAGACTGAAATCCAGGACCTCTATGGTGGCATTTTCAGAAATGCTCCCAGTTCCACGCGCAGGGCCAGGTAGGCAGGCAGAGCTTCAGAGTCTCAATGCGTGGATGAGACGATGGTGTAGAGAGGAGGGGTTCACGTTCATTAGGAACTGGGGAAACTTCTGGGATGGGAGGAGCCTATACAGGAGAGATGGGCTCCACCTAAACCAAAGTGGAACCAGACTGCTGGCACTAAACATTAAAAAGGTTGTAGAGCAGTTTTTAAACTAGGAGATGGGGGAAAGCTGACTGCTGCAGAGGAGCGTGTGGATCGGACACAGACTTCTCTTAGGGGAGAGTCTGATGATAGAGAATCTCCAGGTTATAGTCAGGAGCAGAGGCATGAGAAGTATAATGTAAGGGCCGGATCAGATGATAAACAGTCACATAAAAAAGAATCTGGCACATCAGAAAAAGGCAGGCTAATAAACAGGGACAAGTTTTTAAAGTGCTTGTACACAAATGCCAGAAGTCTAAATAATAAGATGGGTGAACTAGAGTGCCTTGTGATAAAGGAGGATATTGATATAATAGGCATCACAGAAACCTGGTGGACTGAGAGCAATCAATGGGACACAATCATTCCGGGGTACAAAATATATCGGAAGGACAGAACAGGCCGTGCAGGGGGAGGAGTGGCACTATATGTTAAAGAAAGTGTAGATTCAAATGAAGTTAAAATCTTAAGCGAATCCACAGGTTCCATAGAGTCTCTATGGATAGAAATTTCATGCTCTAGTAAAAATATAACATTAGGGATCTATTATTGAACACCTGACCAGGACAGTAATAGTGATGATGAAATGCTAAGGGAAATTAGAGAGGCTATCAAAATTAAGAACCCAATAATAGTGGGGGATTTCAATTATCCCCATATTGACTGGGAACATTTCACTTCAGGACGAAATGCAGAGATAAAATTTCTCGATACTTTAAATGACTGCTTCATGGAGCAGCTGGTACGGGAACCCACAAGAGGAGAGGCGACTCTAGATTTAATCCTGAGTGGAGCGCAGGAGCTGGTCCAAGAGGTAACTATAGCAGGACCGCTTGGAAATAGTGACCATAATACAATAGCATTCAACATCCCTGTGGTGGGAAGAACATCTCAACTGCCCAACACTGTGGCCTTTAATTTCAAAAGGGGAACTATACAAAAATGAGGGGGTTAGTTAGACAAAAGTTAAAAGGTACAGTGACTAAAGTGAAATCCCTGCAAGTTGCGTGGGCCCTTTTTAATGACACCATAATAGATGCCCAACTTCAATGTATACCCCATATTAATAAAATCAGTAAAAGAACTAAAAAGAGTCACCGTGGCTTAACAACCATGTAAAAGAAGCAGTGAGAGATAAAAGACTTCCTTTAAAAGTGGAAGTCAAATCCTAGTGAGGCAAATAGAAAGGAGCACAAACACTGCCAACTTAAGTGCAAGAGTGTAATAAGAAAAGCCAAAGAGATGTTTGAAGAACGGCTAGCCAAAAACTCCAAAGGTAATAACAAAATGTTTTTAAGTACATCAGAAGCAGGAAGCCTGCTAAACAACCAGTGGGGCCTTGACGATGAAAATACAAAAGGAGCGCTTAAAGATGATAAAGTCATTGGAGAAACTAAATGGATTCTTTGCTTCAGTCTTCACGACTGAAGATGTTAGGAGATTCCCAAACCTGAGCTGGCTTTTGTAGGTGACAAATCTGAGGAACTGTCACAGATTGAAGTCTCACTAGAGGAGGTTTTGGAATTAATTGATAAACTCAATATTAACAAGTCACCGGGACCAGATGGCATTCACCCAAGAGTTCTGAAAGAACTCAAATGTGAAGTTGCGGAACTATTAACTAAGGTTTGTAACCTGTCCTTTAAATCGGCTTCGTATCCAATGACTGGAAGTTAGCTAATGTAACGCCAATATTTAAAAAGGGCTCTAGGGGTGATCCCGGCAATTACAGACCGGTAAGTCTAACGTCGGTACCGGGCAAATTAGTTGAAACAATAGTAAAGAATAAAATTGTCAGACACATAGAAAAACATAAACTCTTGAGCAATAGTCAACATGGTTTCTGTAAAGGGAAATCGTGTCTTACTAATCTATTAGAGTTCTTTGAAGGGGTCAACAAACATGTGGACAAGGGGATCCGTGGACATAGAGTACTTAGATTTCCAGAAAGCCTTTGACAAGGTCCTCACCAAAGGCTCTTACGTAAATTAAGCTGTCATGGGATAAAAGGAAAGGTCCTTTCATGGATTGAGAACTGGTTAAAGGACAGGGAACAAAGGGTAGGAATTAATGGTCAATTCTCAGAATGGAGAGGGGTAACTAGTGGTGTTCCCCAAGGGTCAGTCCTAGGACCAATCCTATTCAATTTATTCATAAATGATCTGGAGAAAGGGGTAAACAGTGAGGTGGCAAAGTTTGCAGATGATACTAAACTACTCAAGATAGTTAAGACCAAAGCAGATTGTGAAGAACTTCAAAAAGATTTCACAAAACTAAGTGATTGGGCAACAAAATGGCAAATGAAATTTAATGTGGATAAATGTAAAGTAATGCACATTGGAAAAAATAACCCCAACTATACATACAATATGATGGGGGCTAATTTAGCTACAACGAGTCAGGAAAAAGATCTTGGAGTTATCATTGATAGTTCTCTGAAGATGTCCACGCAGTGTGCAGAGGCGGTCAAAAAAGCAAACAGGATGTTAGGAATCATTAAAAAGGGGATAGAGAATAAGACTGAGAATATATTATTGCCCTTATATAAATCCATGGTACGCCCACATCTCGAATACTGTGTACAGATGTGGTCTCCTCACCTCAAAAAAGATATTCTAGCACTAGAAAAGGTTCAGAAAAGAGCAACTAAAATGATTAGGGGTTTAGAGAGGGTCCCATATGAGGAAAGATTAAAGAGGCTAGGACTCTTCAGTTTGGAAAAGAGAAGACTAAGGGGGGACATGATAGAGGTATATAAAATCATGAGTGATGTTGAGAAAGTGGATAAGGAGAAGTTATTTACTTATTCCCATAATACAAGAACTAGTGGTCACCAAATGAAATTAATAGGCAGCAGGTTTAAAACAAATAAAAGGAAGTTCTTCTTCATGCAGCACACAGTCAACTTGTGGAACTCCTTACCTGAGGAGGTTGTGAAGGCTAGGACTATAACAATGTTTAAAAGGGGACTGGATAAATTCATGGTGGCTAAGTCCATAAATGGCTATTAGCCAGGATGGGTAAGAATGGTGTCCCTAGCCTCTGTTTGTCAGAGGATGGAGATGGATGGCAGGAGAGAGATCACTTGATTGTTGCCTGTTAGGTTCACTCCCTCAGGGGCACCTGGCATTGGCCACTGTCGGTAGACAGATACTGGGCTAGATGGACTTGGTCTGACCCGGTACGACCTTTCTTATGTTCTTATGTACATACAAAAAATATGGGGTAATTCCTCTGTTTTGCCTGAAGCTTGACTGCCCAGGAGGGTAGACTTCTGGTTTTTTGTCTTTCAGATAATCAAAGAAAACTGATGCCAGCTGAACAGTATTCAATGTACCATGCATTTACTGGCACAATAAAAATTATGTTTTGTGTTCTATGTTCTGTCTTGTGGTGTTTATCTTGTGGCCGGAATTGTTGTGTTTAATATTTTCATAGGATGGTCTAGTTTAAAAAAAATCAAAAAGAAGAATTAAAATGCAGATACTTGTTTTATTCAACTTTGTATTCCAAGTGTTTGGATAAATCAGGAAAATGTGATATACTAAAGTCTAATACATTTCCTTAAGCAAGAAAAAGAAACTTCATTGGCCAGATTGTTAATTGAAAATTGTTATTAAAATTTGCATACCAACAGTCTTTGGAAGCAAGGACATGAAAAGTTAACCCACTCCCCATATTGTACATGGGATCCTTCTGGCTACCTCAGACTTCTAGCCAGAGGGCTTGTTGCTCCAAAGCTCTGTAATAAGGTTATTTTAGTAAAAGGGCATATTTGGCATTCATTAAATAATAAGACTAATGTCTTGTATAAGGGCAATGTTTATGTGTTCATTGGTGGGGGGCAAAAAAGGTGTACAAGTAAATAGTGGAAGTTTCCTTTGTAGGTTAAAAAAAAAAGCCAAAAAGAAAAACAAAAAAAACCCAAAATAAATTAACTAAAAAAATAAAATAGCTAGCAAGCTCAGGCTATGGATAAGACACTGGCTTCATTCAAGGACATTGCTCACAGTTAAGACTTGGCTGACAACCAGGAAACAGGGGGCGGCTTAAATTTGCCCACGCAGCTATGAGATCTGCAAAACACTGCCAAGCACTAATGAAATATGTTAGGTCCTTTTCTCATAGGTAAAGAAGCGGTACCCAAAGACCCTAGAAGCCCTGCCACTCCTTGGAACCAGGAGACTGGATCAATGTAAAGGTCCACCAACAAAAGACTGCTTTGGCTCCATGCTGGAAAGGCCCTTATTAAGTCCTGCTGACTACCAACACTGCTGTGAAGTGTCAAAGACTGACTGCCTGGACCCATGATTCTCACTGCAAAAAGACCCCTCCACATCAGGAGAATTCTCCTACTGATCATTAGCCTATTTCTCCTTCTAGCTCCACTGTGCCTTCTGGACAGCAGGGGAAAAGGACAAGGTGAAGTGCTAGTAACCTCTCTCTTGTCCACTGACAGATTTACTGTGCCTTTGAACTTTTCTAGAAGAATCAAAACCATTACAGGGTGATGTGCTGGTAACCTCTCCCCTGTAGGATGCTGAACCACGACTGTTTCGGGAAAGAAGATGGAACACTCACTCCACTGACATTGCCAAAGTCCAGGAATTCCCGACTAAAAGGAATATTAAGAACTGACCCTGGTGAAGAAACAAAGAATTATACACTGGAAGGAAGAAATTTGTGGGACCCCTGCTTGGGAATGTGGTATTGATTGGATTGTGGGGTTTATTCTACAGGCTGCACCCTGTGTTCTGGATAAATCCTTCAGCATGTATTGCCCTCCCTAATTGGATTTTAAATGACATTGCCCTTATCCAGTTTCCAGATCACTTCTACATACCCAAATTGCTCACAAGGGGCTGCCATTAGATTAGCACAACAGAGAGCCTGGGTTATTTCCTCTGGAAAAAGAGGGAATTGATCAGATCCCTGTGGGCTGGGGCCAATAGTGCAGCAGCCATTTGGAATATTCTTAAAAGCCAAGAACATGGTGAGAAATTGGGCCAACTAGAAAAGGCCACTAGCCTTATTTCTGGAGCTCAACTAACCCAAGTACAGGCTGAAGTTGGTGAGTTACATGTCATTTCCACCCTTAGTTCTATGACCCAGGATTTACTGACAGAAATGGTATTAAATATCACTGAGGCTGGGAAGGCATTGCAGTGGGATCTAGTATGTTTAAAAATTCAGGATTTCCTGAATGACCAACTGATGGCCATTCGGAGTGATCTTGAGCACCAGACTTGACCCACTGCCCTTACAGACACATCAGAAGTACCATCTGATCTGTGGTCATGGAGACATACTTGGACACTTTCTGGATGGAAGTGTGGACATTCACAGTGCTCCTTCCAAGCATATGGACCGGTTAGGGTGGGTGTGGGCTCCCACATACCGAATCCTGCCGGGTCCATGGGAAGGATAAATATGGAACTGAATACCCCCTCATTAATGACCCCAGCTCCCTAGAGCTTAATTGCTTTTTGTCCTCAAAGTTTGAAAAAACTCAGCCAAAAGTTTGTTGAGTATTCTCAAAGGGGGGAATTGTTGGTGTCATTAGGCATAAATCTAGGTAACTAGGTAACTCGGGAAGGTGGAAGACCACAAGTGTCAATGAAGCCTTTCTGCACTAGGCCTGAATGAACCAAAGTTATGCCATGTCTAATCAAAGCCCGTCCATGTTTGAACTTTAATCGACCTAACAGGCCAGCAACAGAGAATGGAATGTGTAACAGCTAGTTATCAGTTGTAACACCTGTACCAGAAGGTAATAATGAGGGCTGCTATAATGAGGCCTGCTTGCTACTGGCTAAGGGGCAAAATAACAGATCAAAGAAAGTAAGACAAGATAACGGCTCATGGAAGAGTTACTAACGAGCTAGACTGGTTGCCGCCAAGTATGACTTAACTGCTTAATGTAATTGCAACTGCAATGAAAGGTGGGGGGAGTGGGGGGGGAATAGAAGAAGCTTAGTTAAAGTTATGTATAAAAAGAGAAAAGCTGCCTGAAGTTGTGTGCTTGATTTGAGACGTGTCTGTCTCCTAGCATCCCGCTTTGAGATCTCAAATAAACTTTGTCTGCTTCTCCACCTTGGTATGTTTATTGGAGCAAAGCACACCGGGCAACGAACCCCACTGTTGCTGTCCTCGGGCCCTCTGGGCCGGCAACAGGCCCCTAACTCAGCTTTGCAGAGTTGCAGACTGTGATTTTTCTAGTTGCCTACAAATTAAGCCCTGTGGTGCTCAGCACTGCAACACCAAGTCATGGCTTGCACCCTGTGCAACCAGTCTCCAATCCGCAGAGCACAGCTGAGCAATTCCTGATTGACGTGGGTGTACACAGGACAGAGACAGAGCACAGGCTGGAGAGTGACACATCACAGTAAAACCCAAACTCTCCTCCTAGAGGCGCAATATTTCCTGTGGGGGCTGGGGGAACACAATCAAGTCAGGAAGCAAATCTCAAGACTTTGCCCCCAGCACCTGCAGCTGGGACAGTAAAGTGGAACAAACATGAAGAATTGTTTGTAATGTTTTATTTACAGTAAGTAGCTGGAAAGTAGCAAAGTAAAAGGAGCGAAGAAGGAGCTTTAATAACCACAGCACGGCCAGGAGATCCCCAGCTACTGAGAACACTTTTCTTAATGGCACTAAAATAGCACCAATGGCCAGGGATTAATATAGGAAATTAATAAACTACAGTCTCACTTTCAGTAACATGTTTTTTCCATCAATCTGCACCCATCTCCCCCACCCCTCATGGGTGTGTGTGACCATTACAGTGTTACCAGTTGTCCTGAAGTGACTGTGGCCCCTGCAGCAGGAGCTCTGGCTGGGAGCCCCCAGTGAGATCTAATCCCACAGATCTGTACAAACCCCTCCCTGCTGCTGCTGCTTCTTCCCAACCCTCCAAACCCTGATTGATTCATGCTCTGTCCCTGCCACCCCCACCTTCGCCTGCCCCCAGCCCGGCTGTTAGTTGTGCCCCCTGCCCAGCCCCCACCTCTGCCCCTCAGGGCCCCTCTGGGGCTGCAGGGAAGGGGAGGAGCTTCCACAGGTCATAGAGATGAGGAGCCAGAAGCGGGGTAGACGGGAGTCCTTCAAGGTCATAGAGACTGGGCTTCATGAGGCTAGAGAGGCTGATTTCCGGTTCCCCCCCTCTACTGTGTGTCTCAGGGACACAGGCTGAGCCAGGATCCCATCCCCACCCAGAGCCAGGGTCGGATTCTCTCCCCAGGGACGGAGCCCGGCGGGAAAGTGAAGATCGGGGCCTCGTCACCAGCATCGATAAATGTCACCTGCCCCCGGTCACAGTCCAGACAAACCCAGATCCTGCTGGGGGCCCGGCTCAGGGGCAGGGGGGTCTCAGGGGAGGTGAGAGCTCGGAACTGACCCCCCCCGCACCACTCCACAGCCCAGATCCCCCCCTCAGGGCTATGGCTGATCCGTCCCTTCCTCCCCACAGACTCTCTGGCCACCCCCACAGCCCAGTGTCGCCCACCCCCCACCTCCACCTCCCAGCAATGTCTCCCCGAGTTGAATCCCTCACAGCCCAGCACAGAGGGCACAGTGTGAAATCTCTCAGGGTTGTTGGGCAGATCCTTGCATTTGTCTCCATGTCTCACACATTTCCAATCCTCAGACAGGATGAGGTTGGGATGAGCCGTTTCTGGATCCAGAGTCACATTCACTGGAGAGAGAGAATCAGAGCATTAGGGGCAGAGCTCAGCCCTGGAGGAGGGTTTGATGCCGTCAGTGACTGAATCTGCCACAGCTGGGGCGTGACTCAAGGAATCTCCTTTCTCCAGGATTTACCCCTCAGCTCTGAGATCTCAGCACAGTGCTGAGGAGAGTCACTCCCCTGGAAGAGATGTGTCAGCGACAGGAACAGCTGGGCCAGGCCTGAGACTCAGAATCTCTCCCCTTCTTCCCCCACATCTCCCCGGGGAGGGGACTAGAGACTCTGGGAGCCCCCAGCAGATGGTAAAACTCTGTGAACATTGACAGAGCTCCCCTCCCCCTCCCACCTTAAATCTCTGTGTCCCAGCTGCCCCTGCTGTGCTGGACTTTGCTATGGGGCCTCCCCACTGCACCTTGCCTGCTCTGAAATGTCACAGCTGGGACAGCAACAGGCCAAATGGTACCAGGATTGAACCCGCCGAGAATGTCACTGCTGAGCAGCAGTCGCAGCACAAAAGTACGTTATCCTGGGAGACTGAGGGGCTAAACAAGGGAAGCAGGTTCATGGTGTTAGGCCTGAATAAAGATGTAGCACAAAACTAGTTATGCCAACCTGACTGAAGTCAGGCTAACAGAGGTTTCTGGGTAATCCCACAGTGGAAAAATACTGAAAAGCAGCATGTTTCACAAAGCGCTGGGAAAAAGTGAGATAAGTGGGGAGCTGCATTCCTGGCATAATACTAGATGTGCTGGGTTAGGTACAGTTCATTTGAGGAACTGATAAGGAGCCAGCCTCCCTGTATTCACTCCCTGTTTCTGTCTTAGGTCCGTTCTTAACTCCTGTTTTCCAGTTTCTGGTGCTTGGCAACCATGCTGATAAGAAAGTTGCTGGGGCATCATAACTTGCTTACATTATAAAGAAAGATAGATGTGCTTTGTTACTAGGGTTTGTTACTAACCAAAGGGGGGTGGGATATGGGTTGTGTGAAATGAATAATCTATGACGCGGCGGAACTGTCTATATAACCTATACTTAGTTGTAAGGAGGGGGCTGGTTCTCTCTGGAGACGAGCTGCTCTCTATTGATGCGTGCACTTGTCAATAAAGAGCTTTTGATTGGACCTTGCTGGTGTTGCCTGTCTCTCTGCGGTCAGACAACGAACTTTGCTGTCGGGGTTAGAGTCCCTGACATCTTTGGCGACTCCGCCAGGACTTTGTCTGACTCTCCGGCGGGGGATCAGACTCTGAGGCAACACCGCACGCATCCTCTGGTTTAGAGGAGCCTTGCCTGGTAATCTGATCTCTGCATTGGCGATAAGGCGAGTTCTGTGAACCAGCTGAAGCTCGTAGAAATCCAGCAACATCCACCTACCCGTTGAGTAGGGTCAAGGTTGCCTGGGTTAGAGTCCCAGTGCAGATTGTCGGGGTTCGAGTCCCTGACAACTTAGGTCTGGGTTAGAGTCCCAGTCCAGGTTTGCGCAGGATCCAAGTAGTCTGGGTTAGAGTCCCAGCCTGGGTTTGAGTCCCAGTCCAGGTGTTCGAGTCCCCTGGAGAGGTAAGTGAGCGCTCGACGTGGGAGGGGGGGTTAGAGTCCCTTTACCTCGACGCGGGGAAGAGGGGTTAGAGTCCCCTTACCAAATGAGACAAGTTGGCAGTAGGTGCCCGGGGGATGCCCCGTTGTCTCTAATACTTAAAGATTGAAAGAAGATTTCTGGAACCGGGTAGCTTTTGGAGCTGTATGGAGCTGTATGTTTGAAGCTGTATGGAGAGCTCTTGTAAAAATCCCCCATCATATGCCCCAGAGCTGTACTGGGAGGAAGACTGTCCGTGGGGATGTCTGTCTCTGTTGGGCTCACGCCATCTGAATTTATTGACTGTGATGCAAGATAAGATGCATCGTGGTAATAGGAAATAATGGCCTTGGTGTGTGTGTGTACACCAGTGTGAGTGACTGTTACCGGAAGACGCCCAGAGTACCCTGTGAAGTGAAAGCTCGTGACCAGGACTACTCTAACACAAGCCCGGTGACTAGGGATTTTTAGGAGATCCGACCCATGGTGGGCTGACTCAGCCTGGCATCGTCCGGTGAGGAAGCTACCTGGGTCTAGGAGTGTGTGAACCCATCTTCCCCCCACCCCTTCCTTTCCGTGTGGGCTACTGACAGTCTGATCATCTCACTGGATGCAATCAGAGTAAGCGGCGCCTTCTCCCAGAGACTAGCCGACGCTCTTTGCTGAAGGGAGGTGTAGGAGAGTCGTGGTCATCCTCATTAGTCTCTCCTGTGTGAGTGCCCTGTAGGGAGAGATCCTTAGTTTCTGAGCCGCTAGCGCGGACAGGGCACCCTCTCTGTGTGTGTGTAAGTGGAAAATGGGTAAGGGACAGTCTAAACATTCCACCTCATCCCCTAAGGGTATCCCAGCATATTACATGTATGTACATTATGGTCCTAAAACCTGCAGGTATTTAGAGAATTGGAATCTTTACACGCGTGAAAATCCATCTAAACAATGCCCATTAGAAGGTACCTTCAATCTAGATAAGATCATACATCTCAGAGGAGCTTTTAATCACCAAAAAAGCCTCTGACGCAGTGTAAGCAATTTGTCTAGGAACGGGTTAATTTGAAATTCAGCTTAGCCCAGAGATAAAGAGAAAGTTGCTTAGTGTTCAAGGTCAAGAATCAACGCAGACTATGCTAAGTGCAAAGAAAAACTGCTTTCGGCCCCAGCTGGCTGTGAAAAAAAAAAATAGACACAGGTGAACCAAAGGCAATGCAAGTTACAGAACTGAAATTACATTTGCAAAGCTTAACTGTCCAGTGAGATCCAACAGTCTTTGCAACCCCGGAGCTGGTGTGGCTTGGTGACACTGGAGAAGCCACAGGCAGCTGACCTGGACTGAAATCTCTGAAAGAGACACCGCAGGAGATTCCAGGGTGTACAAGAACAGCCCTCCCAAGAGCAGAAGTATGTTGGAAATTCTGAACAAGCTATATATATGACACTCATTTAGAGGGCTTCCCTTGGGTAACTCAGAGATTTACTCTCTGAATTCTCACTGGCACGGTGCTTTAAAAATCTTAAGCAGTCCAGCCCCCCAAAATCATGAGGTTTAATAAGAACAATATAGTAAGTATTAGTATTATTTTATTTGCCTTTTGGTTTCTCAGAGCTTTAGACTGCACTGGGGTGAACTTTTTAAGTGTTTCTCTGCAACAAAGAAAACTAGATACTTCCTTTGTTTAGAAAGCAAAAGCCGAGAGTCTCACCTCCTCACATGCTTCCAGGAGCTGGGGCTTCATCAAGCACAACAAATATCACAAGACTCATGATAAAATCATGGAAGTTGGTGATGCTGCAGCCCCTTTCCACTGGAACAAGCAGCGTTAGTGTAAACGAGAATCAGGTCTTGAAAACACTGATTCCAGTTTATCCAAGCTTTTAGCCTGAGAGTTTATTATCACAAGGCTTGGAAGAATGAGCTTTTATTCATAAATGTTGGCAACCCTGGCGTTTGCTGTCTAGACACACTGACCAATGAAAAATATTTCAATTGATAAATGAAAATTACAGATATGCAAAGGCTGCTTGAGAACTTATTCGAGTTTGACTGAAGGACAGTGACTCTGGATCTTTTGACAGGTGACACAACCATCTGTGTTTTTATTGTTATAAAGCTTCAGCTTTTTGAATCTTGGTGTCTGCTGCCATTAAGTCTTTGGAGTCTGACTCACTATTGATGTATCCCCCCATAATTTCCCACAACTGTGAAAACTGAAATTGAGAACAATTGGAAGGAAATGCTAAACCCCAGATTTATGTGCAATTGTGAACATTTAACTCAATAAAAGCAGCAAAGAATCCTGTGGCACCTTATAGACGAACAGACGTTTTGCAGCATGAGCTTTTGTGGGTGAATTCAAAACGTCTGTTCGTCTATAAGGTGCCACAGGATTCTTTGCTGCTTTTACAGATCCAGACTAACACGGCTACCCCTCTGATATTTAACTCAATATATATCGGGAAAAAATGCTTAAAAGTAGCAGCAATATTATCTGTTTATATATATATAAAATGAATTCTGCCAAGCCTGGCTATTCTTCCTTAGACACACACACTCTGCTCCTTTAAGGGCACCGCGATAGGCTGATGCCCCCCAGCCACAGGGCCCTGGAGCACATGTCACACAAATGCCTGCAGGCTGCAATGTTCCCGGGGGCTCCTCCCTGCCCAGCAGCAGCCGAGTCAGTCCCAGGAAGGGAAACACCCGGCGGCTGCTGCAGGAGCTGCCAAGGCAGAGCCTGGGGGCAGGGCTTCTGCCCTGTTTGGTTGGTTGGTTTTTAATTTCCCTCCCGAGAGCGTGATTGGCTCCCGGTTACCCAATCGGCTTTAAAAAAAAAACTCTAAAGGCTTGTTACTGCACCTGCGCGATTTTTGGTTTCGGTTTGGCTTTCAGCATCGCCTGGCTGCTGCTGGCCCCGTTCCTCCTGCAGCGCCACGTGGCTGCTGTGGGCGCCTGGCTCGAGTGCGGGGGCCTTGGCTTGCTCGTTTGAGGGGGGGAGGGAACCACCAACTGCCCCCGTCCCCCTCCTGCACCCAACACCCCCACGTGGCTGTGCCTGGCTCCCTGCCCGGGGGTTGTTGGTTGCAGGGGTTGTGCTGGGGGGGGGGGGGGGGGGGAATAGCAGTAGCTGCAGTGTTGATTTACCTGCCTTTGCCCTGCTCGCCTGGCAGTTACAGTCAGGACCGGCTTTAGGAAGGGTGGGGCCTAATTCGAACATTTTCGGAGGGGCCCTGGCAGGCGTGACTTAAAAAAAAAAAGTTAAAAAACCTTTTCATTTCTTCCATGTATAATTTACTTTCCATAACTATATAAATGATCATAAAATTATATATTATGTACATTGCTGGCTGGAGGCAGGGCAGGGGGTGGGGGGCTGGCTGCGGGCAGGGCAGGGGGTGCGGGGCTGGAGGCAAGGCATAGGGTGCAACAGGGGCTGGCTGCGGGCAGGGGGTGTGGGGCTGGCTGGAGACAGGGGTTGGCTGTGGGCAGGGGCTGGCTGCAGGCAGGGCAGTGGGTGTGGGGCTGGCTGTGGGCAGGGCATGAGGGGTTAGCTGCGGGCAGGGGGTGCAGCAGAGGTTGGCTGCAGTCAGGGCAGAGGCTCCCCTGCTTCTACCATCCTGGCCCTTTAAATAGATGCCAGAGCCCTGGGGAAGCAGCGGGGCTCTCATGGCTATTTAAAGGGCTGGGGCGGCAGAGGCAGTTGGAGCCCTGGCCCTTTAAATAGCCCCTGGAGCCTCCTGCTACCCCAGGGTTCTGGGGGCTATTTAAAAAGTCTGGGGCTCCTGTTGCTTCTACTGCCCTGGCCCTTTAAGTAGCCACAGGAGCCCTGGGGAAGTGGCGGGGCTCCAGTGGCTATTTAATTAAAGGGCTGCGGTGGTAGAAGCAACAGGAGCCCCAGACTTTTTAAATAGCCCCCAGAGCCCTGCAGCCCTACCCCAGGGCTCCAGAAGTGGGGCACCGGTGGCAGTTTAAAGGACCTGGGGCTCTCCCCAGCACTGTGCTGAGATCTCAGAGCTGACAGGGAATCTCCTTCCTCCAGGATTTACCTGATTTACTCTCTAGCTGGGGCAGATTCTGTCACTGACACCATCAAACCCTCCCCCAGGGCTGAGCTCTGCCCCTAATGCTCTGATTCTCTCCCCAGCGAATGTGACTCTGGATCCAAACATGGCTCATCCCCAACTCATCCTGCTTGAGGATCAGAAGAGTGTGAACTGGGGAGAGACACAGCAGGATCTGCCAAACAACCCTGAGAGATTTGACACTGAGCCCTGTGTGCTGGGCTGTGAGGGATTCACCTTGGGGAGACGTTGCTGGTAGATGGAGTGTGGGGGACGCTGGGCTGTGGGGGTGGCCAGAGAGTCTGTTGGGAGAAAGGGACCGATTAGCCCCCTGAAACCTCTTCGCCATGAGCAGGCTGCACGACTTGCAGATGGTTCGTTTCCAGACGGCACCAAGAGAACATCTATACACACTTGTGCTCCATACCCTTCACTTCCTCACCCTCGGATCCCACCCTGTCACGAAGTGGCAGGACCCCCTGCCACCTTTTGAGGGTGAGGCACCCCGGTGGGCCAGCCTATCCTCTACCCTGGTCCCGAGACCTGCCGGGGATATCAGTTGGCAGCTCCTCTACAGGGCTATGAACACGGGCGTGTACTTCGCACGGTTTACCCTCATCCCAGACACCTGCCCTTTCTGTGGTGTGAGGGAGACCCTGGCACATATTTACCTGTAGTGTGCCAAGTTGCAGCCCTATTCAAGCTCCTCTTAGACATCCTGTTAACCCTTTTGGTTGCACTTTTCCCCCTCACCTTATTTATGCATTCCCTATGCATGGCCCCACGAAGTCACAGACCTCCTAGTCAACCTTCTCCTGGCCCTGGCTAAAATGGCCATCTGTAAAACCAGGGAGAGGAGGTTGGCCGATGGGGGTCTTCTGTGACTGTGGAGGCTATTTCCTATCTGCTGTCCATTCACACATCTGGGCAGAATTCCTTTGGGCGGTGTCCACTGGCTCACTTGTCTTTGAGGAGCTGTGGGCGCTGTCCGGGGTTCTCTGATTGGTGTCCCAGTTATGTTCCCTTCCTTTGACCCTTTGTCCACACTCCTGTCCCTGTTATTTCATTAGTTGTCCCCCGTAACCATTTTGTTTCCAGGCCCAGTGGATCCTCCCCTTAGGCTGAGGGGAGGTCCTTTAGCAGTGGGCAGGCTCTGCCTGCCTACTCCCTGGGTCCCAGTAGGACCCCTGAGAGATTTGTCACTAAGCCCCCTGTGGTGGGCTGTGAGGGAGTCACATCGGGGAGACATTGCTGGGAGGTGGGGGATGCTGGGCTGTGGGGGTGGCAAAAGCATCTGTTAAGAGGAAGGGAGGGATCATCCGTAGCTCTGAGGGGGGATCTGGGCTGTGGAGTGGGACTGGTGGGAGTATCACTTCCAGGCTCTCACCTCCCCTGCGACCCCCCTGCCCCTGAGCCGGGCCCCCAGCAGGATCCGGGTTTGTCTGGACTGTGACCGGGGGCAGGTGACATTTATCGATGCTGGTGATGAGGCCCCGATCGTCACTTTCCCGCTGGGCTCCATCACTGGGGAGAGAATCCGACCCTGGCTCTGGGTGGGGCCAGGATCCCGGCTCAGCCTGTGTCCCTGAGACACTCGGGGAGGGGGGGGGGGACCGGAAATCAGCCTCTCTAGCCTCACATACCCCAGTCTCTATAACCTTGGAGGACTCCCAACTACCCAGCCCCTGGCTCCTCATCGCTATGGTCCCTGGAAGCTGCAGGAGGGGCCCTGAGGGGCAGAGGTGGGGGCTGGGCAGGGGGCAGAACTAACAGCCGGGCAGAGGACAGGCAGGGGTGGGGGTGGCAGGGACACAGCATGAATCAATCAGGGTTTGGGGGGTTGGGGAGAAGCAGCAGCACGGAGCGGTTTGTACAGATCGGTGGGATTAGGTCTCACTGGGGTCTCCCAGCCAGAGCTCCTGCCACAGGGGCCAGAGTCACTTCAGGACAACTGGTAACACTGTAATGGTCACACACACAACGGGCGGTGGGGGGAGATGGGTAAGGGGAGCAGTTGATGGAAAAACTGTTATATAACCTTAAAAAAAATCATCATTGGGTCAGTCCCATGATTTTTATTTTTTTTCAACTCCTGAGGTTGGCAGCACGGGGGGAGGCAGGGACAGGGTGGGTTTAACCAGAGGGAATTAGAAGAAGCAAGAAGGAAAATGTGAATGAAAATAAAAAAAGAATAAAGGGAGAGTCCAGGAGAAATGGTGGAAAACAGGAATGAGAAGAGTGACAGGAAAATATCCCTGCCAGGGGAACCAGCCTGGGGGCAGCAAGAGGGGAAGGGATAAAATTGCGGGGGAGTGAGGGGGGAGGAAAGGAGCACCATGGGGGATGATCTGTGACATGGAGGGGAGGAGAGTGGGAGAGACAGGAAAATAGGGATCAGAAGTGAGAGTTAGAAAATACAAAAGGACAGTACGAAAGGAAAGGGAACGTGAGCAGGATAGGGAGATTTATTACATGTTACTGAAAGTGAGACTGTAACTCATTAATTTCCTATATTAATCCCTGGCCATTGGTGCTATTTTAGTGCCAAAAGAAAACTGTTCTCAGTAGCTGGGGATCTCCTTGTCATGCTGTGCTTATTAAGGCTCCTTCTCAGCTCCATTTACTTACCACCTTTAGTTACTTAGGGCTTGGCTACACTTACAAATTTGCAGCGCTGCAGCAGGGTGTGAAAACACATCCTCTGCAGCGCTGCAAATTGCGGCGCTACAAAGCGCCAGTGTAGTCAAAGCCCCAGCGCTGGGAGCCGCGCTCCCAGCGCTGTCCGTTATTCCCCAGAGGGAGGTGGAGTATGGACAGCGCTGGGAGAGTTTTCTCCCAGCGCTGGCGCTTTGACTACACTTAGCGCTTCAAAGCGCTGCCGCGGCAGCGCTTTGAAGTTTAAGTGTAGCCATAGCCTTAGTGTAAATAAAACATTACAAACATTTCTTGTTTGTTCCCCTTTAATGTTCCAGCTGCACACACATGCACTGTCTCCACTCCTCCAATACACACACTCTCCCCGTAACACACACTTGTATTATTGTTGTTACTTCCTGTTGAAATGAGCAAGGCATCTATGTTCTCTGTCATTTTATTCTTTCGAAGTTGGTTAAGGATTGCAGTGCTGTTCTTTTAGGGGAGGGGTTGACTGGTCTGTGCATTTCATAATTTTATTTCTCTCTTATGCTTAAATTTAATTCTTTGAGCTTTATTTAATTATTTAATTCCGGGGCTTTTAACATCACTGCCCATTGTGCTCGCCCCCATTGGCAGTGCTGCCGGTAGAGTCCAACAGCTTCTGGATGCTACAGGCAGGGTCACCGACGGCGGGAAGTAAAAGGGCAGCTTCCCTGGGGAGGCTCCAGCAATTTAAAAGGGCTCGGGGCTCCCAGTCGCTGCGGCAGTGGTGGCCATGAAGGGCTGGCTGTGGGAGTCTGGTCCCCAACCCCACCCCTTCCACCCAAGGCCCTGCCCCTTCGGGGGGCCAGAGCCACCCTCCACCTTACCCAGAAGGGACCCAGCGTACTCATAAGTCCCTCTACTTACTTTCACCCCTGCCTGGAATCACGGTTAAATTTGTCATCCCTCCCCCTCAAAAAAAATCTGAAATGGTGCCTTGGTGAGCCAGGAGTGGCCAGGGGGCTGTGGGAGGGCCATGGGCTCTGGCAAGATGCAGTCCCCATGTGACAGCATGAAACCCTCAAATTAATCTCCTATTTCCTCATCTTGGAGTCACAGCTCTCCCAAGCTGCTCCAACTAATTCCTCCACCATTTGGTCTAGCTCAGGGGTCAGCAACCTTTCAGAAGTGGTGGGCCGAGTCTTCATTTATTCAGTCGAATTAAAGGTTTTGCATGCCGGTGATGCATTTTAACGTTTTTAGAATGTCTCTCTCTATAAATCTATAAACTATTGTTGTATGTAAACTAAACAAGTTTTTTAAAATGTTTGAAAAGCTTCATTTAAAATTAAATTAAAATGCAGATCTTATCAGTTTAGTGCAGTGGTTCTTAACCTGGGGCGCGCACACACCCTGGGGCAGGGCCGGTGCAAGGATATTTTGTGCCCTGGGCGAAACTTCCACCTTGCGCCTGCCCCCCCCCCCCCCGGCACATCGGTTCATTGAGGGGCAAATCCCAGTGAGCCTTTATAGACCCCAGGGGCCGGCCATGCCCAGGGGCTGCTCCCCAGACCAGGTTCCCCCCTCCCTGCCCCCCTGAACTCCCCTGGAGGGTGCACAGCCCCCCCCCCCGTGATCCCTTCCCGCCCCATCCCAGTGGCTCCCGCCCCGAGTCCACTCACTGGCTTTCCCAGGCTTGAGCTGCTGCAGCAGCTTGGCAGGGAGGAGCCGCCTTCTGGAGGCACCGGAGAGCCAGAGCGTCCCGCTTGCAGCAGCACCGAGCCCCAGCCAGGGAGGAGCCAGCGCGGTGCAGGGGGGCAGCAGCTCTGCAAAGGTGGCGGTGCCGCTAGTGGGGAACAGCTGTGCCCCCCTGCCCCTCCTACCCAGGCTGCGGCCTGGTGCCCCCCAGGTGCCTCCTGCAGGCTGCAGTTGATGTATGTGGGCACCAGCCCCCCAGCACCCCCCTCTCCTAGGGTTACCATATTTCAACAATCAAAAAAAGAGGGGAGAGCCCTGCCCTAGCCCCACCCCCATCCACTCCCTCCCACTTCCCACCCCGATTGCCCTGGTCAGAACCCCCAACACCCCCCCTCCCACTCCTTGTCCTCTGACTGCCCCAACCCTTATCCATACCCCTGCTCCCAGACAGACCCCTGGGGACTCCCACACCCCATCCAACTACTCCCCACCCCCTGACTGGACCCCCAGAACTCCCGACCCATCCAATCCTCCCCCTGCTCCCTGACTGCCCCCCGGGACTCCCCTTACCAGGCCCTGCCGGTCAGACACTGGCTCCGCGTGGAGTGCTGAGGCAGCAGGAGGGGGGAGCTGTGGGAGGGGCGGCAGCGACAGCTCACACTTCCAGGAGCCGCAGAACCTGAGCGCGGGGAGCCGGGGGCAGTGGTGAGCTGCCAAAATCTTAACAACCGGTTCCCTACTGGGTCTTTGGTGGCACTTCGGCGGCAGGTCCTTCAGTGCCGCTGAAGACCCAGAGCGAGTGAAGGACCTGCCGCCAAAGTGCCGCCAAAGACTTTGAGCGCTGCCCGGTGAGAATAAGCCCCATGTGTTTTTTTTACTTATTCCTGCCGGGACCCCGTCAAACTGTTCGAATCGGGCCTTGCACTTCCTAAAGCCGGCCCTGCACATCAGGGTTGCAAAATTGTATTGGGGGCCGGGTAGGGAAGGCTGTGCCTCCCAAAACAGCCTGTCCCCCTCATCCGACCCCCACCTATGTCTTTCCCCTGACTGCCCCTCTCAGAACCACCAAGGGCCACAAGCAACCCATCAACCCCCCCCTGCTCCTTGTCCCCTGACTACCCCCTCTGAGACCCCCCACCCTAACTGCCCCCCAGAACCCCTCCCCACTCCCTACCCAACTCGCCCCACTCCCTGTCCCATGACTCCCCCAACCCCATCAGATCCCCTGACAGATCCCGAGAACCACCACCCCAACGGATCCCCAGAACTCATGTCTACCCGAATTCCCTGTTCCCCGTCCCCTGACCGATGCCGTGCGGCCCTCTAGAGCTCACAGCCCCCCCTCCTTACCATGCCACTCAAAGCGGCAAGAGCTGCAGAGCTTCCCAGAGCACTGGCACTGGCGGGTCGACACACTGCAGTTCTGCAGGGGGACAGGAAGCAGGGGAGGGGCCAGGGGAGCCTCCCCAGCTGGGAGCTCTGGCAGGCCGGAGACGGGACGTTCCTGCAGGCCAGATGTGGCCCACGGACTGGAGTTGTTTGCCCGCCCCTTTAACAGCTGGTTCTACACCGGCTTCTAAATTTAACAACTGGTTCTTGCGAACCGGTGGGAACCAGCTCCAGCTCACCACTGGCCGGGGGGCTCCGGCAGCAGATGCATGCTGGCGGTGGGCCCTGCGCGGCCCCCGGCTCACCCTTCACCGTGTTCGGGCTCTGAAGCTCCCGGGAATGTGAGCCGCCGCCACCGCCCCTCCTGCAGCAGGCTCAGTGCCCTGCACCCTGGCAACGCATGCTCCCGGGAGCCGCAGAACCCGAGTGTGGTGAGGGGGGAGCCCGGGAGTGTGTCTGCCGCCAGTCTGGGGTCCCGTCCGCTGGCCCCGCTCAGCCTCTGCCGGCCTGGGGTTCCGTTAACTCAGCCAGCTGTGTGCTGAGTGGGGCTGGTGGCCAGATCCCCGGCTGGCAGCCGTGTGCCAGGAAAAATAGGCTCGCGTGCCAAAGGTGGCACGCGTGCCGTAGGTTGCCGACCCCTGGTCTAGCTACACCTCACACCAGGAATACAGCTGAGGTGCATACAGATAATTTCCCAGTGACTAGTGACAGCCCCATGAGGGCAGGGTTAACGTTGCACTAGCCGGTACCTTAACTCTGTATTTCTTGGTTTTCAGAAGTTTGAGTTTTGATGAACTTAAACCAGGTGGGGGAGATGGTCACATAAAAGATTCTAACTCTTGTTGTTGAGAGAGACGAGCTTTGGAGCTGCACCAAGCTCTTCTTTAGGGCTGTGTTACTGGAAAGCTCATCGCTGTCCCCAAAAGAAGTTGATCCAATAAAAGATCTCACATCACCCACCTTGTCTCTGTAATATACCAGGGCCAACATGGCTGCAACAACACAGCAAATCACTTCTGATGAACCTGATGTTTTGGAAGGACTGTTTATTACATCTAATACACTATACTTATTGCTTGGACAGATTATTAAAAACACAAGGAGTAAATAATCCTGTGATAATTTGTTTCTTTCTTTATGGAAACTTTACAGTATATCTACATTCAAAGTGATTTGCCATCAAATACATTGCAGATTGTTTTCATAGCAATGTAACATGAGACTTTTACAGCTTGTGGAATTAGTCATCTCTTTGTTTTGCTGAATTTTATTCAAGAACAGTGGGCCCAGTATTCCTCTTGGGGGAGATTTGTAGCAAATAACTTCCTATATTGTTAATAAAGGACATTTACTGCACCAAACCCAACGACCAGTCTAATTTTCTGCCTGTGCTGTTATTGCAGTTTTTTGTCTCTGTGGGGGGGAGGGGTGAATCCTTTTTTTTTTTTGTAAAAAAATAAAATTGTGCTCAGAATCAATCGAAACAGAAAACTGCCTCCTTTTCTCCTTGTGACTTCAGTGGGAATTAAGCATGTGCCTGAAGTTGATCCTATGTTCAAGAGTGTCACTAAGTAGGGACTTCAGGCCATACTAAAAAAGGAAATTTATACATTGTATAACAGATTATCTCCTCCTGTGTGAAAAGCCATTTAAGGAGCAATATCATGAGGAAACCTATCAGAGTGCAACCATTTAAAAATGGCAGTATTGTTGTGAAATTGTTTTTTTGTTTTGTATAAAACAATTTGCTTATTTTTCACATTTTAATCACAATATTGAACAAAAAAATAGATTTTAGTTTTTCTTTCTTTCAGTTTTCATTTTTGCTCCCTTTTGTCCTTCGAGACAGGATAAGAGATGGGTGACTAAAATGTTTTTATTCCATTTGATTAAGATTTCTCATTTTGAATCAATTTGAAATGTTTTTTTTTCAGTTAGCATTATTTCATTGAAAAATTAGAAACATTAAAATAGGAAAACATCATTTTTTCCAAAAAATGTCTAAACCATTTTCTATTGAAAAAATCATTTTTGTTTAAACATTTTTGACCAGTTGCATTGTTGTCAACTCTCATAAGTTTTTGTGGTTTTTATTTTAAGTCTCGTGGTATTCCGTAATTTTCTGTAAGCCCTAATGCTCTAGTTATGGGTTTGTGAGAAACTCAGATTTCATTTAAAATAAAAATACATTTCTAGCTTTTATGGTTGCAGGGGAAAGTTTAAGATTCTGACCCGAGTGCACACTCAGGGGTCAGAAACCAAATGGCAAAAAAATAGAAACTCAAAATGTATTTTTTAAAATATTGATTTTAAGTCAATCACTTCTTCTTTGACCTAATTGTGATTTTTTTCAATTATGCATGCGCATGCGACGGAAGGAGAGGAGGTCCAAAAAGGCCCAGGCCTCTTCTAGCTTTTGAGGTCCCTCGCCATAATAAAAAGATTTTGTCAGCAGACGAGTAGGGAAGGCATGATGATCAGCAGCTTGTGGAATGTTACTTGGAATTTCAAAACGATGAATTTGAAGAAAAGCTTTGCAACTTGCCCAAATGTTAATTTTTTTTGAATTGGATAGGATTGCAATTGTCTAAATTTGAGGCCACCTTTGAGCTGGAGGCCCAGGCCACACTCTGAAGATGGGCTAGGACGGGGGGAGTCCATCAAACATCAAGAGACTGACCTAAAACATTTTTTTAAAATGTAATGATTAATGGTGGGTTCTGAGCAGATGGGCCAGTGCTGGGAGGCTGAACTGAGGATGGTGGGGGTGATGGAATGGTGGGGGGCCTGAATTGATGAGGTTGTGATGATGGGGCTGAGGGACTGAACTGAGGGGGGCTGAATTGAGGGGTTGGGTGGGGATAGAACTGATAGAGCACTGAGGGGACAGGATTAATTGCTGGGCAGGGTGACAGCTTCTGCAGCAGGGGCCTTACCCAATACATGTAGGAGAGAACACTAATAGTCACACACTCTGGGGATGGGCTGAGTGGGCGGGGGTGTCCATCAAACATAAAGGGAATGACCTAAATTTTTTTTTATATATTTAATGATTTATTTGGGCCAATCTCATGATTTTGGGGGGGGTTCAGCTCATGCATTTTGATGTCTTGTAGTAACTTTCTTTAAAAAGGGGACTCATGGAATTATAGACCAGTCAGCCTAAACTTTGATACTTGGAAAGACCCTAGAGCACATAATTTCTATTGTCCTAGCTGGCCATATGGGTGAATGCATCCAAGGCCTTCCCTGTCAGCAATGGAGACACTGTAACATGGCCTCATGTCCCACCCTGTTAAATTCACAACTCAATTCAAAAGCATTTTAAAATAATTCCATATCTTCCCTAGCCTAAAATAATACAATATTTTAACTGGGAACTGATGGAGAAAGCAGCTGTGAATAATCATTAATATTTATCTATGTAAATGTTTGAGAAACTTACTGCAGACCTGGGTAAATTTCACTTTCCCCCACTTCCACAAATACCTTGACACAATTGTAGTTTTTCCTCCTTTTTTAGCAGTGGGGGGAAGATTACTTTACTTTAAAATACGTGGAATAAGACTAGTTTGGATACATTTCACACCTATAGATACATTTCACCCAGCTGATAAGCAATAGTTAAAAGAGGTGTGGATAAAAATAATCTCTCAGTCTTAATATTTGTATTCATAATACAGCGAAATAGTATCTGAGAATGGGAAGCATCTAATACTATTAAATATATTTTTTTCTTTATTTTTTAGGCGAGTGACAGATGGATATTGGTCAGTTTCATTAACCCATTTCTGAATAGAAAACTTTTGTATGAAGTTGGAGCCTATTAAAAGGAGAGGATTTGTTTGGTTTTGTTCTTGTTTTGAGTTTTCAATTAACTTTTTAAAAAAGTTGCATACAAGACTAAACCCCAGGAACTGAACACCAAAAGTTGATATTAAAAATGTTCTAATAAACAAAATGTAGTGTTTGTAGTGAAATGATCTCTCAAAATTTATTTTAGTGCAGACACTCTATCGTAATAGAGACTGTTACATAGCAGAAAAGCCCCACGTTCAGTGGCACAACTACTATCTGTATGTGTGGTACATTTTTACTTTATTCCCCACTTACCAGAGGAAAAATTACTCAGGGATATTTTTTAAATTAACTATTCCTCTGCATTGTATGGTTATTAGCAGAGGCAGGTCCAAGCAGTGCAGCTTGCACTTGAAGGAATTTTCCTCCAGGGCAGATTGGCAGAGGCCCTGGAGGTTTTTCGCCTTCCTCTGCAGCATGGGGCAGGGGGTCACTTGCTGGAGGATTCTCCGCAGCTTGAGGTCTTCAAACCACAATTTGAGGATTTCAATAACTCAGACATAGGTTAGGGGGTTGTTACAGGAGTGGGTGCGTGAGATTCCGTGGCCTGCTTTGTGCAGGAGGTGAGACTAGATGATCATAATGGTCCCTTCTGACCTTAAAGTCTATGAGTCTAATATTTTTTCTTTATTAATAATTATTATTTTCTTGGTTCTCAGAATGGCAGAAGTCGGGGGAGGGATAGCTCAGTGGTTTGAGCATTGGCCTGCTAAACCCAGGGTTGTGAGTTCAATCCTTGAGGAGGCCACTTAGGGATCTGGGGCAAAAATTGGTCCTGCTAGTGAAGGCAGCGGGCTAGACTCGATGACCTTTCAAGGTCCCTTCCAGTTCTAGGAGACTGGTATATCTCCAATTATTACCCTTCAACCAACAGCCTTGGACTAACTCTTAAGAAAGCTGTCTCCTTTACAGTTGCAGTGGGCAGTTTCACTGAGCCCTCAGTTATTGAAACAAACAGTCAGAGGTAACTACTAAGCAAATATGAGAAAACTCCGAAATCCAGAGTTAAAGTTTGTGACGATGCTATTGTCAGAAGTGTTGTCAGAGTGGTACCGGTGTGGTGCTCTGCTTTCTCCAATGTTGATATCACTCAGCTGCGTGCGTGAGTTCCCTCTGTGTGCTGCCCCAGCTCTGCAGATAGCTGACACAGCAGACCCGACGAGAACCCCCAATAACCACAGAGTCTAGTAAGATGCAAAGTCACGTCGACTGGGTTTATTGCGACCTTGGACACAATGGCAGTTCCTGTAGGTTTCTTAGCCTAACTCAGGGCATACTACGAGAAAGTGCCTCTTGGCAATGGACCCAGCTCAGTCAGTGGGGGGACTTTCCACTGCCCCCTCGGCTGGACAAAGACACCACCCCAGGGATACATTCTTATACACAGATACAAACAAGTTACACATCACTCCTGACGTATTGAGGTGCAACCCCTCTACGTAGCAAGGTACAACCCCTCTGCGTAGTAAGGTGCCGCCTCTCACCTTGTACATGTTGGTTCGATCAAAACAACTCTATCCATCATATTACCCTTTTGCCCCTGTCATTGGGATGGGCCAGCCTGTTCTTGTTATCTGTGTGGAATGTGCAAGTATGTGAATGTTCAGTACCTTTTAGGTATGTATCTTCTTGCAGCATCAGCCCTTTCCTTGCCAGCTTCTGTGAGCAGGGCCTGCCTCTGGCTCACAGCTTAACTTTGCTTTATGTTAGCAAAGTCTTGACCATTACTTTAGTTCAGGCCTCAGGCCTCATACCAGGCCTCTGATACCAAGGTTTATATCTTAAGGCCTCCTCTTACTACAGATGCTGCCCATGGGAGCCAGCTGAGGTTACTCTATTAGGGTGAACTGCAAACAAAGCTGGTGGATATTCCAATACTTAGATTTACCAAGCCAGCACAAAACAGCTTCTGTATTACCTCACTGCTTACCCAGAAGTCCAAACAATGCAGTTCCCTTAAAGTGCCCAGCCTAAGGCCTCCATCCAGACACATATGTCAGATATGATGATGATTACTGAAAATCTTATCTCATCATATAAAAGGAAAAGTTCTTCTGATCCCAAAGGACCAGCCACACACAGAGGTCCAATTATAACTTGGATTTTACCCAAAATAAACGATTATAGTCAATTCTTGTTAACTAAACTAAATTTTATTAAAAAAGAGAAAGTGTTGGTTAAAAGATCAATATACATACAGACTTGAATTCAATTCATGAGGTTCAAATACATAGCAGAGATCACAGGCACCAACTTTCCTTGGCACCAGTGGGTGCTCGCGCCCCCGCCATTCCGATCCCTGCCCCCGGTCCCACCCTGAGTCCAGCTGCCTCCCTGTCCCAATTGGACCCCACCCCAAATCCCCGCCTCGGCACCCATCAATTTTTCCCTGTGGGTGCTCCATCCCCAGAGCACCCATGGAGTCGGCACCTGTGGCAGAGATGAGTTTGTAGTTGCTAAAAGTCTTTTTAGAAATAGTCCTTAGGTTATAGTCCAATGTCCATGTTCAGGGTGGCTCCAGTCAATGACTGGGGATCTCAATCCTTGTAGCTTAAGGTTTCCCCCACTCGAAACCCAAAGCAGATCTGAAAAGAAGAAGGATCATGTCCCAGGGTTTTTAATACATTTCCAGCAGCCTTTTGGCCTGAGAAAACAATAGGCTTAACTTTCCTTCTCCTAAATACTCCCTTTTTGATCTTTGAATCAAAGCTATAGCTATAGACATGTTTGTTCAGGTCTTGTGGCGTAAGCAAACATCTACTCTTCTATCTCTAACAATGCAGGCTTGCATTGCAAAGCTCTATTCATTTACATAGCTTCCTAACCAGTCTTTAAAGTTCTGCCATGGGTCAGGTCAGTCTGTGAGTTAATTAACTCTTTCTGGCCCTGTGTCACCTTTCAATGAGATATTATATTACACTCATAACATCACAAATTTACACTAAATTCAGAGGGTTATTATAAGCCAGGGTTCGACTTGCAACACCAAGACACATTTGAATGCAAAGAAATGCACCATTAAATGATCCCAAACAATGAGCTCTCTCCCTGTTGCTCCACCCAAGCTTTCCTGTTGCTTGGACCAAGCTTTTGGTTGCTGGGACAGGTTCCAAAAAACAAAACAAAGAAACAAAAAAACCAAAAAACACACCACAACCCTACCCCACAAAACTCTTGCGGGTGCTCCAACCAGCTGTGTGAGAAGCTGATGACTTGGCAGAAATCACAGTTGTGGTCCATAAAAGGAATGTTGAGTTGTTGTTTTTGTCTCTTCATGCTAATTATAGAATCATAGAATCTCAGGGCTGGAAGGGATCTCAGGAGGTCATCTAGTCCAACCACCTGCTCAAAGCAGGACCAAACCCAACTAAATCATCCCAGCCAGGGCTTTGTCAAGCCTGACCTTAAAAACCTCCAAGGAAGGAGATTCCACCACCTCCCTAGGTAACCCATTCCAGTTCTTCACCACCCTACTAGTAAAAAAGTTTGTCCTAATGTCCAACCTAAACCTCCCCCTCTGCAACTTGAGACCATTACTCCTTGTTCTGTCATCTTCTACCACTGAGAAGAGTCTAGATCCATCCTCTTTGGAACCCCCTTTCAGGTAGTTGAATGAGGGGGGATTTGATAGCTGCTTTCTTCTCTTCTGCAGACTAAACAATCCCAGTTCCCTCAGCCTCTCCTCATAAGTCATGTGCTCCAGCCTGTGACGGGTCTGGTACCCCAGCACCCCCTGGTGGCAGGGGCGAGCTGGGGCCTACTAGCCAGAGTTCACGTAAACACCCCTCCCTTCGGAGCGGGGTAGCACAGCCTAGCGGCCGGAGTCCATAGACACCCCCTCGGAGCGGGGTAGCGTGGCCTAGCGGCCAGAGTCCAACAACCCCTCCCTTCGGAGCGGGGTAGCGCGGCCTAGCGGCCAGAGTCCAACAACCCCTCCCTTCGGAGCGGGGTAGCGCGGCCTAGCGGCCAGAGTTCAACAACCTCCCTTCGGAGCGGGTAGCGCGGCCTAGCGGCCAGCGTCCAACACCCCCGCCCTTCGGAGCGGGGTAGCGCGGCCTAGCGGCCAGAGTCCAACAACCCCTCCCTTCGGAGCGGGGTAGCGCGGCCTAGCGGCCAGAGTCCAACAACCCCTCCCTTCGGAGCAGGGTAGCGCGGCCTAGCGGCCAGAGTCCAACAACCCCTCCCTTCGGAGCGGGGTAGCGCAGCCTAGCGGCCGGAGTCCAACAACCCCTCCCTTTGGAGCGGGGTAGCACAGCCTAGCGGTCGGAGTCCATAGACACCCCCTCAGAGCAGGGTAGCGCGGCCTAGCGGCCAGAGTCCAACAACCCCTCTCTTCGGAGCAGGGTAGCACGGCCTAGCGGCCAGAGTCCAACAACCCCTCCCCCCCCGCTCGGCGGGGATCCGCCCGCAACACGCCGAGCGGTACTGCAGCTTTAAGGCTGTCGGTCTCGACAATCCCCTGGGTCCCTTCCTACCCTGTCTAGCCGGACATCAGCATTGCGGGAGCGGTTCCCCTGTAGGTCCCTCCCGGCCAGCGTCCTCCCCCCTTGGGGTCTCCGGTACAGCCTCTGCTTGGCTGACGCCCCGGTCCAGGCACCCTGGCTCTCCTTCTGCAGGAGCTGACAGTCTGCGTCCTTCTCCCCCGGTGGTCAGCCCCAACTGAGCAGGCCTGCAGGCTTTTATACTGGTCTGCCAGTTGGAGCACGCCCAGCAGAGCTTCCTGGGCGTGGCTTCCTCTGCTATCAAAGAAGGGTTAACCCCTGCGGTACCAGTGCGGGGCTGTCCTGCCCCGTCACACAGCCCCCTAATCATTTTTGTTGCCCTCCGCTGGACCCTCTCCAATATATCCATATCCTTCTTGTAGTGTGGGGCCCAAAACTGGACACAGTACTCCAAATGAGGCCTCACCAGTGCTGAATAGAGGGGAACAATCACATCCCTTGATCTGCTGGAAATGCCCCTACTTATACAACCCAAAATGCCATTAGCCTTCTTGGCAACAAGGGCACACTGTTGACTCATATTCAGCTTTTCGTCCACCGTAACCCCTAGGTCCTTTTCTGCAGAACTGCTGCCCAGCCATTCGGTCCCTAGTCTGTAGCAATGCATGGGATTCTGCCGTCCTAAGTGCAGGACTCTGCACTTGTCCTTGTTGAACCTCATCATATTTCTTTTGGCCCAATCCTCTAATTTGTCTAATAACATCATGTGATTTCTTGCTATGCCCCTCCTTTTCCTCTAGCATTGAGCCTCAGTCAGTGCACAGAGAGGGGGAAGGATTCAAACATTCATTAGAAGCCACTAGAATTACCCCCGGATGCTCAAATGAAACAGTCTGAAACAAGATGAAAGAAGAATAAGCTACTTTATTAAGAAGGCTTCTGCTGGATTCAATGCAACTCAAAGGAAAGGGGTAGCCAGGAGCTCCCCAGAGACCCTGGCTCTGCAGTGATATTTGTTACATAGACACAAGGTAGGGGAATGATTTTTGTTTTATCCTTTGACCTGGGTGTATGCAAAGTGTGAATGAACTGTACCTTGACAGCTAGTGATGAGCTAGGTCGGGGTGTGTGTGTGAGTGAATCTTCAGGACCGGGCTGTATTTACATGAACACACCCACTCTGCCTAGGTACCCAGCACACAGAGCTGTGTAATGTTGCCCAAGTGATCAATTTTGGCTGGTGTTGGGTTACAGATCACTTGAGTATTGAATGCAGGGGTCATGGGATGTTGTTATCCTGATTGTGTGAGTAAAGGGCAGCAGAACTGTGCTGAGCTGGTCCTGACTGAGGGAGGGTCACCCTTAACTCAACTGAACCCACTAAGCAAGGGGCTCAGGTGCCAAATCTATGTGGAGGTGGGTGTTGGTGTCTGTCTGGTAGTGTGGGCTCTGTGTAAGAATTGTAGGTGGCTCCTTGTTCCTGCTTAGAGATAAAGCTCCTTAGGCTCTAGGGAGAGTTTTGTTAAGTGACCACTAGAGCTGGAATCACTGATAACCAGGTCTATAGGACAATGTCTCTGGTGAAAGATACTGTGCAGCCTGCACAAGCAGTAAGGCTCCCCTGCTAACAGCTGAAATCACTGAGAGCTCTGCTAAGTCCTGGAACCATAGGACATCCCAGTGGGTGCTATGGAGTGGCTGGAGGAATAAGTGAAATATTTTCTCTTTCCTCCCTTTCCTGGGTGGGAGGTGAACTCACATGAATGCATCTATGAATTTTGGGTCTTCCCTGACCAAGGAAATCAAGTGTGAGTGGGGTGCACTGGAGAGAGAAGAGAGGGGCACTTTAAAGGAACTTTTGGTTGTTGGACTTAAGCTCCTGAGGCAAAAGGACACTGGCCAACATACTCAGGGGTGGGTGTTTTGATTGTGGTACTATGCTTACGAATCCTGCCTGTGGCATTTTCCCGAGTCAGTGCCAGGTTACTTTCCTCCATTTTGTTAGATGTTTCTTTTCTACCCCCCCCCCCCACTCTGTGCTTGTGAGAAGAGGAAGTTTTGCCTCTAGAGTGTAATTGTCCCAGCTTACTGGGTGGGAACTTGGGCTGGTTCTGTGCTGTATTGTTAAGAGGCACCCCTGGATATTGAACCCGGCCCTTCTTGCTGCCGACTCCACCTGGCAGAAGGGTTAAAAATATCAAGTGGAAAAATCTTAGAAACAACTGAACACACCATCCCTGCTTAGTTGGCTTCCTTCAGTTCCTGCAGAGGAAGTCTCAACTCTCCTTCAATGACATGGGAGGGGGAGGGGAAGGAGATGGGGGAGGGGTTGATGGTGAAAGGCAGGAAGTTTGCACAGAAACAAACTTCCCCCAAATCATTTTTGCTGAAGTTATTAAAAAAAACCTACTTATGGTTACCCTGAATCCAGTGATGTTTTTCACCCACCCCCTGGCATCCAGCTGGGTGCCCAAGTTGCATCCCAGGCGCAGGCTGGAGGGCAATGCTGCGGGGGGGGGGGGCGAGTCAGAAGCACAGGACAGTGATGTGGGATGAGGCTGGAAATGCCCCCAGCCGGGCTGGTGCCAGAGTCCTGGCTGGGCTGGGTCTGTTCTCTGCAGTGGATGCATGCAGGCGATGGCTCCCGTGCACCCCCCGGCTCCCCCCTCGCCGTGCTCTGACTCTGTGGCTCCCAGGACTGTGAGCTGCCGCTGCCCCTCCCAGAGCAGGCTCAGGGCCCCGCACCTTGGCCGCTCACACGCCCGGCTCCCCTATTCCTACACTGTGGCTGTGCCTGGCTCACTGTGGGGGGTTTGGTGGTGGTGGGGGCAGAATAGCTGTAACTGCAGCAGGGCATCATCGATTTACCTCCCCTTGCCCTGCTTGCCTGGCAGTTGCAGTGCACCAGTCGGGGGTGGGAGGCAGCTGCAGGTGTGTGTGTGGGGGGGGAACACACAGGCTGTGGGGGGGAGGGGCAGGCGGAGGCTGCAGCAGGGTTGCGGGGAGTTGAGTGGATTGGCCCTGCTGGGTTGGGGACAGGGGGTGTCTCCATCTGACTGGTGGAGGGAGGGGAATGGCACCCACTGTCCTGTGCTAATTATTGGTCAATCTCCGGGCATCTGGGGTGCACCAGCCAGGGGTGGGGTCTACTGGGGGTCTGCTCCAGGTGTGTAGTGGCTGTACCTAGGGTCGGCCCAGTGCTGCTTTCTTCTTTTTATTATTATTATTTTATTAAAAGCTCAGCTCTGTGTGTGTTAGGTCAGCTGCCGGGGGACCTCAGGGTGGAGGGGAGCTGCCGTGGGGGGGCGCCTCAGGGCGGGGGCTCGGGGATGGGGAAGGGCGCAAGGTGGAAGTTTTGCTTAGGGCGCGAAACATCCTTGCACCGGCCCTGCCCCTCTCACAGTGCTCAGGAGGGGGTAAGCCCTCTGGCTGGGGGTGCAGGCTCCAGGGGGAGCCAGAAACAAGGGATTCAGGGGCAGGAGGACTCTGGGGTGGGGCCGGAGGTGAGAGGTTTGGGATGTAGGAGGTGCCTCCGGGCTATGGCCGAGGGGTTTGGAGAGCAGGGTGGGAGGAGTTGCAGGCTCTGGGGCTGGAAATAACGGCTTAGGAAGGAGCACTGTGGAAAGGGATCTGGGGGTCATAGTGGACCACAAGCTAAATATGAGTCAACAGTGTAACACTGTTGCAAAAAAAGCAAACATCATGAGAAGTAATTCTTCCGCTCTACTCCACACTGATTAGGCCTCAGCTGGAGTATTGTGTCCAGTTCTGGGTGCCACATTTCAGGAAAGATGAGAACAAATTGGAAAAAGTCCAGAGAAGAGCAACAAAAATGATTAAAGGTCTAGAAAACATGGCCAATGAGGGAAGATTGTTTAGTCTGGAAAAGAGAAGACCGAGTGGGGACGTGATCACAGTTTTCAAGTCCCTAAAAGGTTGTTACAAGGAGGAGGGAGGTAAATTGTTCTCATTAACCTCTGAGGATAGGACAAAAAGCAATGGGCTTAAATTGCAGCAAGGGAGGTTTAGGTTGAACATTAGGAAAAACTTCCTAACTGTCAGGGTGGTTAAGCACTGGAATATATTGCCTAGGAAGGTTGTCTAATCTCCTTCATTGGAGATTTTTAAGAGCAGGTTAGACAAATACCTGTCAGGGATGGTCTAGGTCAGAGGTTCTCAACCTTTTTCTTTCTGAGGCTCCCCCGACATGCTATAAAATCTCCGTGGCTCACTTGTGCCACAATAACTGGTTTTCTGCATATAAAAGCTGGAGTCGGTGTTAGCGGGTAGCAAGTAGGGCAGTTGCCTGGGGCCCCATGCCACAGGGACCCTCATGAAGCCGCATTGCCCCATGCAGTGGGGCTTCAGCTTTCTGCCCTGGACCCCAGAGAGTCTAATGCTGGCCCTGCTTGGAGGCCCCCCCGAAACCTGCTTGAGGCCCCCAGGGGGCCCCAGACCCCTGGTAGGGAACCAGTGGTCTAGATAATACCTAGTCCTGCCATGAGTGCAGGGGACTGGCCTTGATGACCTCGCGAGGTCCCTTCCAGTCCTACGATTCTATGAGGGGTTTGGGAGGCAGCAGGGGGCTCTGGTCTGGGGCACCATGTATAAGTGTTAGGCACTGAGAAAATCACTATGCACTTCAAAGCCCAAATTAGGTGCCTAAACTCCTATTTAAAAAAAAAAAAGAAAAGAATGAGGCGAGAGAAGCCCCTGGGTTACGTCTACACAGTCCATGGCTCTGAGCCTCCCGCCTGGGTCGACAAACTGGCGCTTGCATTAGTGCTCTAAAACAGCTGTGTAGGCAGCATGTTGAAGTTGGGGGGACGTGAAGCAGAGGGGTCCCACATCTCAGGGGAGTGCCCTAAGTACTGGGATAAAAGTTATGAGGGAGGCTCCTCCTCTCTCCCTCTCTTATCTTCCTCCTGCCCCCAGGTGTTTTGTGTGAACTTGCCTGCAAGGCCTGATCCTTTAGGCATACTCAGAAGATGCTACCAGACTGGGCCCCACCCATTGGCAGTGGGTAGGGGAGGCTGGGGGAGGCTGAGTTTCCCCAAATGGCCAGGCATGGCCCCACCCACACTCCACCTCCCAGGGCCCCGCTTTGGCAGAGCTACTGGGCTCCAGGGCCTCAGGGTGGGGGCTGCAGCACTGCCACCTGCCCCAGCATATGGTGGGGGGGGGGGCCAGCTCCTGCGGGCACTAGCCAGCCTGGGATGGGTGTTGGCAACCGGGGTGGGGGGACGCTCCAGGCTCCTGGAAGTGGTGGCACTTTGGCCAGAAGGGGTGGGGCTGGGGTCTAGCCTCTCCCAGCCACAGGGTCATGAGCTGCCCATGACCCCACTCATGACTTAGGCAGCCGAATGCCCGTCTTTCCGGAGTTTATGAATCACTCTGGGGCTTAGCCTGGATGCCAGGAGGGAGACAGCAGAGCAGGTGCCCAGAGCTGAAACCATAGCTGCTGAGGGAACTTTTTTTACAACAACAGAGGCACTCAGTCAGGAGTGCTGGAGTCTGTACAGAAGTGGGGGCGTCACTGGCACCAGAACCCTGGTTCCATCCCCTGCTCCTCCTCCCGCCACCGAGGTGCTGCCCAGGCCGGAAACCAGAGCTCAGCAGTGGTAAGAGCCACCTCGGGAGTCTGGGCTTCTGTGGGGAGCCCCAGACACTCTGTTACCCTCACAAAATTCTCTGTTACTCACATTCTAGGGGCACCCACTTGTTCCTAGGGCTCAGGTGTAACCTTACACTCTGCAGGTGTGGGGGGTCTTTTACCAGTGAAAGAGCCTTACAGAGTAATATCCTACATAACCTCTATTTATTAACAATCACCAGAACAGAATACACACGCTAAGCATACAATGCTCCCCACTCCCACTAAGACAGATGAACTTTCCTTGATGGCCAGTCAGGATCAGGTCCATCTAGGGGACTCCAGTTTCTGCACAGTGTCATTGGCAGGGTGTTGATGTCTGGCAGTTCTGATCTTTGGGGCCGTGTCCTGGAGTTGGCTCCCCAAAGAACTTCCTTTTGGACCCCAGTTTATATAGTGAAACCTGAGTCCTGCTTAGCTCTACCTTAACCAATCATTATATTAAACTGTTACTAACCAATTCTAACATATTGTAAAGTAATTCTCTAACCAATTATATCCCAACCCCTTAAGTGATTTACACCTAGAAAAATTAATTATATAACAGACAGAAACTATCAAAGAATCAGACAAAGACCCTCCAGACAAACAATAGGGAAGTGGGGACCATAAAGAGAAAACAATAAAGAAATGAGGATTTCACAACTACAGCTGTTGATAGCGTTCTGTCTGACAAGAAATTACTTATCGAACTAAGTTGTCTTTAACCATCTTAAGGTCTGTTTCCTTATCTGGTGACAGTGGGGGCCATTAGGACAGGGCCTCCTTCTTAACAGCCCGATATTATATTGTTTGAATGTCATTTAGATGGAATGTGAGGATGTGACTTCCTGCTTCTCAGCTAATGGCTGCTGCTCTTCTAATCTGGCGGCAGACGAAGACTTTAGGCTTTAGGCCTTAGAATAAGGCTACAGAAAAAGGCCTGATCCTTACAACTGCATTGTCCTGGGCAGGCCTCCAAGATGCCCAAGAGCAGCCCTTGACCTTTGTCCCTGCACCTCGGGGCAGGTGGAGGATATGGGGCTCCCCACAGCAGCCCAGGCTCCCTGGGCAGCTCTCACCACAGCCCGGCTCTGGCTTCCAGCCTGGCCAGGGGACAGGACCTTGGGGGAAGAGGGCGTGATCAGCTACTCCACTGAGAATCACAGCCCCTGCCTCTGCTGCTTCGTGCCTTCCCAAGGCTACTAGGCCCATATTAAAAAGTGCAGAGACCATGGCCTCCCTGGACCCTCCTGCATCTGGCACTGTAGGAACTTTACACTTCTCAAGCACTAAGGGGGTTAGAAAACCGCCCCCAAATTTAGAGTGGCTGAAGTGGTTCCCACCCCCCCACACTCGATCAGGAGACACACAGATTAAGCGCCGACCGGGTGTGTACCACTGGAACACGCAATGCATAGAGCACCAATCAGGGAAAAGGGTGAGGAGTTAAATTGGGGTTGCACATGCGCATAATAAAATAATGTATGTAACCATTATAATAAAAGGACGTGGAAAACCCCCGCTTGGGGCGCTCCACTGGAACAGACTGACGGACTTGGCTTTATTTATTGCAACATGGCACCACTGCACGAGTGAGTTTAGGCACCTATAGGATTCATTGGGAATATTTGGCATTGAAGTGTTTTTGAAACTGAGACTTAAGCATCTTAAACAGGGACTTTGGTACCTAACTGATTGTGTGTATCCAGGGTAACATTGTTATCCCATGGGCAAGTTCACGTTGCCTTGTATTTTTTGTGGCTGAAGAGCTATGGAATAGAACAGAGGTAGGTAGCATGTGGCACGTGCGCCAAAGGCGGCACGCAAGCTGATTTTCAGTGGCAATCACAGTGCCAGAGTCCTGGCCACCAGTCCGGGGCGTCTGCATTTTAATTTAATTTTAAATGAAGCTTCTTAAACATTTAAAAAATGTTTACTTTACATATAACAATAGTTTAGTTATATATTATAGATTTATAGAAAGAAACCTAAAAATGGTAAAAAGTATGACTGGCATGTGAAACCTTAAATTAGCGTGAATAAATGAAGACTCGGCACACTACTTCTGAAAGGTTGCTGACCCCTGGAATAGAGGATAGCAGGGGTGATTTATGGTTCTGTGTTTGGGGAAGGTCTGATGATTTGCCTGTGAAAGAGGCAGTGTAACATATTGTGAGACAGATTGTTCTCTGCCGTGTGAAAAGCTTCATTTTCATGAGCAAATCTGCAGGCATGGTTAACCCATGGAAATTATTTTTCGTCACTACTTTTGAAAAAAATTATTTTTGTTTCATTTTTTACAATTTTGTTTTTTAATAAATCAACTGAAAAGAATGTCTTTCATAAAACAAATGGAATGGAATAAAAACTAACATTTAATTATTTATTTATTTGTATTTTTCCACTATCTACATAACAATTTATGATCTGGAGCAGAAGCAGAGAGAACAGAAGCCCAGAGATCCCAGCAGCCATGGCCTCAGGGACTCCTGTACGGGAAATCCAAGAGGAAACCAAATGTCCCATCTGCCTGGGATATCTGACGGACCCAGTCACCATACAGTGCGGGCACAACTTCTGCCAAGGCTGCATCACTCAGTTCTGTGGGACATGGGAAGAGCAGGACTCTGACCCCATGTGCTGCCCCAGCTGCAGAGCCCGAATCCGGAAAGGGGCTTTCCAGAGTAATTATCAGCTAGCAAATATAGTGGAAAAAATCAAACAAATGGATTTCAAACGAGGAAAAGAGAATCTGTGTGAGAGACACGGCAAAGCCCTGGATCTGTTCTGTGAAGAGGACGGGGAAGCCGTGTGTGTGGTTTGTGAGAGATCCCAGGAGCATAGATCTCACACGGTACTTCTCATGGATGATGCTGCCCAGAAATACAAGGTGGGACACACTGTGGATCCGGGTTAATTCAGCTTTTTCCTTTTCAGACTCAGTCTCTCAGAGCCACAGAATCTCCTAATTTCCCAGATTTTCTCCCTGATCTCTGGATCCTCCTAAATCTCTGCCCTGCAGGCTCCTTCCTCTGGGCAGGTGCAGGGAGCCTTGGCCACTGATAGCCGGCACCCAGCCTGTCATTAGGGAGACATGGGCACTAGAGCTCCATGTGAGGCACTTTCCTCACACACAGGACTGAAGCAAGATGTGTCCATGGTGCTGCCAGGCCAGGCATGGAAGGCATGAGCTGCGCTCACCACACCCCTGACAGCATGGGCGGTGGGTACCAGAGGCAGGGCAAGGCAATGCCTTCCCAAACTGCCAGGTGTAGCCCAACCCACACTCTGCCCCCAGGCACCTCCCCTGCTTCTGCCACCTCCTGGGGCTGCCTGGGCTTTAGGCTGGGGCAGGCTGGGGCCGGGCGCCATCCCTGTGCTCCGGGGCCATGGGGGGCTGGGGCCACATTCTGCCCACTTAGCGGGTGAGTGGGAGATTGGGGGTGCTCAGGGGCTGGGGTCCTGCCCCCATAGAAACAGCTGAGTTTAGAGGCTGCACAGAGGGCAGGAGGGAAGAGGGTGTGTGGGGAACATCAGGAAGAGGCTCTGAAACTGCTCTGTGTGAAGAGGATCTAAGTTCAATTTGTCGGGTTTCGCGTCTGTCCTGGGCTCACAGAGCTCACTCGGTGGTTCCCATCAAGCAAGCTGTCCGGGAGCACAAGATACAGAGTTGCTGTTCACTCTCATGGGTAATAACTTTGGATTTTAATTACAGGTTAATGGCATCACAAGTTGCCTGACACTAGGGCTGCTGACAGACTTGCCAGGCCTCTGGGCAAGACTGGGGGAGGGAGGGGCAGCTCCAGGCCTCCAGAAGGGGCAGGGCCTCAGGGAGAACGGGCAGGGTTGGGGCTAGCCTACCCCAGACAGCCCTTCAGCGCTGCCCAGGCCACATCACCTGGGGCTCCAGCAGCGATTTAAAGGGCCTGGGGCTCTGGCCACCACTGTTCTTGCAGGAGCAGCGGCGGCTGCCAGGAGCCCCGGGCCCTTTGAAATCACCAAACCCCAGGGCAGCAGCCCCTTTTGCCTCCCTTGTTGACGGCCTTGCCTGACACAGGTGTGTAACTGCATCGTTCAGCTGTGTGTAGCCTACATTGCATGAAAGCGGATATACACATAAACGATACTCCAGCCTCGCAAGGAAAGCAACAGAGGAAGATTTTAAATTTGTCTGATGGGAGAGGGGGGAGTTTTTTCTCTGAGCAGCTGAATCCTTTTCAAACCCAGCTCCCACCAGTGAACTATGGGACCTTCCTACAGCCCCAGATGCTGATAAATGATCAGTGAGGTTTGATTCTAGGTGGTGCTGGATTCAGAAGAGCTGCAGGCCAGTCTGTGTGAGAGTGCTGCTTTCAGCTCGCAGAGGGGGAATTACAAGCTGTGTCTGTTATTACTGACTGTGTCACAGTGTTTAATATTGTTATTTGCATCCCAGCAGCCCCTACAGCCCCCAGATGAGATCTGACCTCGATTGTGGAGGGCCCTGCACAAAACCCAGTGAGGGACAATCCCTGCCCTGAGCCATTTACAGTCTAACTGGACAAGACAGACAAAGGGTGGGAGGGGAAACTCAGGCACAGTGAGGAGAAGTGACTTGTCCAAAGTCACTTAGTGGGTCAGTGGCAGAGCTGAGTGTAACCCCCACTTTTCCCAGGCCAAGTGCAGTGTTCTATCCACTAGGCTACGCTGCCTCCCCCTGCCCACCCCCCGCAGCACTGAGCAGTGATGAAGTGTGGCCATTAGGAGGAAAAGACGCCTTGATAAAGGTCCCAGACCCTGCAGGGCAATGACATTTCCCACTGGGATTCTGAACTCCTGTGCTGCTCCACGAGGGGTTAAACTCAGATGCTGCCAGCCTGCACTAGAGGAGATCACTGGGCTAAATGCTGTCTGGGACCCCGAGCTCCTTCAGTCCGCACACAAAAGGGCTCCAGACAGCTCAGGTCCATGCCAAGTACCACTGGGATTACACTGGATTGTAGCAAAACCAGCCCCAGGCTGGAGCTGACCGGTGCCAGTCTGACCTGTTCTGTTGTGTACGTGGGCAAGGACCAGCCAGAGCTGTTCTGTTAGTCCCACCAGGCAGCCTTTTGTAATCTCCCAGAATGCACTGCTTCCGGGATCTTTACCAGGGAATGGGACTGTGGGGTACCTGCCCAGAGTACATTGCCTCGGAGAGGGGTTAGGACAGCACTGGGTCAAACCCCAACCCGTCCTTTATACAAATCTGCATCATGTCTAATTAGGGAGGTCACTGAGGCATCCCCAGAACACGGGACACCCTCACACCTGCCTGCATGGGCCCATCCTCACCAGTATCAGTCACCCTGTGTGGACCCCACCACCGTTTTTTCCAGCGTGCCACCTGCCTGCATTATTCTCCATGAAGGTGCTACCCCAGCCCTGCTCCCACCCTCATGGGTGTCCTCCTGCAGCCTCAGTCTCCTCCTCTCCCTTTTGCACCAGACAAAGCCACATCCAGTGCTGGGACCCTGCTGGACAGGGACAGTGCTCCACAAAACTGGGACTGCGCAGCTTCAAACCAGATGAATGGCCCCCCGACATCTCACGAGTTTTGCCCTGGTGCTTAGACCAGCTCTGCCCAACCAGTGCAGCCCCAGGGCTTCAGGACTGGAATCCCAGCACATATTTAAACCCTGGTGGCTTCTGAGATTTGTATCACTTTGTTTGTTAAACCTTCAAAAAACAGGTTTATTGATTCACCCCCATGTGACTCCAGTGCCCTGTTATGCTCTGTACCATTAATCAATTCACAAATACCAGTAAAGCTTGGGTATAATTGAGATCTCTTGCTAATTGCTGAAAACACTGAACCAGAATTGGTAACGAGTCTGAATATGACACGCTCTTAGTTTCCATTAATGACGTTTCATCTCCTTTGTGGTCCTGATGTCACAAAGCGATTAGAACCACAGTCATCTTGGGTTTCGGGTGGAAAAACACCCACTTCCAAGCACCACTCAACTATCCAGATGAAACCTCCCAAATCATTTCTGTTTCTTCAGGAAAGAATCCAGGCCCATCTGAAAACTCTGACGGAAGAGAGAGAAAAGCTGCTGGGATTGAAAGCGACTGGAGAGAGGAATTGCCGAGAATATCTGGTAGGTGCCTGTTGTTATGAACCAGAAGGGACTGGCAGTGGGAGGTCTGTTTGGAGGCAGACTCCTGTGTGGTCTACGTGAACATGGGCTTGTGTGTGTTTCTCCATGATCATGGATTGCTGGGTTTGAATCATGTGTAGACAAGCCCTAAGCTTCCCTTTCAATTGATGAGTATTCCTTGTGGCTTGCCTGAATTCACACAAATGTCCCCATGAAGTGCTTGTCCACTCTGTCTAGACATTTTGTGCATTTTTAAAGCATCTGTTTCTTTTAACTCCCCTGACGTCTCTGTTAGTGCAGTGCTGAGTCCTGCCTCCTGCTGCTCTGGGTCTGAATTTCCACAGACCATAAATAACAGAAGATGCTGACCATGACTGACAGTGAAACACCCCTTTCACAGGGATACAGGGGCCAAAAGGGAAGGTGTGAGAGAATCCCCTGCCTAGTACCCACAGGGTAGAGTCAAATGTCAGAAATCTTAAGATTTTCAAAGAAAATCACCCTCCTGCACACTCAGCTCTCCATGAAAGGACCCTGGGCTCCATCCATGTCCCTGACCAGCCCTTGCCCTATTTCATACAGAAACAAACACAAACCGAGAGGCAGAAGATTGTGTCTGAATTTCAGCAACTGCAGCAGTTCCTGGAGGAACAAGAGCGACTCCTGCTGGCCCAGCTGGAGAAGCTGGACAAGGAGATTGTGAGGATCCAGAATGAAAATGTCAGTAAACTCTCCGAGCAGATTTCCCATCTCAGTGAGCTGATCAGTGAGGTGGAGGGGAAGTGTCAGAAGCCAGCGAGTGAATTCCTACAGGTGGGTGCTCCAGGACAGCCAGCTCTCCCCCTCAGTGCTACCCACCGTCAGCCCTGCCGATCAACTCCTCCCTCTTCTTCCAGCACCATCTGCCTGCTGCAATCAGCTGTTCCACTGTGTGCAGGAGATGCTGGGAGGGAGGGGGAGGAGCGGGGAGGGAGTGTGCTCATGTTAGGATTCCCTCCCCACTTTGAACTCTGGGGGACAGATGTGGGGACCCACATGAAAGACCCCCTAATCTTATATTCCATCAGCTTAGGTTAAAAACTTCCCCAAGGCACAAATTCCTTTTCTTGTCCTTGCTGCCACCACCAAGTGATTTAAACAAAAATTCAGAGATGGGTCACCTGGAATCCCTATTCCCCCAAAATATCCCCGAAAACCCCTTCACCCCCTTTCCTGGGGAGGCTTGAGAATAATATACCAACCAATTGCCTTTAATGTAAGTACAGACCAGACCCTTATCTTTAGGACACTAAAATCAATCAGGTTCTTTAAAGAAGAACTTTATTATAAAGAAAAAAGTACAAGAATCACACCTGCAAAATCAGGATGGAAGGTAACTTTACAGGTTAATAAAAAGATTTAAAACACAGAGGACTCCCCTCTGGACTCAGCTTCAGAGTTACAAAAACAGGAATAAAACTACCTCTTAGCATAGGGAAAATTCACAAGCTAAAACAAAAAAATAGCCTAACGCATTTCCTTGCCTTAGTTAGAATTTTTGTAATCTTAGATGGATCATTTCAGGTAGGTTTTCAGGAGATGTTGTACCTGCTTGGTCTATCTCTCGATCAGGAAAGGGAACAAACAAACAGAGCCCAAACAAAACCTCCTGCAACCCACCATATTTGAAAGTAGCATCTTTCCTTATCGGTCCTTCTGGTCAGGAGCCAACCAGGTTATCTGAGCTTCTTAACCCCTTAGAGGTAAAGCGATTCAGTACAGCTGCAAGGAGGTATTTTATGTTACTCTTTCCTTTATATTTATGGCAGCTCACAAGAGGAGGTGAGGAAGAGACAGGGTGGAGGTTGAGTGGGAGGGGGAAGAGTTGGGCTGGGGTGTGGCATTGGGGAAAGGTTTGGAGTGGAGGTGGGGCATGGGGTTGAGCACCCCCAGGGACAATTGGAAACCAGCACTCATCATTAGAAACATGCCAGACCCCCACAGAGGGAGGAGCGGGCTGCTGAATCATAAGCACTGGAGTCCAGCAGTCGGAGATCTCAGTGTAACTCGGCATGTGCATTGCTGACATCTGAGTGAGTATTATTCTTAGCAGAGTCACAGAGATATGAAAGATGGAAAAGCCCCATTAGCTCAGGGAATCCCTGGGGCCAGAGCAGGGTCTCTTCCCCCCTACTTCCTAAATCCCTTCCCTGGAATCCCCCGTGTGTGATTGTCAGAGAGGACTGAAATTCTTTTGTCTCTCTCTCCTCTAGGATGTCAGAACCACCTTGAGCAGGTATGTGGCTCCCTCGCACTCCACAATGCTGGGAAAGAGCTTGATGATGAGGGTAGCACCGCATCTCCCCAGGGCTCTACAGCAAAATGTGTGGGCAGATCGCATGTTGGATACAAATCTCTCTGATCAACTCCATCCTGGGGTGCTCACTCTTGTACAGAAGACTGAGCTCAAGTATTTTGTAGAGATGTCACATCCCTGGGGGACTGGCTGCCTCAGGATTGTGGAGATGGACTATGGGCCTGTCACTGCTGGGTACTGGTCACTATTCAGCCCAGGGCAGTAGTTTTCAAGAGCCTTTCCCCATCTGAGGGCTGTTTGGAGACCTGTGAGAAATGAGCTGGGGAAGGGGTAGTTGGTGTCTCAGTCTAGTTCCTAGAGGCAGATTTCTACAGCACTTCACCTGGGAACCTCCTGACCCTCAGAGCATGGAGGCCAAGGAGCGAATTGGCCATGGAGACTCAATTCCACTTTTGTCCGTAGAACTGGTCTCTCCAGACCAGAGTTGAAGAATATTAATGACCTTTGAAGGGAAGGTTGCTTGGCCCTGGGTTGTGTTGCACCTGCTCTGAGGCTGAAAGAAGTCGAGGAATTCTAACTCCAGGGCCATTAGAGCAGCAACTCACTAGCCAGAACTTATAATGAGTCACACAGTAAAATATAATCACGTGAAATTGTTTCCCTCCAGGTGTGAGAAGGGGAAGTTCCAGCAGCCAGAGGAGATTTCTCCTGAACTGGAAGAGCGAGTCTGTGGTTTCTCCCAGAAAATGATTGTGCTAATGGAGATTCTGGGGAAGTTCAAAGGTACCTAGAAGGGATCTAGGAATGGAAATTGGGATGCGCCTCTGAGAAGAGAATGTTGCTGATCAATTTGTTCACACTTAGATGATGCTGTTAAATTAAGAAATGACTCAAAGACTTTAAGGCCAGACGGGACCATCATGATCATCCAGTCTCACCAACTGCACACTGCAGGCCACAGAATCTCACCCACCCACTCCTGCAATTGACCCCTAACCTCTGGCCAAGTTACTGAAGTCCTTAAATCATGATTTTAAAACTTTAAGTGTAACTGGTTGAGCACTCAGCAGTGAGGCGCCTCCTGCTGGTCAGTCAGGGAATTAGCTTTCCCGCTCCAGAGCGCCCACTGCTGGCCAGTGTCTCTCCTGCCTCAGGCCCCTCCATTCCCCTCCTGGACCCCAGTGGCCCTTACCTTGGAGTTCTGTCCACAGCAGTACCCCCACACCCTGGGTCTCCTCTCCCAGGGGCATCCCAACCCTTTACACCCACCTTGCCTCAGTGGTTACTGCCAGTCATCTAGCCCCCTTTCTCTGGGGCAGCCTGCAGTCCGCAATGTCCACTCATCATTAGCAAAGGGGTTGGACCTACTGCCTTTCTAGCCCTAGTACCATCCCTGGCCCTTAACAAGGTCTCAGCCTGGAGACTTGCCGGGCCAGAGCTCCCCAGCTCTGCCTGCTCCGCCCCAGCCCTGCTCTGTGTAAGGTACCTTGTGATCCCAGGCAGCCCTGCAGTGAGACTCTTGCCTGCCTAGCTCCCAGGCCTTTGATCAGGGCCAGCTGTAACCTAATTCGGTGTAGCCCCCGCTGTGGCTGCCTCCCCAACCAGCCGACCTCAGCTGCTTTTCACTTTCTACCTCCTTTTATCCCAGGACGGGGGTAACTGTCCCGCTACCCAAGTTATGGATCAGGAGAAGGCGTTCGACAGGGTGGACCACGGGTATCTCCTGGGCACTCTGCAAGCGTTTGGCTTCAGGTCCCAGTTTGTGGGTTTTCTCCAGGTGCTGTATGCTTCCGCAGAGTGTCTGGTCAGGATCAACTGGACCCTGACCGAGCCGGTTAGCTTCGGGCGGGGAGTGCGGCAGGGGTGCCCCCTCTCGGGCCAGCTGTACGCCCTGGCATTCGAGCCCTTCCTCTGTCTCCTCCACAGGAGGATGACGGAGTTGGTGCTTCGGAAGACGGAGCTGCGGCTGGTCCTGTCGGCATACGCTGACGATGTGCTCCTCGTGGTCCAGGACCCGGGCGACTTGGCGCGGGTGGAGGCCTGCCAGGCCGTGTACTTGGCGGCCTCCTCCGCCCGGGTCAGCTGGGTCAAGAGCTCTGGCCTGCTGGTCGGGGACGGGTGGCAGGCGAGCTTCCTCCCACCCGCGCTTCAGGCCATCCGGTGGAGCGCGGGTCCGCTGCTCTATCTCAGCGTTTACCTTTCTGCCACGCATCCGTCTCCGCCGGAGAACTGGCAAGGTTTGCAGGGCAGAGTGGCGGAGTGGCTCCGGAAATGGACAGGACTCCTCCCGTGCCTTTCCCTCCAAGGGAGGGCACTGGTGCTCAATCAACTGGTCCTGTCCATGGTCTGGTACCAGCTCAACACCCTGGTCCCGGCCCTGGTGCTCCTGGCCGACCTCCGGAAGGTTGTTCTGGAGTTCTTTTGGCCAGGACTGCACTGGGTCCTTGCAGGGGTGCTCCACCTGCCCCTGGAGGAAGGAGGACAGGGCCTGAAGTGCCTACGCACTCAGGTCCACATCTTCCGCCTCCAGGCACTGCAGAGGCTCCTTTATGGTGCGGGTAGTCTGGCGTGGAGAACCCTGGCGCACGCCTTCCTGCGCCGCTTCCGAGGGCTCCGATACGACCGGCAGCTCCTTTATCTCGATCCGAGGGATCTTCTGCGAGACCTCTCCAGGCTGCCGGTCTTCTACCAAGACCTCCTCCGGACCTGGAAGCTGTTCTCTGTGACCAAGTCCATGGCAGCCACCAAGGGGGCGGATCTTCTCGCGGAGCCCCTGCTACACAACCCCCAGCTCCGTGTGCAGGTGGAGGAGTCCCCCGCAGTGCGCCAGAGGTTGGTCCTGGCGGAAGCTACCAGGGTTGGAGACCTCCTGGACTAAGACCGGGGAGACTGGCTGGATCCCCTGGTGCTCGCTTGGTATATGGGGATCTCGAGACCTTGTACTCCCCGACGCGTACTACAGGAGGTGAAGGCCGCTTTGCCGCCCGCTGCTCAGGCCTACCTCGACCGGGTCCTGCGTGAGGGCACGCCCCGCCCGCCCCCCACCCCATGCCCTCTGGACCTTTTCGTCAGGCCCCTGCCCCGTGGACCCGACCGGCCCCCACGCACCTTCTCCACAAGCCGGGTGCACAATCTGCAGCCAGTCTGTTTCTAAACCGTGCCAAGGAAGCATCTCTACATGCTCGTGCTCCACACCCTTCACTTCCTCACCCTCGTGTCCCACCCTGACACCAAGTGGCGGGACCTCCTGCCACCTCTGGAGGGTGAGGAGCCCCGGTGGGCCAGCCTGTACTCCACCCTGATCCCAAGGCCCGCCGGGGATATCAGTTGGCAGCTCCACCATGGGGCCGTGAGCACGGGCGTGTACTTGGCGCGGTTTACCCCTGTCCCAGACACCTGCCCTTTCTGCGGCGTGAGGGAGACCCTGGCTCACGATTACGTAGAGTGCGCCAGGTTGCAGCCCCTATACCGGCTCCTCACCAATATCCTGCTTCGTTTCTGGCTGCACTTTTCCCCCCACCTCCTTCTCCATGCACTCCCTATCCGTGGCCCCACAAAGTCGCGGGACCTCCTGGTCAACCTCCTCCTCGCCCTGGCCAAACTGGCCATGTACGTGACCAGGGAGAGGCAGTTGGCCAATGGAGACTCCTGCGACTGTGGGGCTTGTTTCTGATCCTAAGTCCGTTCACATCTCTGGAGGGAGTTCCTCTGGGTGGCGTCCACTGGCTCCCTTGACGCCTTCGAGGAGCAGTGGGCGATGTCCGGGGTTCTCTGCTCGGTGTCCCCGTCAGGCTCCCTTCTTATGACCCTTTGACCACACTCCCGTCCCTGTTCTTTTGTTAGTTGTCCCCCGCAATTAGTGGGTTTCTGAGGTCCTGTAGATCCTCCCCTTAGGCTGGCATGGGGGATCCGTTAGCATGGGGCGGGCTTCCGTCCGCCCCATTTCCCGGAAACCCAATAGATACACAAGTTACAGAGAATCCACCATTGACTCTAGTTTAAATCCACAACTGACCTGTGCCCCATTCTGCAGAGGAAGGAAGGAAAAAAATCCCCAGGCTATCTGTCAATCTGACTTGGGGGGAAATTCCTTCTGGACCCCAGATATGATGGTCAGTTTATACCGAGCATTTTGGCAAGACCCAACAGCCAGACACGTGGCAAAGAACTCTCTATAGCTCAGAGCCCTCCCTGTCTACTGGCCCATGACCAGCCATGGGGCACATTTCTCAAAGGCGGATCCAGCCCATCACTGAGCTCTGGTACCGTTTGCAGCTAGTTTGGGCCAAATGGGCTGTAGGGAAGGAGAAAGCCCCTCCCACATGGTGAGGGATCCCTCCAGCACAGGCGCCTCTGGTGCCTCCTTCCCAGCAGCTGCAGGCACAAGGCGTGTTCCTGAGAGGGCTGGGAATGGGGTGGGGGTGGTGAGGGCGGGTGGAAGAGGGAGGGGGTGGACGAGGGATAGAGGGACATGGGCAGTGGAAAGCTGGGCCTCTGACACTCTGCACAGTGGCCTAAACACCCGGGGGCCATTATCATAGGGATGTAGCTCTGGCTGGTTCAGAACTTCCTCAGCCTGTGCCAAGGTCTGCACCGGCCCCTGCAGCCACTGAACAGCAGAGTCACAAATGGCCCATCCCCTCTCTCCTTTTCCCGGTACAGGGGGGAATCGGACCCTTTGAGTCAATCCTCCCCCACCTCAATTTCCACCTTGATAAAATAATTTTACTATTATTTCCATTTCTGCCTATGGAGGACGAGGTCCCATCGTGCTACTCTCTGTAGAGGCGCTGAGTAAACAGACCCAACAGCTCACAATTAGAGCCAAGATTTCACAAACTCTGAACATCCCGTTAGTGTCAAAGGGACCCAAGTGGGTAAAGTTACCTTTATGCCAAAGTCTTTGCAGGCTCTGGGTCTAGGTTACGACAAAAGGCAGCAAGTGAATGAGACAAACCAACTGGAGTCTGAAGGGGGGGAGGGGATGAGGAGGGAAAAGTAAATCTCTTACAGATTGTGTGTCCTGGGATAGTTGTGAGGCTGCAAGGATGCTGGCTCCATTGTTGAAAGATGCCTGATTGAGAGGGGAAAATAGATTTCAGACCTTTTTATATTAAATACCTGAGTGTGTCTGTGCATCTCTGCCTGTTTCTCTGTCATAATTATAAAACAGTTTCAGAGTGGGGATGCTCTTATGAATATGAAAGTCTGAAATCTCACCTCTCTTCTCCTTTCTCCCCCAAGACACTCTGCCATCTGAACTGGAGAGAAAAAGGAGAGAATCATTTGGAGCACACAGACAGGGTGAGTTTGCGGGTGAAGATTGCCTTTAAATTATGAGAAAATTCCAGAGAAAACGTCTTCATGAGATTGTAGCTAAAGTTACCAACCAAACTGACAGTGACCATGACACACACAGCCCTAAAAATAACACATTAAACGGTAAGGAGATCCAGGGGCCCATGTCTCCCCCCACAACACACACACACTTTTAAAGGTGGGATGACCAGGACACTTTTCAGCATGGGCATAGTTTGGGGGAAGAGGGCCACGTTGCCCCCCCACACTCACACTGCAAGCCTTGAGCAGGCATGGAGCATTGCAGGCAGTGTCTGTGCTTTGGGCAGGGCAGCTGAGCAGCTCCTCTGTGTAGTGCAGCCCCTGCCCGCAGCACCAATCTCACCCTGGTGCTGGCCTCTCTCAATGGCCCCACCCCTTCTCCTCTTTCCCTGAGGCCCTGGCCAGGCCAGAAGCCAGAACCAGGCTGCCATCCAGGGACTGCACTGGGGAGACCTGGATCCTCCACCTGCCCAGGATGGTGCACCCCAGGGAGTGGGTACATGGGCTGGGGACTGCTGCCAAAGGCCCATGGACCCATGTCCAGGGCAGGTGGAGTGTCAGGGGCTCTCCATAGCGGGCAAGTCTCCCAGCCTGGCCAGGGGGCAGGGCCTCAGTCAGGGCCACGGAGGGGACGGGGACACTAAAAGAGTCCTGACACCACCCTTAGTGCTGAGTTCATGCCCATTCTGATGAACAGAAACACTCTTAACTGAGTCACACGCGAACAGAGCTCTCTGCCACATCCCTCTGCTTCACCCCGGTGCAGGGGATCTCCCATCACTCTTCTCCAACATCCTGCCTTTCCTCTGGGCAGGGCTGGGCTCTCCCATTGGAGCTGCTCCCTGCTTCCTGGATTGGGGAGATGCTCTTCCTGTGAGACTGTCAGCTCCTCCTTTCGCTCTAGGCTGGAGATGGTGCTACCACACCCAGTGCCACCTCCTACTCTCTGGTCTTAAGTGGCTGTTCCCCATTGCTGCACCTTCCTCTCTGTTCCCTGGCCTGGGACTGGAGGCTGCATTAGGGGAGGGAGCTCCCCCAGGGCTGAGCTCTGCCCCTAACACTCTGATTCTCTCTCCCCAGTGAATGTGACTCTGGATGCAGACACGGCTCATCCCCACCTCGTCCTGTCTGAGGATCGGAAATGTGTGAGATGGGGAGACATGCAGCAGCGACTACCCAACACCCCTGAGAGATTTGACACTGCTCCGTGTGTGCTGGGCTGTGAGGGATTCACCTCGGGGATGCACTGCTGGGAGGTGGAGGTGGGGGGTGGGCCATACTGGGCTGTGGGGGTGGCCAGAGAGTCTGTGGGGAGGAAGGGACGGATCAGCCTTAGCCCTGAGGGGGGGATCTGGGCTGTGGAGCGATGTGGGTGGGGTCAGTTCCAGGCTCTCACCTCCCCTGAGACCCCCCTGCCTCTGAGCCGGGTCCCCAGCAGGATCCGGGTTTGTCTGGACTGTGACCGGGGGCAGGTGACATTTATCGATGCTGGTGACGAGGCCCCGATCTTCACTTTCCCGCCGGGCTCCGTCCCTGGGGAGAGAATCCGACCCTGGATCTGGGTGGGGGGATCCCGGCTCAGCCTGTGTCCCTGAGACACAGCAGAGGCAGGAACCAGAATTTAGCCTCTCTAGCCTCATGGACCCAAGTCTCTATGATCTTGGAGGACTCCCATCTACCCAGCCTCTGGCTCCTCGTCTCTATGGCCCCTGGAAGCACCTCCCACTCCCTCTCTGCAGCCCAAGGGATGGGGGGAGGAAGGGGAAGAACCCCTGGGGCTGCAGGAGGGGCCCTGAGGGGCAGAGTTGGGGGCTGGGCTGGGGGCAGCACTAACAGCCGGGGAGGGGACAGGCGCAGGTGGGGGTGGCAGGGACACAGCATGAATCAATCAGGGTTTGGGTTGTTGGGGAGAAGCAGCAGCAGGAGGGAGCGTTTTGTACAGATCTGTGTCCTTAGATCTCACTGGGGTCTCCCAGCTGGGGATCAGCACGAGGGGAAGGGATAAGATCAGGGAAGGAAGAGAGCAGCCGAGGGGGATGATCTGTGACAGGGAGGAGAGACACAGGGAAATAAAGAGGGATGGAAAGTGAGGCTAGAACAATAATGAATAGAAAAGGACAGTATGGAAGGAAAGGGAACGTGAGCGGGACGGGGAGATTTATTACATGTTACTGAAAGTGAGACTGTAACTCATTTATTCCCTATATTAATTCCTGGCCATTGGTGCTATTTTAGTGCCATAAAGAAAACTGTTCTCAGTAGCTGGGGATCTCCTTGCCGGGCTCCAGTTATTAAAGCTCCTTCTTAGCTCCTTTTACTTTGCTACTTTCCAGCAACTTACTGTAAATAAAACATTACAAACAATAATTCTTGTTTGTTCCACTTTAACGTTCCAGCTGCAAAGAATATTGAGCCTCTGGTAAGAGAGTTTGGATTTTACTGTGTGATGTGTCACTAACCAGCCTGTGCTCTGCCTCTGTCCTGTGCACCCCCATGTCAATCAGGAATTGCTCAGCTGTGGTGACTGGTTGCACAGGGGGCAATCCATGAAGGGACTCTGGTGTTGCAATGCTGAGAATCACAGTGAGTAATTTTTAGGCAGTGAGAAAATCACAGGGACAGCAGCACTGTGACCCTCAGAGCTGAGTCAGAGGCCTAAACTCCCTAGACAATGCATGGGCGACACAGGCACCTTACAATGTGATTCACAAAAGCCACCTCAGTAGATGGGGAGCCATGTAAGTTAGCCAATGGGAGATGCTGACAAGGCGGGAAGGGATGTCCTAAGTCACACCCCTCTCATGGTGCCTATATCTGGGCTGCAGAGGAGTGTGTGTCTCTGCTTAGCAACCCACAAACAGGAACCTACCATCTGACGTCCGGGGCCTCCAATCACGGCAGCTGCCAGTGCCTGGTAGTGGTGGCAGTGGCTGGGAGCCCCAGGCCCTTTGAAATCGCCCCAGCAGGCTGCAGGGCTCCTAGACGCACATGCTGGGTGGGTGCAGTGGCACATTAGGGGAAGGAAAAGCACTGGACCTTGGTAGGAGCTGCACTGGCCAGGGGTGGGGAGAAGAAGCCCTGGACCGTGGTAGCTGGGCGGGGGGTTGGGCAGGAGAAGCCCTGGACTCCGGCAGGAACCACGCAGGGTGGGGTGGGGGGCAAGAGGGTTGAAGCCCTGACAGCTGAGACTCTCTATCTCCTGTGCCCCCTGCGGGGAGCTGGCTCTCACTCTCCGGCTGTGGAGAAATTCAGCCAAATGTACCCACCTTGGTATCTCCATTTCCCCATCACCACACAGCCATGAAGGGATTCAGCCTAGGAGGCAGGGTCAGCATTAGCCCCATGTGGCAGGTGGGATGTAGGGCACCCAAAGGTGAAGTGAGTTTCCCAAGGCTAAGCAGAGAGTCAGTGGCAGAGCAGAGAACCAAACCCAGCACACCTGAGCCTCAGGCCTCTCTCTTAACCACTGGGCCACCCTTCCTAATCAAGAAAGGGGAACCTCCTCTGCTGTTTTGAGTGGGTGGGTGGGAGCGGGCACTAGACAGAGCCACCAGGAGATGGGGAGCAGAGAGACATGAGAAAATAGACACGGGTGGGAAGCAAGAAGGGGGAAATATCAGGAAGGGGAGCAAGGACTTAGAGAAGAAACAAGAGCGAGGGAAAGGGGCAGGGAGAGCGATAGGAAAGGAGAAGGGGGAAAACTCCCCACTGCTTGTGTCTCCCATCCACCTTCTTCCCACAGCCGTCGGTGGCCCTCAGCTCCCAAACAAGCCCTAAACAGGGGTGAAGCACAGAGACTGGGATGTTACTGAAGACAGCTTGTAGCTGAGTGCAATGATTTTAATACACTGTACTTCATGGTAATGTAATGCTGTAGTTCACTGCTATTTTAATAATGACATTGCAGCGATACCAGTGACAGACACACATTCAATAACTAGAGTATGAAAGAAGTGTATAAATATGCTGAAAATTGTCAGTTCTGGGGACAGACTGAGCCCCCCAAGACACACACACCTCACCCTTAAGGCAGGAGGGGGCAGAAAGGAGTGAGCAGTGGATAGGAGGAGGCTGTCAGGGGAGGGGACCTGCGGGAGGGGCAGAGCAGTGGCAGGAAGCGGTGGAGTGGGGTGAAGTGGGGTGAAGTGGGGGCTTGGCCTTGGGGAAGGAGGAGGAGCCGGGATGGGGCACCCACCGGCACAACTAAAAGTCAGCACCTATGGCGCGAGGGGTGGTACTAGGGGCAGGCGCAAAGGCAGGCGGGTGGGCATGTGGAAGCCCTGGCCGTGCCAGAAGCGCCCCCAGCAGCGCAGTTGAGTGGGGGCCCTGAGTGCAGTCTAGCGCAGGCGCAGCACCGCCCAAATGTCAGGCACACGGAGTCCACATGGGCGCAGCTTGTGCATGCGGGCACCAGTGGGGGCCCATTGACTGTTCTGCCCTGGGGCCCGGAATTGCTGTTGTTAGGCCTGGGGGGACTCTGCTCATGTCCTGCTTGGGGCCCACAGCCCAGCTCTGTGTCCGTTTCCCTTTCTGTTCACTGTGCTGTGTTAGATCAATGATGACAATCATCCAGGCTTTGTTGTGTGTGTGGAGGGGGGGGGGTTGGCAAAGGCTGCAGCTGGGTTTGGGGGAGTTACGGGAGATTGGCCTGGCTGGGATGGGGGTTGGCTCTATTGGGTTGGTTGGGGGTGGGGAGTGGCACCCATTGTCCTGTGGTAATTCTTGGTTGGTCTATGGTCATCTGGGGTGCACCAGCCGGAGGTAGGGTCTACTGGGGGTCTGCTCTGGGTGTGTACTGGTGGTACCTTGGGTCACCTCTCCCCCACCCCCGCTTTTGAAAAATATTAAAAGTTCTGCTCTTTGTGTTGATCTGTTTTTCTCTTGGTTTTGGTTGGTGGGTACAGTGGACTGGTGCTGGTGTGTGGAGTGGGGCTGAGAGAGGCAAGAGGGACATTGGTTGTGGGGATTTCTGGGGGGCACAGAGAGGTGTTGCTTGAGGGGGACCCTTGAGTGCATGGGGGCAGGTATTTGAATGCAGAATGAGGAAGGGGCACTGGTATGGGCAGTAGAGGGCTTGGGCTGGGGTGTTGGGGGTGTATGGGGCCCTGACTGGGACAGAGTGGGGTGGAGGCATGAGAGTCTGGCTCTGGCAGTGGTGGGTGCATTGTGGGGGCCCTGGCTGGGGCACTTGGGGGACAAGGCTTTTGATTTTTGTTTTTATTTAGATTTTTTTCACCATCAGTGCTGGTACATCATCCCCATCACTAACCTGCCCCTACATTCCTGACATCAGGAAAGTGAAACTGTTCCACTGCCCAGAGGGAGCCATGGCCACAGAGAACCCCATGGAAAGTCTCCAGGAGGAAGTTACATGTCCCATCTGTCTGGAATATTTCACAGAGCCTGTCACTCTGGAGTGTGGGCACAATTTCTGCTGAGTCTGCATCGCCCAGTGCTGGGAGGGATCCTATACAGCCACCTCCTGCCCTAAGTGCAGAGAAACTGTGCAAAAGAGAAACCTTAGGCCCAACAGGCAGTTGGAAAATGTCCTAGAAATTGCCAAGCGACTGAGTTTACAGGCAGCAAAGGGAGCAGGAGGGGACGGGGTGTGTGGGGAACACCAGGAGGCTCTGAAACTGTTCTGTGAAGAGGCTCAAACTCCCATCTGTGTGGTGTGCGGCAGATCCTGGGGTCACCGCACTCACATAGTGGTTCCCATCCAGAAAGCTGCCCAGGATACAAGGTACCGAGTGGCTGTCCAGTCTAATGGGTGATAACTTTGGATGTTAATTACAGGTTAATGGTGTAACTGGGTCATTCAGCTGTGTGTAGCCTTCATTGCTTGAAAGCTGATAGGGGAGTTACAAGCTGTGGCTGGTATTACTGGTTGTATCATAGTGTTTATTGTTATTTGCATCCCCTACAGACCCCAGATAAGCTCTGACCTCGATTGTAGGAGGTCATGCACAAAACCCAGTGAGGGCCAGTCCCTGCCCTGAGCCATTTACAGTCCAACTGGACAAGACAGACAAAGGGTGGGAGGGGAAACTGAGGCACGGTAAGGGGAAGTGACTTGTCCAAGGTGACTCAGCAGATCCGTGTCAGAGCTGGATATAAAAACCTGGTTTTCCAAGGCCCAGTTCAATGCCCTAACCACTAGTTACTCTGCCCCTTTCAGCAGCACTGAGCAGTGATGAAGTGCAGAGATTAGGAGGAAAAGACTCCTTGATACAGGCCCTAGGCCCAGCAGGGAGATGAGGTTTCCCACTGGGATTGTGAACTCCTGTGCTGCTCCCTGAGGGGTTAAACGCAGATGCTGCCGGCCTGCACTAGAGGAGATCACTGGGCTAAACGCTGTGTGGGACCCCGAGCACCTTGAGTCCACACCCACAAGGGCTCCAGACGGCGCAGGTCCATGCCAAGTACCACTGGGATTCGACTTATCTTCAGCAAAACTAACCCCTGGGCAGTGCGGACCTGTGCCAGTCTGACCTGTTCTCGTGTGTTCATGGGCAAGGACCAGCCAAGGTGGTTCCATTAGTCCCACCAGGCAGCCTTTTGAAATCTCCCAGAATCCACTGCTTCTGAGGTCTTTGCTGGGGATTTTGGGGAAGCTACCCAGAGGCCATTGCCACGGAAAGGGGCTAGGACAGCACTAGGGGAAACTCTAGCTGTTCCTAACACAAACCAACACATCTAATGGGGTTTGCCCTACTCCAGCCAGTCCAATCCCCAGGGGGCTGAAAGTCAATGGAGTTGGACTTCCTTGAGCATCCCGGCCTATATGGCTGCCCCCGGTGGCTTATGGGGTTGGTATCACTGTTCATTAAATCTTCTCAAAAAATCTTTATAGATTCACTGCCATGGGACACCAGTTTTCCACGGGTTCGACTCAATGGAGAGAGTGGACGTAATAACTTCAAACAATCTGAATACAAAACCCGCCCAATTTCCATAAATAAGGTTTCATTTCCTTGGTGTCTCTGATGTCCTACCTCTAGAAAGACCCACTGTTGTACACAGTATTGTTGTAACTGTGTTGGTCCCGGAATATTAGAGAGACAAGGTAGGTGATGTAATATCGGCTCATGGCCAACTTCTGTGGGTGAATGACAAGCTTTCAGACTTACACAGAGCTCTTCTTCAGACCTGTGAAAGAGTATGTTCCCCAGAGCTGAGTTGTGTGTAACTCTCTTACCAACAGGAGCTGGCCCAGCAGAAGATATTGCCTTACCCACCTAGTCTATCTAGGAAGACTGACTGTTATCTTGAACTTTGGGTGGAAAACACCTCATCTACCCCCTACAACCATCAAAATAAACCCATCAAATCATTTCTGTTTGTCAGGAAAAAATATAAGCCCATTTGAAGACTCTAAGGGAAGAGAGAGAAAAGCTGCTGGGATTTAAAGTGACTGGAGAGAAGAGAAGCCAGGAGTATCTGGTAGGTGCCTGTTGTTCTTTGCCTGCTGGGACATGGAGGTGGGAGGGATATTTATTGGTAGATTTCTCTGTGGCCTTGTGTGTGTTTCTCCATGATCATGGGATATTGTGTGTGTGTGGTGTGTACACACAGGTGTGCATATCACAACTGTTCTTTCCTTGGAGAAGGACAACAGCATCTTCTGCAGGATCTAAGATGAATTTTAATTAATGAGTTAATTACGACCCCTTGTGGCTTTCACAACATGTCTCCCAAACTGCACTGACTATACCCCCGTAGCCATGGAGACGGCCCTTTCAGAGAGATGGGGGCCAAATGGGAAGCTGTAAGAAAATCCTCTCCCTTGTGATCACAGTGTATAGTCAAGTGTCAGGATGTGAAGAATGGTGGGTTTTGAACCTCAGTCCACAGAGACTGTCATTACAACCCAGCCGCTCTCCAGAGCCAGCAGGGGAGGGGCTAGTGGAACTCTGGCTCCACCAGAGGATCTGCCTACGAAGCTCCCGATTGGAGCAGACGTTCGGATGCATGAATTACGCCAGCAGGAGTCACGTGAAGTTGTCCAAACAACTGTGTGAACTTCCGATCTGCTGCTGGACTGGACCCTGACTCTGGCTTGGCCCTGGCGTTGTTGCTGGCTCAGGTTTGACCTGCAGTACTGTTATCTGACTCCAGCTTAACCCTTCGTGTGGCTGCCTGACTCCAACTCCAGTCCCGATCCCTGGTGTGACTCCAGACACTGATTCTGACTCAGCCATTGGCATGACTCCTGAGCTCGACTGTAGCCCCAACCCTTGGTGAGATCCTGACTTTGACTGCAGCTCTGATTTTGGCTGTAGTTCCCGATTTCCAGCTGCAGCTCTGAGCACTAGGCCTGACGGCTCATGTCCTGGTCTCTACACAGATGTGTTAGAGATTGTAAAGAAACTCTGTCTCGTAAGACTGTGTGGAAGGTCATCAGGCTCCGTCCATGTTCCTGACCAGCTGTCATAGGTCTCTCCCCCACTTGGAGTTGTTCGGTTCCAAAATGGGGACCTGCATGGACTCCTCTAAACTAAAATCCTAGTTTAGATCTGGTTCTCGCTGCCACCAGCTACATTGCCTGTTCCCCAAGCTTCCCCTGCGGAACCCAGATTCAAACCCCTTGAATGTCACCAGAGAGAGAGAAACAGCCAGTTCCCCTCCCCCTCTTCCCTCTCTCCAGCCTGCTCCGGAGAGATTACACACCGAGTCAAATCCTTGACTCAACACAAAGAGGGACTCATCTCCCCCTCCCATTCCCTAGTCCTTGGGAAGAATACCTTGATTTAAACTCCTTGAATCTCTACACACAGGGAAGCAGCCCACTTCCCGCCTCCCTCTCTCCTAGCCACTCTGGAGAGATACACACCGATTCAACTCTGTGAATCACCCTCAGGAGGAACTCACTCTTCCCCCCTCCCCTTCCCTTGAATCTCCACAAGAGAAGGAATTAACCAAGTTTTAAAAAGAAAAGATTGTATTAAAGAAAGAAAAAAAAAACCTACACTCTCTCTGTATTACCAGGATGCAAAAATACAGGGTCTAACTTATAACAACTGGAGAGACTTCTCCTCCCTCCTCCTCAGCATAATTAAAGTAACAGCAACAGAAATAAAGAATTTCTCCAGCAAACACACAATTGCAAATGTAGAAATCAAATTATAAGACTAATCCGCCTTTCTAATTAATACTCACTATTGGATAGTAGGAACTACTCCAGGAGAACTTGGAGACATGGCTGGCCTCTCTTAGATCCAAAGAGAGAACACAGAGCCAACAAGGAACACAGACAAAGGCTTCCCTCCACAGAGATTTGAAATTATCCTGTCCCTTGATTGGTCCTCTGGTCAGGTGTTTCTCAGGTTACTGAGCTTGTTAACCCTTTCCAGGTAAAAGAGACCTTAACCCTGATCTGTTTATTTATGACACCAGCCCTTTCCTGATTTCTTATAGAAACAGACAGAAACTGAGAGGCAGAAGATTGTGTCTGAATTTCAGCAACTCCAGCAGTTCCTGGAGGAGCAAGAGCGACTCCTGCTGACCCAGCTGGAGAAGCTGGACGAGGAGATTATGAAGATACAGAATGAAAATATCACCAAACTCTCTGAGGAGATTTTCCATCTCAGTGAGCTGATCAGTGAGCTGGAGGGGATGTGTCAGAAGCCAGCAAGTGAATTCCTGCAGGTGAGATTGAACTGGAAACATCCCAAATCCCAACACAGGGACTGGACAGCTCCTGAACCACGGGCATAGGAGTCCAGCAGTCAGAGATCTCAGTGTAACTCAATGTGTGCATTGCTGACATGTGAATGATGATTGTTATTTGCAGACTCACAGACACATTGATATTAGAGATGGAAAAGCCCCATTAGCTCAGTGAAACCATGGCCCTGGGGCCAGGGCAGGGCTGATTTTTCCCTGTATTTGCAAAATCCCTTTCCTGGAATCCCAAGTGTGTGTCAGGTGGTACTGAGATTTATTTTAATCTTTCTCCTCTCTCTCTCCTCTAGGATGTCAAAAGCACCTTGAGTAGGTATGTGGCTCTCTCTCACTCCCACACATACTTGGCAATTCTGGGAAAGAGCATGGACATGATGTTAGCACTGCATCTCCACTGCAACGTGTGTGGGGAAGATCACATGTTGGATAAAAATCTCTCTGATCAACTTCATCCTGAGGTTCTCACCCTTGTATAGAAGACTCTGGAATTCTTCAGTCTGTGGGAAAGACTGACCTCAAGTATTTCCTAGAGGTGTCACATCCCTGGGGGACTGGCTGCCTCAGGATTGTGAGGATGGACTGTGGGCCTCTCACTGCTGAGGCACTGGTCACTATTCAGCCCAGGCAGCAGCGGTCAAGAGTCTTTTCCAGCCTGAGGCTTGGTAGGAGACCTGTGTGGAATGAGGTGGGGAGCGGGGAGTTGGCGTCTCAGTCTAGTTCCTAGTGGAAAGATTTCTACAGCACTTCACATAGGAATTTCCTGTCCCTCAGAGCATGGAGGCCAAGGAGTAAATTGGCCATGGAGATTCAATTCCCATTTGTCCCCAGAGCTGAAGAATATTAATGAGCCCTTTGAAGGGAAGGTTGTACGGCCAGGGGCTGTGTTGCACCTACTCTGAGGCTGGGAAAAGTCGAGGAATTCTGACTCCAGGCATATTAGAGCAGGGACTCACTAGCCAGAACTTATAATGAATCACACAATGAAATATAATCATGTGAAATTGTTTCTCTAGGTGTGAGAAGAGGAAGTTCCAGCAGCCAGAGGAGATTTCTCCTGAACTGGAAGAGCAAGTCAGAGATTTCTCCCAGAAAACTATTGTGCTATTGGCGACTCTGAGGAAATGCAAAGGTACCTAAAATGGATCTAGGAATGGAAATTGGGATGTGCCTTTGAGACTATGGGAAGAAAAAGTTGCTGGTCAATTGGTTCACACTCAGATGATGCTTCTATTTAATGTTGGGTGAGAAGGCCAGACACTTGGTCCAAGACATTCAGGTTGATTCATTCAAACCTTTGTTTGCAACACAAACATACCTTTCAATTACAATTGCAAAGTAAGAAATGACTCACAGACTTTAAGGTCAGAACAAATCTCTCAGATAAACTTAAGCAGATCCATCTGCTCTGACCTCCTGCACATTGCAGGCCACAGAACCGCCTCACCGACTCCTGAAATTTACCCATAAACTCTGGCTGAATTACTGAAGTCCTCAAATACTGATTTAAAGACTCCAAGTTACAGAGACTCCACCATTTATTCTAGTATAGCATCTGTACAAAAAACAAAACAAAAACAGGGTCTCTGGCAATTTGACCTGGTGGAAAATTCCTTCCCTATCCCAAATATGGTGGTCAGTTTGACACTGAGCATTTCAGCAAGACTCAACAGCCAGACACCTGGGAAAGAATTTTCTCTAACTCAGAGCCCTCCCCATCTAGTGCCCCATCACCAGCCGTTGGGATATTTGCTACTAGCCATCGCATACAGAAAGAAGTGCTGGCCAGTTCCCTTCTCCCGGAGCATAGGCGGGCCATGGGGGATTTTTCCTATGAAGCTCTGATTACCCCTTACAATGTCTGACATATTATACACATCCAAATTGCATATTTATTAGTTCTTTTCCAATCACCTTTGAGTGATATGAATATGAAGTACCTTATATAGGTCATACACTGCACATGCAGAAAAAAGCCCTGCCAATGAAATGTTCATGCAAGCTATTTTCATGTTCTTGTTCTCTTCTCTCTTGTGGTTTATTACCACTGATTGTGCACACGTCACTTTGACCCTTGTCTCCACACAGGGGGTATTGGACTTCTCTGTGGCTGGATGCACAGCCCCCCTCAGCCCAGCTCCAGCCCTTCAGTGCCACCCCCCACTGCACAGCCCCCCTCAGCTTAGCTCCCTCCAGGCCTTCAGTGCTGCCTCCATATTGCACAGCTCCCCTCAGCCTAGCTCCAGCCCCTCAGTGCTACCCCTCCCCCAGCTGCACAGACCTCCTCAGCAGGGCCGGCTCCACGCCCCAGCATGCCAAGTGCGTGCTTGGGGCGGCATGCCGTGGGGGGCGCTCCACCGGTCGCCGGGAGGGCGGCAGACGGCTCCTGTGGACCTCCCGCAGGCACGTCTGCAGGAAGTACACCGGAGCCGCGGGACCGGCGACTGCCAGAGCGCCCCCCACGCCGTGCCGCCGTGCTTGGGGTGGTGAAATTGCTAGAGCCACCCCTGCCTCTCAGCCTAGCTCTGCAGCAGCAGCAGGGATGAGAGACAAAGGGAAGCCACTTTGGGGAGCTACCGGAGGTGAGCCCCCCTGTCACGGAGTCCCTGTGTGATGCTCTAGAACTGCTCCCCACAAAGCCAGTCAGGACTTTGGGGAGCCTCCTCTCCCTCGGAGCAGACTGTCTTCAGGGCAAGAAGCTCACACAGCTTCACCTCCTGGGTCTCTCCTTGGAGCATTCAGCATCCTCTGCCCCTCCATGCGCTTCCCACAGCGAGCCCACCCCAGCGGGGTCCTGGGGAAGCCACCGGGTCCTGGACCCCCACTTCACAGTCAGACGTGACTCTCAGCCAGCCAGTAAAACAGAGGTTTATTAGATGACAGGAACACGGTCTAACACAGAGCTTGTAGGTACAGCGAACGGGACCCCTTGGCCGGGTCCATTCTGGGGGGCAGTGAGCCAGACACCCACGTCTGCACTTCACTCCTCGTCCCAGCCAGCTCCAGACTCCCAAACCCCCTCCAGCCCCTCCTCTCTGCTCAGTTCCTTTCCCGGGCCAGGAGGCCACCTGACCTCTTTGTCTCCAACACCTTCAGTTGGCACCCTTGCAGAGAAGGGGCCCAGGCCATCAGTTGCTAGGAGACAGTGTCAGGCATTTATGTGCACTGGCCCTTTGCTCTGCAGCAATCACACACCCTTATTCCACCACACAGATACTTAAGAACTGCATAAGGGACACTGAGGCACCAACACAGTATTCAGAGAAAACATTAAGAACAGTCCCACTTCGTCACACACACCCCCCCACACAAGAATTTGTTTCACCCCTGCTCACAACAGACCCCTGCCCCCAGCAGAGATTGTCCTTGTCAGGAGGCAGAGGAGGTTCCCACCTACCCTGGGATAACCCCTGCCTGGAGGGGGGGTGCCCTGGTCACAGTGAGGGGGTGGGAAACCCTGCTCCCCTGAGAGACCCCCCTCCTCTGCTTCCCACATCCTGTGACATGATGGGGGATCTCCCATGTAAGGGACACAGACAGGGGAGAGACATGGGGTAAGCGGTGTAGAGATGGGAAACACACACACACACACCCTCCTCCTCCTCCTCCTCCCATAAAACAAATTATTTAAACAAGAAAGTAGTGACAAGAATGCACTGAAATATGGTTTTAGGATAAATATTTATTTCAGTGCCCCAATTCTACAAAAAAAATATTGACTGTGGCAGTGAGGTACATTCAAAAACACTAAAGTGACTTGAATTTATTATTATTGTTATAGTTTATTATTTATTAACTACCTAGCCAGGTTATGGTTTTTTCAGTGTGGAAAATTGTGTGTTAATTTACGGGTTGAACGATGACTGAATGACATAACACCCCGCCAATGTCCATCAGTAGCGGCTTGGCTACACTTGAGAGTTGCAGCATCGGTGGTGGCTTTACAGCGCTGTAAGTTACTCCCCATCCACACTGGCAAGGCACATACAGCGCTGCGTCTCCCTGGCTACAGCGCTGGTTGTACTCCACCTCGAGGAGAGGAATAAAGAGAACAGCGCTGGTGCTGCAGCGCTGGGGTGCCAGTGTAAACAGTGATTAATCTTACTACGCTGTAACTGACCTCCAGAACCTTCCCATAATGCTTTTAAGTAAAGATAACTCTCTTTGTTTTGTTGTGAACTGGGGCTCCCGGAGCTGCTTATCTAAAAAACAAACACAGCTCCTGTTTGCTCGAGCAGAGGCAGGGAGCTCCCTTTGGAAAGCCCACAGCTAGTGTTTGCTCGAGGGGGGGGAGGGAAGGGGCTTGAGGAGAGAAGCATTGCGGGGCGGGGTGGGGGGTCCGTTTCGGGGAGGCTGCTTATCTGGTCTGTGAGGGAAAAAAACAAAGAGGCTATTTGCATTTAGTGAATGAGAGAGGGGTGGGGAAAGGGGTCGGAATTTGCAAGGCAGGGAGCTGACACAGTGTCAGCTCCAAAAATCCACTCTCTCTGTCTCCCCCACGCTCCCTGTCACACTCCACCCCACCCCCGTCTTTTGAAAAGCACGTTACAGCCACTTGAACGCTGGGATAGCTGCCCATAATGCACCACTCCCAACACCGCTGCAAATGCAGCAAATGTGGCCACACTGCAGTGCTGGCAGCTGTCAGTGTGGCCACACTGCAGCGCTTTCCCTCCACAGCTGTACGAAGACAGCTTTAACTCCCAGCGCTGCACATCTGCAAGTGTAGCCAAACCCTAGGTTTGGTAATTTTGTCAAGTGTCTGTCGTACAATATGATGCTGCCGACCCCTGGCCAAAGGGACCAAAGTGGGTAAAGTTACTTTTATGATAAAGTCTTTGTATGATCAGGGTCTAGGATACGACAAAAGGCAGTGAGTGAATGAGACAAACCAACTGGAGTCTCGGGTGGGAGGGGATGAGGAGGGGAAAAATAAATCTCACTTACAGATTGTGGGTCCTGGGATGGTTGTGAGGCTGCAAGGATGTTGGTTCTATTGCTGGGAAATGCCTGAATGAGAGAGGAAATAGAAGGTTTCAGTTAGTTTATATTAAATGCCTGAGTGTGTCTCTGGGCCTCTCAGTCTGTTCTGTCATGATGAAAACACAGTTCTATGTGTTCAGAGTGGGGACGCTGTTACAAATATGAAAGCCTGAAATCTCGTCTCTTTTCTCCTTTCCCCCACCAGACACTCTGCTGTCTGCACTGGAGACACAAATTGGAGAACCCCTAGGAGCACACAGACAGGGTGAGTTCTTCTTCGAGTGATTGCTCATGTCTATTCCACAATAGATGTGCGTGCTCGCCACGTGCACCAGTGCCAGAAGTTTTTCCCCTAGCAGTACCCGAGTGCGGGGAGCAGCCCCTGCAACCCCTGGATTCAGGGCCGGCTCTAGGTTTTTTGCCGCCCCAAGCAAAAAATTTTTTGGGTACCCCACACCCCAGCCCAAGCCCCCCACCACCACCCCAGCACTGGGCTCTCTCTCCCCCCCTCACCCACACTCCAGCCACTCCAGCACTAGGCTCCCCACCCCCAAATGTGGGATCTGCTACCAGCACACGGCAGCTGAGCTCTGGCCCAGCCGCGACTCCGTTCCCATGCGGGTGGAGCTGCTGGGCGGCACGGAGTACACGGCCCCCTCCCTGGGCTTCGCGGTGCTGCTGGTGGCTGAGGCGGATCAGTTCGTGCTCACCGCCCTCACTCCCGACATGCTGGCGGCCGAGGACCTGGAGAGCCCCCTGGACCTGCTGCTCTTCAGCCTCACGGTGCCCTGGCCCAGCCCCGGCCGGCGGGAAGGCGAGGATCTCCGGCTGCAGGGCTACCTGCTCAGCACCGACGAGCCCAACTGGCCACTCACCTCTTCACACACTCCAGGATCCCCTCTCGCCCCCACAGCCTGGGCTCGGCTCCAGGGGACCCCGCTTCCCTCCCTCACCAGCTCCTCACACACTCCAGGAGCCCCTCTCGCCCCCACAGCCTGGGCTCGGCTCCAGGGGACCCCGCTTCCCTCCCTCACCAGCTCCTCACACACTCCAGGAGCCCCTCTCACTGCCGCAGCTCGGGCTCGGCTCCAGGGGACCCTGCTTCGCTCCAGGGCCTGGGCTGCGGCGGTGGCAAGAGGGGCTCCCGGAGCAGGTGAGGAGCCAGGGATGGGGGGGAGCCGAGCCCGGGCTGCGGCTGCGCGAGAGGGGCTCCCAGAGTGTGTGAGGAGCCGATGAGGGAGGGAAGCGGGACCTGGGATGCAGAGGGGGGGGGGGAGGGATCCTGCTGCTGCTGCCGCTCTGAGTCTCCCCAGGGCAGCGCGGCGTTTCCCTGCCTGAGTGGGCTGTGCAGGGTGCCGCCAGGCTGGGCAGGGGGCGCGGATCCCAGCTCATGCGCTGACAGGGCGAGTGGCTTTTTGTCACTCCAAGCAAAAAAACAAAAACAAAAAAGGGAGGGGGGTGGATTTTGCCACCTCTTAGAAAGTGACGCCCCAAGCACATGCGACCAGGGAGCTTTGCGAACAGGGGCTGCTAACAGGGAGTTTCGCAAGGGAGTTCTCCAGGTGAAGGAGGAGCTAATACAGCATCTGTGGGGTAAGTGACTGTCTGTAGTGTGTGTTTGTTTGTGTTTGGGGGTTACTTGCTGTGTGCTGAGCTTGTGTTTGTCAGTCTGTTTGTTTGTTTGGTTGTTTGAGGGACCGTGTGCTCTGGCTGGCAGTTGGAGGCAGGTTTGAAAGCTCGAAGCCTCTGGTAATTGGCTGAGCCTTAATCAGTGGGCGGGGCATTCACTCAGGCCAGGGCTTTATAAAGCCGCGCACAAGCGACCAGGGAGCTTTGCGACCAGGGGCTGCTAACAGGGAATTTCGCAAGGGAGTTTAGAAGGGGAGTGGGAAGGGAGTGGGAGTCCCTCGCCGGCCGTAACCCCTTCCCTGTAGCCCCCCCTAAAATCCTAAAACCTATAAACCAAACTACATTCCGAAACTACTTTCTGTAAACCACCCTTTCACTAACTAGGAGACAATGCAGGCAGAAGCCCAGCAGCAGAGTGGGGGCTATCCAGTTTATTGCACTGAGTGTAGCATGTATGATTACCTGCCCTGTGGGCGGGTGGCGTATGTGTGCAGTCGGTGCAAGGAGCTCCTGGCCCTCAGAGACCATGCAGTTTTGGAGGCCAGGGTGGCGGAACTGGAGGAGCTGAGAGAGGCAGAGAGGTATGTTGATGAGGCTTTCCGGGACACTGTAGAATTGTCCCACCTCCGCTTAGACAGCACCTGTGCTGTTGAGGAGGAAGAAGGGCCCAGGGAAGTAGAGCAGTCTATGGGAGCAGAGGGAAACCTTCCTGTAGTTGGGACCCTCCTTCCAGATGGTGCTGGGGTTGCCTCTCGCACTGAGGTTGCCTCTCAGGGGGAGGGAACTCCAGTTTCTAGGAAAAGGCAGGTGTTAGTAATGGGAGATTCGATTATTAGAAATGTAGATAGCTGGGTCTGTGATGACCGGGAGAACCGTATGGTGACTTGCCTGCCTGGTGCGAAGGTTGCGGATCTCTCGAGGCATCTAGATAGACTTAGGTGTAGTGCTGGGGAGGAGCCGGTGGTCGTGGTACATGTAGGTACCAATGACATAGGGAAGGGTAGGAGAGATGTCCTGGAAGCCAAATTTAGGCTGCTAGGGAAGAGACTGAAATCCAGGACCTCTATGGTGGCATTTTCAGAAATGCTCCCAGTTCCACGCGCAGGGCCAGGTAGGCAGGCAGAGCTTCAGAGTCTCAATGCGTGGATGAGACGATGGTGTAGAGAGGAGGGGTTCACGTTCATTAGGAACTGGGGAAACTTCTGGGGTGGGAGGAGCCTATACAGGAGAGATGGGCTCCACCTAAACCAAAGTGGAACCAGACTGCTGGCGCTAAACATTAAAAAGGTTGTAGAGCAGTTTTTAAACTAGGAGATGTGGGGGGAAAGCCGACTGCTGCAGAGGAGCCTGTGGATTGGACACAGACTTCTCTTAGGGAAGAGTCTGATGATAGAGAATCTCCAGGTTATAGTCAGGAGCAGAGGAATGAGAAATATAATGTCAGGGCCGGATCAGATGATGAACAGTCACATAAAAAGAATCTGGCACATCAGAAAAGGCAGGCTAATAAACAGGGACAAGTTTTTAAAGTGCTTGTACACAAATGCCAGAAGTCTAAATAATAAGATGGGTGAACTAGAGTGCCTTGTGATAAAGGAGGATATTGATATAATAGGCATCACAGAAACCTGGTGGACTGAGAGCAATCAATGGGACACAATCATTCCGGGGTACAAAATATATCGGAAGGACAGAACAGGCCGTGCAGGGGGAGGAGTGGCACTATATGTTAAAGAAAGTGTAGATTCAAATGAAGTAAAAATCTTAAGCGAATCCACAGGTTCCATAGAGTCTCTATGGATAGAAATTTCATGCTCTAGTAAAAATATAACAGTAGGGATCTATTATCGACCACCTGACCAGGACAGTAATAGTGATGATGAAATGCTAAGGGAAATTAGAGAGGCTATCAAAATTAAGAACCCAATAATAGTGGGGGATTTCAATTATCCCTATATTGACTGGGAACATTTCACTTCAGGACGAAATGCAGAGATAAAATTTCTCGATACTTTAAATGACTGCTTCATGGAGCAGCTGGTACGGGAACCCACAAGGGGCGAGGCGACTCTAGATTTAATCTTGAGTGGAGCGCAGGAGCTGGTCCAAGAGGTAACTATAGCAGGACCGCTTGGAAATAGTGACCATAATACAATAGCATTCAACATCCCTGTGGTGGGAAGAACATCCCAACTGCCCAACACTGTGGCCTTTAATTTCAAAAGGGGAACTATACAAAAATGAGGGGTTAGTTAGACAAAAGTTAAAAGGTACATTGACTAAAGTGAAATCCCTGCAAGTTGCGTGGGCCCTTTTAAAGACACCATAATAGAGGCCCAACTTCAATGTATACCCCAAATTAAGAAAAACTGTAAAAGAACTAAAAAAGAGCCACCGTGGCTTAACCACCATGTAAAAGAAGCAGTGAAAGATAAAAAGACTTCCTTTAAAAAGTGGAAGTCAAATCCTAGTGAGGCAAATAGAAAGGAGCACAAACGCTGCCAACTTAAGTGCAAGAGTGTAATAAGAAAAGCCAAAGAGGAGTTTGAAGAACGGCTAGCCAAAACTCCAAAGGTAATAACAAAATGTTTTTTAAGTACATCAGAAGCAGGAAGCCTGCTAAACAACCAGTGGGGCCCCTTGACGATGAAAATACAAAAGGAGCGCTTAAAGATGATAAAGTCATTGCGGAGAAACTAAATGGATTCTTTGCTTCAGTCTTCACGGCTGAGGATGTTAGGGAGATTCCCAAACCTGAGCTGGCTTTTGTAGGTGACAAATCTGAGGAACTGTCACAGATTGAAGTATCAGTAGAGGAGGTTTTGGAATTAATTGATAAACTCAACATTAACAAGTCACCGGGACCAGATGGCATTCACCCAAGAGTTCTGAAAGAACTCAAATGTGAAGTTGCGGAACTATTAACTAAGGTTTGTAACCTGTCCTTTAAATCGGCTTCGGTACCCAATGACTGGAAGTTAGCTAATGTAACGCCAATATTTAAAAAGGGCTCTAGGGGTGATCCCGGCAATTACAGACCGGTAAGTCTAACGTCGGTACCGGGCAAATTAGTTGAAACAATAGTAAAGAATAAAATTGTCAGACACATAGAAAAACATAAACTCTTGAGCAATAGTCAACATGGTTTCTGTAAAGGGAAATCGTGTCTTACTAATCTATTAGAATTCTTTGAAGGGGTCAACAAACATGTGGACAAGGGGGATCCAGTGGACATAGTGTACTTAGATTTCCAGAAAGCCTTTGACAAGGTCCCTCACCAAAGGCTCTTACGTAAATTAAGCTGTCATGGGATAAAAGGAAAGGTCCTTTCATGGATTGAGAACTGGTTAAAGGACAGGGAACAAAGGGTAGGAATTAATGGTAAATTCTCAGAATGGAGAGGGGTAACTAGTGGTGTTCCCCAAGGGTCAGTCCTAGGACCAATCCTATTCAATTTATTCATAAATGATCTGGAGAAAGGGGTAAACAGTGAGGTGGCAAAGTTTGCAGATGATACTAAACTACTCAAGATAGTTAAGACCAAAGCAGATTGTGAAGAACTTCAAAAAGATCTCCCAAAATAAGTGATTGGGCAACAAAATGGCAAATGAAATTTAATGTGGATAAATGTAAAGTAATGCACATTGGAAAAAATAACCACAACTATACATACAACATGATGGGGGCTAATTTAGCTACAACGAGTCAGGAAAAAGATCTTGGAGTTATCGTGGATAGTTCTCTGAAGATGTCCACGCAGTGTGCAGAGGCGGTCAAAAAAGCAAACAGGATGTTAGGAATCATTAAAAAGGGGATAGAGAATAAGACTGAGAATATATTATTGCCCTTATATAAATCCATGGTACGCCCACATCTCGAATACTGTGTACAGATGTGGTCTCCTCACCTCAAAAAGATATTCTAGCACTAGAAAAGGTTCAGAAAAGAGCAACTAAAATGATTAGGGGTTTAGAGAAGGTCCCATATGAGGAAAGATTAAAGAGGCTAGGACTCTTCAGTTTGGAAAGAGAAGACTAAGGGGACATGATAGAGGTATATAAAATCATGAGTGATGTTGAGAAAGTGGATAAGGAAAAGTTATTTACTTATTCCCATAATACAAGAACTAGGGGTCACCAAATGAAATTAATAGGCAGCAGGTTTAAAACAAATAAAGGAAGTTCTTCTTCATGGCGCACAGTCAACTTGTGGAACTCCTTACCTGAGGAGGTTGTGAAGGCTAGGACTATAACAATGTTTAAAAGGGGACTGGATAAATTCATGGTGGCTAAGTCCATAAATGGCTATTAGCCAGGATGGGTAAGAATGGTGTCCCTAGCCTCTGTTCGTCAGAGGATGGAGATGGATGGCAGGAGAGAGATCATTTGATCATTGCCTGTTAGGTTCACTCCCTCAGGGGCACCTGGCATTGGCCACTGTCGGTAGACAGATACTGGGCTAGATGGACCCTTGGTCTGACCCGGTACGGCCTTTCTTATGTTCTTATGCTTGGAGGGCTGGTGCCTAGATCTGGCCCTGCCTGAATTGGTGCCTGGCTGGCGCGGTAGAAGGGGAGCTGCCCCACGCTCCAGAGGCAAGCCACCGCTGGGGTCGCCGCCGGCCCGGTACTGGTCTCAGTCTCGGGAACTTTCCCGACACCACTCACTGCCCAGCAACCGTTCAGGGCCCAGTCCATGTGGATCACTCTCAATGCCGGCCAGACTCCCGGCACTGCTCCTCTTCGCAGAGCAAATATCGACAGGACTGTGGCGGAGGTCGCCAGCGGTCCTCATCTCGAAGGAGGTACTGCAGATGGTCGCGGCACGATTGTCAATGCCGTTCCCACTCGGACTCCCGCTCCAAGTCTCCGCCAAGGCACCGTAGCCACGGGTGTCGATCATCGGCGTCCCGCTGTCGTAGGTCCGCCCGTCGAGACCAATCACGAAGCAGCTACTACCGTTGGTGCTGTTCCTCCGCATTGAGATCGCGGTCCTGTGGCTGATGCAGATCCCGACACCACCTCTACTCCTAGTCCAGAAACAGCAGCGAGTCATATGCCAGCCCAGCCTCTGCTCATGGCCGTTCATCTACAGGCCAGGCTAGCCAACTTGAACAGCCAGATCCACCGGTGCTGCAGCAAGTGTGATGGCACTGAGCATCATTGCCAGCCCAGTGGTACCAGTGGTCACCGTGGCCTCCAGTGCAGCCCCCAAATGTGGGCTCGTTTGGTGGCCAGGGCATCGGAAGCCCTGTCGGCCTCCACTACACCTCCAGGAAAGGAATCGGTGGGACCCGTGTCCTCACTACTGTGCCCAGAGTCCAACCAGGTGGTGGATCCTCCAGTGCCAGCCAACACCCAAAGCACCGCACCGGCCTCCTCGCACCGGCCTCCTCGCCCCGTCCGGAGGACCTGGTTGTGACCCTGCCCCCCTCCATCCCGCAGGAGGACTAGGTCCTCACCATGCCAAACTCAGTGCTCACCACCCTGCGGTGGTGGTATGCCCCAAGCAACATGCTCCAAAGGGTCCTGTTCAGGGACAGGGCCCCATTGTTGGAGCTGGTGTCCGATGCATCAGACCTGGGCTGGGGGGCCCATGAGGGGAATTTTCAGACCCAAGGCCTGTGGTCTCTGCAGGACCTGACCCTTCACATAAACGTCAAGGAACTCAGGGTGGTGCGGCTGGCGTTTATGGCCTTCTGCTCGCACCTGAAGGGCAAGGTAGGCAGGGTGGTCACGGACAACACGGCCTCAATATTCTATATCAACAGGCAGGGCGGGGCCCAATCCTCTGCCACGAAGCCCTCAGTCTGTGGGACTTCTGTATAGCCCATGACATCCACCTGAAAGCCTTTCACCTGCCGGGCGCCCGAAATGTGAAGGCGGATCGCTTGAGCAGGGACTTCTCCTCTCAGCACGAATGGTCTCTACACCCGGAAGTGGCCCACCAGCTCTTCCAAGGATGGAGAACTCCCAGGTGGACCTGTTCGCGACCCAGCAGAACCGACGATGCCCCCGGTTCTGCTCCAGGGGGGTCTAGGGAGAGGAGCTATCTCCGATGCCTTTCTCCTGTCCTGGTCAGGCCGGCTTCTCTCTAACTTTCCCCCATTCCTGCTGATTAGCATGGTCCTGGAGAAAATAAAAATGGACTAAGCCAGGGTCATCCTCATTCCCCCGGCATGGCTGAGACAGCACTGGTACAGGACTCTCTTGGGCCTGGCAGTGGCTCTGCCGTGGCCACTGCCACTCTGCTGGACCTGCTCTCCCAGGACCAGGCCTGCCTCCTCCACCCCAACCTAGCAGCTCTTCACCTCACGACATGGCTGCTCAGTGGCTAGGTGGCGAGGAAAGTACATGCTCAGAACAGGTCCACCGTGTCCTCTTCGAAAGGAGACGGCCCTCCACTTGCTGCTCTTTCTTGGCGAAGTGGTCTCGGTTTTCCAGGTGGGCGGCAGACCAGGGTGTGCTCCCAATGGCTGCCCCGATCCAGCTTATCCTTGATTACCTCCTCCACCTGTGGGCCCAGGGCCTGGCACCCTCATCAGTCAGGGTGCACCTGGTGGCCATATTGGCCTTCCATCCCCCGGTGCAAGGATACACACTATTTTCCCATGCTATGACTGGTCGGTTCCTTAAGGGTTTGGACCATCTTTACCCATATTCTAAACCCCTGGTCCCACCGTGGGACCTGAACCTGCTGCTGGCTCGTCTTACGAGGCCTCCATTTGAACCGTTAGCCACGTGTTCCTGGTCTCACCTCTCATGGAAAGTGGCCTTCCTGGTTGCTATCTCGTCAGCCAGGCGGGTCTCTGAGCTCAGGGCCCTGACCTCTGAGCCGCCATATATGGTCTGTGATAAGGACAAGGTCCAGCTCTGCTCACACCCCGCGTTCCTCCCGAAGGTGGTCTCTGCCTACGACATGGGCCAGGACATTTTGCTACCGGTTCTCTGCCCCAAACCTCATGTGACTAGTGAGGAGCGCCATCTCCACATGCTCGATGTGAGACGAGCTCTGGCTTTCTACCTCGAGTGGACCAAGCCATTCAGAAAGTCCTCACAACTGTTCATTGCATTGGCGAGCGTGCGACGGGCCAACCGATTTCCACTCAGCGGCTTTCTAATTGGATCAGTTCATGCATCCACTCCTGTTATGAGCTGGTGGGTATTCCCCCCCCCAGCTCCCGCCACCATTGTGAGGGCACACTCGACTCGGGCACAGGCCTCGTCAGCTGCCTTCACGGCCCATGTCCCTGTACAGGACATTTGTAGGGCCGCCACCTGGTCTTCAGTTCACACGTTCACCTCACACTATGCAATAGTCTCCCAAACCAGGGATGATGCCAGGTTTGGCTGGGCGGTACTCCGTCTCGAGAACTTGTGAACTCCTAATCACCTCCAGCACATATAACTTGGAATCACCTATTGGAATACACATATTTAACTTGGAATACACATGAGCAATCACTTGAAGAAGAAAAGACAGTTACCTTTTCCGTTTTTCGAGATGTGTTGCTCATGTCTATTCCACATACCGCCCTCCTTCCCCTTTGCCGGAGTTGTCTGGCAAGAAAGAACTGAGGGTGGGGGGAATGCGCAGCTCCCCTTATACCGCGCCAGGTAGGCGCCACTCCAGGGGTTGTGGGGGGCGCTCCCCCTCTACGGGTACTGCTAGGGGAAAAACTTCCGGCACTGGTGCACATGGCGCGCACGCACACCTACTGTGGAATACACATGAGCAACACATCCCGAAGAACACCAGTTACGGAAAAGGTAACTGTCTTTTTGCAGCTGGAGATTCTCTTTAAATTATGAGAAAATTCCAGTGAAATCATCTTCATGAGATTGTAATGAAAGTTACCAACCAAATCAACAGTGGCCATGACACACACAGACAGCCCTACAAATAACCCATTAAACAGCGAGGAGATCCAGGGGCACTGGAACATGGGGGGCCAGGGGGCCAAGCCCACCCACTTTTTAACATGGGCATAGTTTGGGGGCACGGGAACATGTTGCTCCCCCAAACTGCAAGCCTTGGGCCGGCGTGGAGCATCACAGGCAGTGGCTGTGCTTCGTGGTGAGGCAGCTGATCAGCCCCCTCCCCCCCCCGCCCCAGTGTAGCACAGCATCTTCCTGGAGCTGGCCCCTCTCAGTGGCCCCACCTCTGCTCCTCTTCCTCCTGGACCCTCCACCTGCCCTGGGTGGTGCACGCGGGAGAGTGGGGACATGGGAAGGTGGAGGGTCAGGGGCTCTCCATAGTGGCCAAGGCTCCCAGCCTGGCCAGGGGCAGGGCCTCAGCGGGAAGATGAAGAGTGGGGCAGGGAAGGGAGAGGGCAGGTCCAGAGGTGGTGCGACCTAGTACCCCCCCTCCCCAACTTCAACCAAGCTGACATCACACAAATAATCCTGACACCAACCTTAGTGCTGAGTTCATGCCCATGCTAATGAACAAACACTCTCCCTGAGCAGCACATGAACAGAGCTCTCTGCCCCAAGGGCTGCCACATCCCTCTGCTTTGTCCAGGTTGCAGGGGGTCTCCCTATCGCTCTTCTCCAACATCCTGCCTTTCCTCTGGGCAGAGCTGGGCTCTCCCATTGGAGCTGCTCACTGCTTCCTGGATTGGGGAGATCCTCTCCTTCTAATGCTGGCAGCTCCTCCCTTCTCTCTAGGCTGGGGATGGGGCTACTTCACCCAATGCCACCTCCTCCTTTTTGGTGTAAAGCAGCTCTTCCCCAATGCTGCATCATCCTCTCTGTTCCCTGGCCTGGGAGTGGAGGCTGCATTAGAAGAGGGAGATTCCCTCTGGGGTTCAAAACTGTAGCTGCTTCCTCTTCTCCCTCGTCACTAAAACCTTCCTGGCTGTGTGTCTCCTGCAGGGAATGGAGCAGAACCAACATGGGTAGCTGGGAGCTGAAGCTTATGCAAGCAAATGGGAAACTAATGAAGTGGGTCTCCTTACACAGAGTGAGGAGCTGCAGTAACATCCCTGCTCAGTCTCAGGTGCCCAGGACAGAGGCAGATCCCTGGGATCCAGGCCTGTCCCAGCCAGGACAGGGCTGCTGGGGAGTGTGAGAAATGGTCCCAGCCTCCCCCAGGACCAAGCTCTGCCCATAACGCTCTGATTCTCTCTCCCCAGTGAATGTGACTCTGGATCCAGACACGGCTCATCCCAACCTCGTCCTGTCTGAGGATCGGAAAAGTGTGACACGGGGACACACACGGCAGCGACTGCCTAACAACCCTGAGAGATTTGACTCTTGGGCATGTGTGCTGGGCTGTGAGGGATTCACCTCGGGGAGACATTGCTGGGAGGTGGAAGTGGGGGATGGGAGATGCTGGGCTGTGGGGGTGGCCAGAGGGTCTGTGAGGAGGAAGGGACGGATCAGCCATAGCCCTGAGGGGGGGATCTGGGCTGTGGAGCGATGGGAGGATCAGTTCCAGGCTCTCACCTCCCCTGTGACCCCCCTGCCCCTGAGCCGGGTCCCCAGCAGGATCCGGGTTTGTCTGGACTGTGACCGGGGGCAGGTGACATTTATCGATGCTGGTGACGGGGCCCCGATCTTCACTTTCCCGCCGGGCTCCGTCCCTGGGGAGAGAATCCGACCCTGGCTCTGGGTGTGGGACAGAGACACCCGGCTCCGACTGTGTCCCTGAGAGACACAGTCAAGTGTGGAACTGGAAATCAGCCTCTCTAGCCTCACAGAACCCAGTCTCTATGACCTTGGAGGAATCCCATCTACTCAGCCCCTTTCTCCTCATCTCTATGACCCCTAGAAGCGCCTCCCCCTCCCTCTCTTGAGTCCCAGGGATGGGACCGGAGCGGGTGGGGGAGAACCCCTGGGGCTGCAGGAGGGGCCTTGAGGGGCACAGGTGGGGGCTGGGCAGCGGGTAGTACTAACAGCCGGACTGGGGACAGGCGGAGGTGGGGGTGGCAGGGACACAGCATGAATCAATCAGGGTTTTGGGGGTTGGGGAGAAGCAGCAGCAGCAGGGAGCGTTTGTACATATCTGTGGGATTAGATCTCATGGGGTCTCCCAGCCAGAGTTCCTGCCGCAGGGACCACGGTCACTACAAGGCAACTGGTAACACTGTAATGGTCACACACACCCATGGGGGGAGGGGGAGATCGGTGCAGATTGATGAAAAACCATTATATAACCTTTAAAAAAATCATAATTGGGTCAGTCTCATGATTCTTTTTAAACTATTGAGGTTGGCAGCACTGGGAGAAGCAGGGACAGGGCAGGTTTAAGCAGAGGGAATTAGAAGATGCAAGAAGAAAATGTGAATGAAAATAAAACAAGAATAAAGGGAAAGTCTATGAGAAATGGTGGAAAACGGAAATGAGAAGAGTGACAGGAAAACATCCCTGCCAGGGGAACCAGCCGGGGGCAGCACGAGGGGAAGGGATAAAATCAGGGAAAGAAGAGAGCAGCCGAGAGGGATGATCTGTGACAGGGAGGAGAGACACAGGGAAATAAACAGGGATGGGAAGTGAGGCTAGAACAATGATGAATAGAAAAGGACAGTATGGAAGGAAAGGGAACGTGAGCGGGACGGGCAGATTTATTTCATGTTACTGAAAGTGAGACTGTAACTCATTAATTCCCTATATTAATTTCTGGATGACTGTCCTGTTGTTGTGCCATTAAGAAAACTGTTCTCCGTGGCTGGGGAATCTCCTTTCCATGCTGTGGTTATTAAGGTTCCTTCTCGGCTCCATTTACTTACCACCTTAAGTTACTGACTGTAAATAAAACATTACAAACAATTCTTTGTGTTTGTTCCACTTTACTGTCCCAGCTGCAGGTGCTGGTGGCAGAGTCCTGGGATTTGCTTCCTGACTTGGTTGTGTCTCCTCAACCCCCCACAGGGAATATTGTGCCCCTAGGATGAGTTTGGGTTTTACTGGGATGTGTCATGCTCCAGCCGGGGCTCTGTCTCTGTCCTTAATTTGTAGGCAACTAGAAAATCAAAGTCTGCAAAGCTGTTAGGGGCCTAAACTCCCTAGACAATGGATGGGCATCACAGGCACCTTACAGTGCGATTCACAAAAGCCAGCTCACTAGGCGGGGAGCCATCTCAGCTAGGCAATGGGAGAGGTGACAAGGGGGGAGGGGAGTCCTAAGCCCTGCCCCCTCTCACAGACAGGTGCCTAAATCGGGGCTGCAGAGAGGTGTCTACGTCTGCTTAGCCACCCACAGACGGGAACCCAGCATCTGACGTCAGGTGGCTCAGGCGCCTAAAGCATTTCTTGCTGGAATGAGGTAGGCACCTGCCTCGCTCCACACAGGGGCGGCTCTACGTTTTTGGCCGCCCCAAGCAGTCATGCGCGGGAGGCGCCCCGGAGCCGCGGGAGCAGCGGACCTCCCGCGGGCATGACTGCAGAGGGACCGCTGGTTCCGCGTGGCTCGGCTGGACCTCCTGCGGCTGCGGACGGTTCGCGGTCGGCGGCTCGGCAGAGCTGCGCAGTCATGCCTGCGGGAGGTCCAGCCGAGCCGGGACGGCGCCCCTCCGCAGTCGTGCGTCGCGGCAGGTCCAGTCGTCCCGGGGCTCCGGTGGACCTCCCGCAGGCATGACTGCGGCAGGTTCGCCGGTCCAGCCTGCCGCCCTCCCCGGCGGCTGGGGACGCCCCCTAGATTTTGCCGCCCTAGGCACCAGCTTGTTTTGCTGGTGCCTAGAGCCGCCCCTGGCTCCACAGGAGGAAGGGAGAGAAGCATGAGATGGTTTTGATGCTATCATCTGCTTTATAACTTTTAGCCCCATGGGGAGAGCACTCAGCTGGCACATGGGAGATCCATGTTCAGTTCTCCCACCAAGCTGTGTGCAGCAGCTCATGAATGTGAATACCAACCTCAGGGCAAACAGTTATAAACCAGGGCACAGACTCCCAATGGTCGTGTGTCCTATATTTAGACTTCACCTCCCAGGTATCAAGTGAGAACACTCAAGCACCCTTCCCCCGCAACTCTCTGCCCTGAGGCCCCTGCCTGCACCTCGCACCCCTCCTGCACCCCAACCACCTGCCTGCACCCTGTACCCGTCCTGCACCCCAACCCCCTGCCCTGTGCCCCCTGCCTTCACCCCATACCCCTCCTGCACCCCAACTCCCTGTCCTGAGCCCCCTTCCCTGAGCCCCCTGCCTGCACCTCGCACCCCTCCTGAACCCCAATCCCCTGCCCTGAGCCCCTTGCCTGCACCTCGCACCCCTCCTGCACCCCAATTTCCTGTCCTGAGCCCCCTGCTGAACCTCTCCTGCACCCCAGCTCCCTGTCCTGAGCCCCTTCCTGCACTCTGCATCCCTCCTGCACCCCAAACCCCTGCCCTGAGCCCCTTCCTGCACACCGCACCCCCTCCCACACGCCAACCTTTATGATGTTCGCTTTTAAAAAAATAAATAAAATTCCCGGGGTGCACACCCAAATGGAATGTGCTGTGCACGCCTGTGAGTGTGATCCTGCAGCGCCAGGAGACACAGACAGGAGGGAGCGGAAGCAGCAGGCTGCTGGCTGAGCAGCTTCCAAGCCACAGCGGGCTGCTCTGCCTTTGCTGCTGGCTCCAGCAGGGCTCCCGCAGCAAGCTCGCTCCCCACCCCACTCAGCCCGGCCCCTGCCTGACCAGTAGGGCCTAAAAAATAGGAGGGCCTAAGGCTAAAGCCACATTAGCCTAATGGGTAATCGGGCCCTGCCTGGAGACCTGGAGCAGGAGACAGTGTCTGCCCAGCCCAGGAAGAGCCATTAATAGAACCGTTGTACCGGAAGACAAAGGGAGCAGGAGGTGGCAGCACTGGAGGGAGAGACTCTCCCTAATCCAGGAACAGGAAAGAGCCCCCCTCAGCCCAAGGCAAAGGGATGTGGCAGCCCTGAGGGGGAGACGTCTCCATGCATGTCTCTGAATTTAATATTTCAGACATGTAGAAATAGTCACCAGAACTCAGCTGGTCAGAGTTAAGGGTGTTTGGCTGCTGGGCAGTGAGAAGATTTGTGTGTGTGTGTGTATATATCTAGCTCCTGGACCTGGTTAGGTGCCACCGGACTGCAGTAAGGGGAACCCAAGCAACTGGGCCCCAGGATCCCCAGATAATTCAAGCCTCTGGGACTGGATCAGAGCCCATCCACTGCTCCAGTCTTGGGGTCCCTGGGCACATACTTGAGGGGCTCTCTAGCCCCCGTCTGAGGTGTGAAACCCGCTGCCTATCCCATAGTGCAGAGCTGACCCTCCAGACTCCCACATGCCTGAACACACCGTCTCCCAGAACTCCAGGCCAAGGTGAGAGCCTGCTGGTTTCAGCTGAATTCTCTCCGGGGGCACATTGTGACCATTTAACACATAGAGAGACTCTTTGCACACATCCAACATTATTGCTCTTTCACTTAACCAGCTAAAACACAAGAGAGTTCCAGGGTCCGGCTCTAACATTTCTGCCGCCCCAAGCGAAAAAAAAGAGCGCTGCCCGCCCCCTCCCCGAGCGTTGCATCGCACCGCCCAAGTCCCCGCCCCCCCGAGCGCCGCGTCGCCCAAGTCCCCGCGCCCTCCCAGCACCGCCCAAGTCCCCACCCCCCCGAACGCCGAGTCGCCCAAGTCCCCGCCCCCTCCCCAGCATCGCCGAAGTCCCCGCCCCCCCGAGCGCCGCATCGCACCGCCCAAGTCCCTGCCGCCCCCCAAACCAAAAACAACAAAAACAAACCCCGATCGCCCAAAGGTGCCGCCCCAAGCACGTGTTTGGTAGGCTGGTCCCTGGAGCCGGCCCTGGCTGCTAAGGTCTGCACTGGCCCTTGCAGTCACTGAGTAGGGGGCCTACTGAACCACCCCTCTCTCTGCCTCAGTTTTCCCATCTATACAATGCCTGTGTGTCTCTTCGCATTACAGTCTATGGAGGACGAGGGCCTCATGGTGCTGAGCTCTGAGCAGACACTGAGCAAGTAGACCCAGAAAGCGAATGAGTCAGTGTCCTGATCCTGAAAAGTCATAATTTACTGAGAAAGGGTCAGAGCACAAAAATATCACCCCAGCTGTCTGACTGAATGTCTCTAAGTAACCAGCTGCACACGGTACATCCCCAGGGCCCGGGGAGAGAAATGACAGGTACGATATGCACCATTCCAGTCTTTTTCCTTCCTGTAACCCTGTACCAAAGCACTGAATCGGCTCTGCTCTGCAATGCTGAGTGAAGACCTAGGTACCTGAGGGAGCAGCAGGGGAAAGGTGTTTGAACGATGCCTGCAAATCTCAAGCCCCGCGGAGACCAACGAAAGATCAGCACTTCCCTGCACTGAGCTGCAACGTCTATTAACCATGTTGTTAAACTGCTGCAACACTGGACCCGGGTAACTCCGCCCAGCACGACTCCCCCACCACAGCTGAATTCCCTCTCCTTGTCCCCAATGGTGGCTTCCCAGACTGCCCCAGCCTCAGTCTGTCCCCACATCCCCTCCTGCAGCCGCAATGGGCAAGTGGCCTGAGAGGTCTCTGTTTATCCCACACCAGGTACCCTGCAGCCCCTAGTGCGAGCTCCCCGCACACCCACTGCCCTCGGCCATTGGGCCCCAGCCCTCACCTGGGGACAGGAGCTTGGTCTCCCCGCAGTCCCTGGTCTCTCTGCTGGGACTGACAAACAGGGAGAAAATGGGGGCAGGACCTTGCTGGGAGTGGTTGTGTTACAGGGGTACCTGCCCCATTTGGGCTCAGGCTGAGATCCCAGCACATTCCACAGGCCCCTGAGCTGCCATCAGATGGACTTTCAGCCTCCGTCTGTGTGGTGATGGGGGAGGCACTGGGTTACTGCCCTGGGGGAGCTGCTGGGGGGAAGGAGGAGATTTACCTGTTCATAGATAATTTTAACAGTTCTAAAGCTTCAACTTTTTGACTCTCAGTGTCCAGTCTCATTAAATAGTTCTGGTCTGACCAAAATATTGTCTGATCCCCCCATAATTTCCCACAACCGTGAACATTTTAATTGGAATGAAATGCTTAAAACCCAAATTGTTGTGCACCTGTGAAAGTTTAAATAGATAAATATAAAAATTGCTTAACATAAAGATTATCTGTCAAAATAATATATTCTAAACAAAATTCTGCCCAGCCTGACTATCACTCCTTAGACACCCAGCTCCTGCTCCTCCAGGTTCAGCCTCACAGGGGGATGTCCCAGTGACCCTCCCCACCAGCTCAGGGGCTGATTGCAGGCCGAGAGCCCTTTGGGGTTTTAATTACAGGCTGATTTCACTGCAAGTTACCTATCACCTGTGTGATTGTACATTTTTACACTAAAGCCTCCAGGGGTGAAATTGGCTGGGTCCTTCCAGCTCTGCAAACAGCCTGAGCCATTTTCAGGCAAGGAACCACCCCCTTGCTGCTGCAGGCGGGGCATAGTGCGAATTCAGGAATTTGAAACAAAGCCTGTTACAAACTGCCCAGAGGAAGCCATGGCTGCAGAGAACCCCGTGGAAAGGCTCCAGGAGGAAGCGACATGTCCCGTCTGTCTGGAGTATTTCACAGAACCTGTCAGTCTGGAGTGTGGGCACAATTTCTGTCGAGCCTGCATCAGCCAGTGCTGGGAGGGATCCGATACAGCCGCCTCCTGCCCTCAGTGCAGAGAAACTGTGCAACAGAGAAACCTCAGGCCCAACAGGCAGCTGGCAAATATCCTAGAACTCGTCAAGCAGTTGAGCTTACAGGCAGCAAAAGGAGCAGGAAGGGACGGGGTGTGCGGGGAGCACCAGGAGGCTCTGAAACTGTTCTGTGAAGAGGATCAAACCCCCATCTGCGTGATCTGCAGAGAGTCCCGGGCTCACCGCGCTCACACGGTGGTCCCCATACAGGAGGCTGCCCAGGAGTACAAGGTAGGGAACTGCTGTGAAATTTAATGGGTTAACTTTGGGGGTTTAATGACAGGCTAATTTCACTGAGAGTTCCCTGTCACGGGTGTGACTCATCATTCAGCTCTGTAAAGACTTCATTGTGTGAGGAGATGCCACACTGCCTGACCATTAATTTTGTTATAGCAACAGAGGCAAAATATCAAATCTTGAAAGCAGGATCTGCACCTCCCCCCCTGCCGAAGCACCGCTCACTCCATACCCCCCCTCTCTCCATTGCTCTCCCCCACCCTCACTCACGTTCACCGGTCTGTGGCAGGAGGTTGGGATTCAGGTGGGGGTGCCGGCTCTGGGCTGTGGCCGAGGGGTTTGCAGTCTGGGAGGGGGCTCTGGGCTGAGCCTCGGGCAAGGGATTGGGGTGCAGGAGGGGGCTCCAGGCTGGGGCAGTGTTGGGGTGCAGAAAAGGATATGGGGTGCTGGTTCTGGGAGGAGGGTCAGGGCTGGAGTAGAGGTTTGGGGTGCAGGAGGGGGTGAGGGAAGCTGGCTCCAGCTGGGAGACACTGATTTACCTCAGGTGGCTCCCGGTCAGTAGTGCAGTGGGGCTAACGCAGGCTCCCTGCCTGTCTCAGCCCTGCGCCACTCCTGGAAGGGGCCAATGTGCCCCTGTGGCCCCTGGAGGGGAGCATGTGGCTACACACGCTGCCCCTCTCTGCAGGAACCACCCCCGCAGCTCCCATTGCCCACAGTTCCCCGTTTCCGGCCAATGGGAGCTGCGGGGATGGTCCTTGCAGGCGAGAGCCACGTGCCCTCACCCCAGGCTGTGGGGACATGCTGGCCCCTTCTGGGAGTGCCGCACGGCTGGGGCAGGCAGAGAGCCTGCCTGCGCTGCCGGAGATTGTGATCGACTGGGAGAATCTCCAGGATCTACTAGTCAATTGCAATTGACTGGTAGGTGACCATGGTCTAGCTAGACAAAAGGTGGGAAGGGAAACTGAGGCACAAACTGGGGCAGTGAGTTGCACACAATCACCCAGCATGTCAGTGACAGAGCTTAGCATAGAACCCAGATGTCCTTAGACCCTGGCCAAGGCCCAAACCACTTTGCCATGCTGCCATCTTAGCATCAGCCCCATCCAGTGATGAAGTGTCTCCGTTAGGAGGGAGAGACACCCTGATAAAGGTTCAGGCCCAGCAGGGAGAGGAGGTTTCTCACTGGGATTCTGAACTCCTGTGCTGCTCCACGAGGGATTTAACTCAGATGCTGCCGGCCTGCACTAGCGGAGATCACTGGGCTCAAGAGTGTGTGGGACCCCGAGCACCTTCATTCCGCACACAAAAGGGCTCCAGACAGCTCAGGTCCATGCCAAGTACCACTGGGATTTCACTGGGTTGTAGCAAAACTAACTCCAGGCTGGAGCTGACCGGTGCCAGTCTGACCTGTTCTGTTGTGCACGTGGGCAAGGACCAGACAAAGTGGTTCCATTAGTCCAGGGTCTCAAACACGCGTCTGCGAGGTTATTTTCTGTGACCCGTGAGCTCCTCGCGGCCTCCCCCTAGCGTTTATCTAGAGCGGCTCCGGCCCCACGCGCACCAGGGGCAGGGCAGGTTCCCTTCCTGTCGGCCGGCCCTGCCCCGGCGCCGCTCCGGGAAGCGGACGGAACCTGGGGGAGCAGAGGCGCAGGGGTGTGTGTGTTGCTGTTGCTTCAGGCACCACCCCCAGCAGATCCCATTGGCTGCGGTTCCCCATTCCCAGCCAATGGGAGATGTTGGGGACAGTGCCTGAAACAACAGCAACACACACGCCCCGTGCCCCTGCTCCCGCACGTTCCAGCGGCTTCCCGGAGTGGCGCAGGGGCAGAGCAGGAAGAGCCTTCCCTTTCCTCAGTGCACGCTGGGACAGAGCCCTTGCTGACCCCTCCTGCACCCCAACCCCCTGCTGTACCCTGCACTCTGGCCCCCTGCCCTGAGCCCCTTGCTGCACCCCTCCTGCACCCCAACCCCCTTCCCTGAGCTGCCTGCTGCACTCTGCACCCAACCTCCTGCCCTGAACCCCCTGCTGCACCTTGCACACCAACCCATTGTCCTGAGCCCCCTGCCACACCCCTCCTGCACCCTAACTCCCTGCCCTGACCCCCTGCTGCACCCTTTATCCCTCCTGCACCCCACACCCCAACTCCCTGCCCTGAGCCCCTGCATCACCCCACACCCCTCCTGCACCCCCTGGGGGCAGGGAGGGGGCGGAGTTGGGGTGGGGATTTCGGGGAAGGGGTTGGAATGGGGGCAGGGAAGGGGTGGAGTGAGGGCAGGGCCAAGGGCGGTGGGAGGAGGTGTCAGTAATGCGGCCCTCAGGCAATGCACTAGTCCTCATGTGGCCCTCGTGGTCATTTGAGTTTGAAACCCCTGCATGAGTCCCACCAGGCAGCGTTTTGAAATCTCCCAGAATGCACTGCTTCCGGGATCTTTACCAGGAAATGGGACAGTGGGGCATCTGCCCAGGGGACATCGCCACGGAAGGGCTTTAGGACAGTCGTAGGGCAAACCCAAAGCCATTCTTTATACAAATCTGCATCATGTCTAATTAGGGTGGTCACTGAGGCATCCCCAGAATATCAGACATGCCCACACCTGCCTGCATGGGCCCGTCCTCACTAGTATCACTCACCCTGTGTGGGCCCCACCACCGCTTTTTTAAGTGTGCCACCTGCCTGCATCATTCTGCATGAAGGTGCCACTCCCATCCTCATGGGTGTCCTCCTGCATCCTCCGTCTCCTCCTCTCCCTTTTGCACCAGACAAAGCCACGTTCAGTGGCGAGTCCCTACCGGACAGGGACAGTGCTCCACAAAACTGGGATTGCACAGCTTCAGACCAGACGAATGGCCTCCCGACGTCTCATGGGGTTTGCCCTGGTGCTTAAACCAGCTCTGCCCAACCAGTGCAATCCCCAGGGCTTCAAGGGTGAAACCCGGGTGGCTTCAAGGATTTGTATCACTTGGTTCTTTAAACCTTCTACAAAACAGGTTTATTGATTCACCCCCATGTAACTCCAGTGCCCTGTTATGCTCTGTACCACTAATCAGTTCACAAATACCAGTAAAGCTTGGTTATAATTGAAATCCCTAATTACTAAAAACACTGAACTGGAATTGGTAATGAGTCTGAATGTGACACGCTCTCAATCTCTATTAATGAGGTTTGATCTCCTTGGTGGCCCTGATGTCACAAAGCGATTAGAACCACAGTCATCTTGGGCTTTGGGTGGAAAAACACCCACTTCCAAGCACCTCTCAACTATCCAGATGAAACCGCCCAAATCATTTCTGTTTTTTCAGGAAAGAATCCAGGCCCATTTGAAGACTCTGAGGGAAGAGAGAGAAAAGCTGCTGGGATTGAAAGCGACTGGAGAGGGGAATAGCCGGGAGTATCTGGTAGGTGCCTGTTGTTATGAACCAGCAGAGATTGGTAGTGGGAGGTCTGTTTGGAGGCAAACTCCTGTGTGGCCTTGGTGAACATGGGCTTATGTGTGTATTTCTCCATGACCATGGATTGTTGGGTTTGATTCATGTGTAGACAAGCCCTAAGCTTACCTTTCAATTGATGAGTAGCCTTTGTGGCTTACCCAGAAATCCCCCCAGGTGAACTGAATGTCCCTGTGAAGTGCTGTCCACTGGGTCTGGACATTTTGTGCATTTTTAAAACGTTTCTTTCTTTTAACTCCCCTGATGTCTCTGTCAGTGTAGTGCTGAGTCCTGCATCCTGCTGCTCTGGGTCTGAATTTCCACAGACCATAAATAACAGAAGATGCTGACCATGACTGACAGAGAAACTACCCTTTCAGGGGGATACCGGGGCCAAAGGGGAAGGTGTGAGAGAATCCCCTGCCTAGTACCCACAGGATAGAGTCAAATGTCAGAAATCTGAGGATTTTCACAGAAAATCACCCTACTGCACACTCAGCTCTCCATGAAAGGACCCTGGGCTCCATCCATGTCCCTGACCAGCCATTGCCCTATTTCATACAGAAACAAACACAAACCGAGAGGCAGAAGATTGTGTCTGAATTTCAGCAACTGCAGCAGTTCCTGGAGGAACAAGAGCGACTCCTGCTGGCCCAGCTGGAGAAGCTGGACGAGGAGATTGTGAGGATCCAGAATGAAAATGTCAGTAAACTCTCCGAGCAGATTTCCCATCTCAGTGAGCTGATCAGTGAGCTGGAGGGAAAGTGTCAGAAGCCAGCAAGTGAATTCCTCCAGGTGAGACTGAATGAGAAACATAGGTGGGTGCTCCAGGACAGCCAGCTCTTCCCCTCAGTGCTACTCACCCTCAGCCCTGCCGCTCAACTCCTCCCCCTTCTTCCAGCACCATCTGCCTGCTGCAATCAGCTGTTCCACTGTGTGCAGGAGATCCTGGGAGGAAGGGAGGGGGAGGAGCGGGGAGGGCGTGTGCTCATGTTAGGATTCCCTCCCCACTTTGAACTCTGGGGGACAGATGTGGGGACCCACATGAAAGACCCCTAATCTTATATTCCATCAGTTTAGGTTAAAAACTTCCCCAAGGCACAAATTCCTTTCCTTGTCCTTGGACGGTATTGCTGCCACCACCACCAACTGATTTTAAACAAAAATTCAGAGATGGATCACTTGAAATCCCTATTCCGCCAAAATATCCCCCCAAGCGCCTTCACCCCCTTTCCTGAGGAGACTTGAGAATAATATACCAACCAATTGCCTTTAATGTAAGTACAGACCAGATCCTTATCTTTAGGACACTAAAATCAATCAGGTCCTTAAAAGAAGAACTTTATTATAAAGAAAAAATACAAGAATCACACCTGCAAAATCATTGATAGAAGGTAACTTTACAGGGTAATAAAAAGACTTAAAACACAGAGGACTCCCCTCTGGACTCAGCTTCACAGTTACAAAAACAGGAATAAAACTACCTCTTAGCATAGGGAAAATTCACAGGCTAAAACAAAAAAATAAGCTAACGCATTTCCTTGCCTTAGTTAGAATTTTTGTAATCTTAGATGGATCATTTCAGGTAGATTTTCAGGAGATGTTGTAGCTGCTTGGTCTATCTCTCGATCAGGAGAGGAAACAAACAAACAGAGCCCAAACAAAACCTCCCCCAACCCACCAGATTTGAAAGTATCTTCTTTCCTTATCGGTCCTTCTGGTCAGGAGCCAACCAGGTTATCTGAGCTTCTTAACCCCTTAGAGGTAAAGCGATTCAGTACAGCTGCAAGGAGGTATTTTATGTGACTCTTTCCTTAATATTTATGGCAGCTCATAAGAGGAGGCGAGAAAGAGACAGGGTGGAGGTTGAGTGGGAGTGGGAAGAGTTGGGCTGGGGTGTGGCATTGGGGAAAGGTTTGGAGTGGAGGTGGTGCCTGGGGTTGAGCACCCCCCGGAACAATTGGAAACCAGCACTCATCATTAGAAACATGCCAGACCCCCACAGAGGGAGGAGCGGGCTGCTGAATCATAAGCACTGGAGTCCAGCAGTCAGAGATCTCAGTGTAACTCAGCATGTGCATTGCTGACATCTGAGTGAGTATTATTCTTAGCAGAGTCACAGAGATATGAAAGATGGAAAAGCCCCATAAGCTCAGGGAATCAATGGCCCTGGGGCCAGGGCAGGGTCTCTTCCCCCATACTTCCTAAACCCCTAGCCTGGAATCCCGTGTGTGTGTGTGTGTGTGTGTGTGTCAGAGAGGACTGAAATTCTTTTGTCTCTCTCTCCTCTAGGATGTCAGAACCACCTTGAGCAGGTATGTGGCTCCCTCGCACTCCACAATGCTAGGAAAGAGCTTGATGATGAGGGTAGCACCGCATCTCCCCAGGGCTCTACAGCAAAATGTGTGGGGAGATCACATGTTAGATACAAATCTCTCTGATCAGCTCCATCCTGGGGTGCTCACTCTTGTACAGAAGACTCTGGAATTCTCCAGTCAGTGGGAAGGACTGACCTCAAGTATTTTGTAGAGATGTCACATCCCTGGGGGACTGGCTGCCTCAGGATTGTGGAGATGGACTATGGGCCTGTCACTGCAGGGCACTGGTCACTATTCAGCCCAGGGCAGTAGTTTTCAAGAGCCTTTCCCCATCTGAGGGCTGTTTGGAAACCTGTGAGAAATGAGCTGGGGAAGGGGTAGCTGGTGTCTCAGTCTAGTTCCTAGAGGGCAGATTTCTACAGCACTTCAACTGGGAACCTCCTGTCCCTCAGAGCATGGAGGCCAAGGAGTGAATTGGCCATGGAGACTCAATTCCCCTTTTGTCCACAGAGCTGGTCTCTCCAGGCCAGAGTTGAAGAATATTAATGACCTTTGAAGGGAAGGTTGCTTGGCCCTGGGCTGTGTTGCATCTGCTCTGAGGCTGGGAGAAGTCGAGGAATTCTAACTGCAGGCCCATTAGAGCAGCGACTCACTAGCCAGAACTTATAATGAGTCACACAGTAAAATATAATCACGTGAAATTGTTTCCCTCCAGGTGTGAGAAGGGGAAGTTCCAGCAGCCAGAGGAGATTTCGCCTGAACTGGAAGAGCGAGTCAGTGGTTTCTCCCAGAAAACGATTGTGCTAATGGAGATTCTGGGGAAGTTCAAAGGTACTTAGAAGGGATCTAGGAATGGAAATTGGGATGAGCCTCTGAGAAGAGAATGGTGCTGACCAATTGGTTCACACTTAGATGATGCTGTTAAATTAAGAAATGACTCAAAGACTTGAAGGCCAGAAGGGACCATCATGATTATCCAGTCTGACCAACTGCACACTGCAGGCCACAGAATCTCACCCACCCACTCCTGCAATTGACCCCTAACCTCTGGCCAAGTTACTGATGTCCTTGAATCATGATTTTAAAACTTCAAGTGTAACTGGTTGAGCACTCAGCAGTGCAGCGTCTCCTGCTGGTCAGTCAGGGAATTAGCTTTCCCGCTCCAGAGTGCCCCCTGCTGGCCAGTGTCTCTCCTGCCTCAAGCCCCTCCATGTCCCTCCTGGACCCCAGTGCCCCTTACCTTGGGGTTCTGCCCACAGCAGTACCCCCACACTCTGGGTCTCCCCTCCCAGGGGCATCCCAACCCTCTATACCCACCTTGCGTCAGTGGTTACTGCCAGTCATCTAGCCCCCTTTCTCTGGGGCAGCCTGCAGTCCACAATGTCCACTCATCATTAGCAAAGGGGTTGGACCTACTGCCTTTCTAGCCCTAGTACCATCCCTGGCCCTTATCAAGGCCTCAGCCTGGGGACTTGCCAGGAAAGAGCTCCCCAGCTGTGCCTGCCCCACCCCAGCCCTGCTCTGTGTAAGGTACCTTGTGCTCTGCTCCCAGGCAGCCCTGCAGTGAGACTCCTGCCTGCCTAGCTCCCAGCCCTTTGATCAGGGCCAGTTGGGGCCTAATTGGGTGTGGCCCCAACTGTGGCTGCCTCCCCAGTCAGCCGACCTCAGCTGCTTTTCACCTTTTACCTCCTTTTATCCCAGAAACAGGATAACTGCCCTGTCCCTGTTCTTTTATTAGTTCTCCCCTGCAATTAGTGGGTTTCTGAGGCCCTGTGGAACCTCCCCTTAGGCTGGGGGGGGGATCCGTTAGCATCCCCCCCCGGAAACCCAATAGATACACAAGTTACAGAGAATCCACCACTGACTCTAGTTTAAATCTGCAACTGACCCGTGCCCCAGGCTGCAGAGGAAGGAAGGAAAAAAATCCCCAGGCTCTCTGTCAATCTGACTTGGGGGGAAATTCCTTCCCCACCCCAGATATGATGGTCAGTTGGATACCGAGCATTTTGGCCAGACCCAACAGCCAGACACGTGGCAAAGAACTCTCTATAGCTCAGAGCCCTCCCCATCTACTGTCCCATCACCAGCCATGGGGCACATTTCTCAAAGGCGGATCCAGCACATCACTGAGCTCTGGTCCCCTTTGCAGCTAGTTTCTGCCAAATGGGCTGGAGGGAAGGAGAAAGCCCCTCCCCCACGGTCAGGGATCCCTCCAGCCCAGGGGCCTCTGGTGCCTCCTCCCCAGCACCTGCAGGCCCAAGGCGTGTTCCTGAGAGGGCTGGGAATGGGGTGGGGGTGCTGAGGGGGGGTGGAAGAGGGAGGGGGCTGGACGAGGGATAGAGGGAGGTGGGCAGTGTGAAGCTGGGCCTCTGACACTCTGCACGCTGGGCAAGAGACACGGGGGCCATTGTCACAGGGATGTAGCTCTGGCTGGCTTCAGAACTTCCTCAGCCTGTGCCAAGGTCTGCACCGGCCCCTGCAGCCACTGAACAGCAGAGTCACAAATGGCCCCTCCCCTCTCTCCTTTTCCCGGTACAGGGGGGAATCGGACCCTTTGAGCCAATCCTCCCCCACCTCAATTTCCACCTTGATAAAATAATTTTACTATTATTTCTATTTCTGCCTATGGAGGACGAGGTCCCGTCATGCTGCTCTCTGTAGCGGTGCTGAGTAAACAGACCCAACAGCTCAAAGTTAGGGCCAGGATTTAGGAAACTCTCCACATCCCATCAGTGTCAAAGGGACCCAAGTGGGTAAAGTTACTTTTATGCCAAAGTCTTTGCAGGCTCTGGGTCTAGGTTACGACAAAAGGCAGTAAGTGAATGAGACAAACCAACTGGAGTCTGAAAGGTGGGAGGGGATGAGGAGGGAAAAGTAAATCTCTTACAGATTGTGTGTCCTGGGTTACTTGTGAGGCTCCAGGGATGCTGGCTCCATTGCTGAGAGATGCCTGATTGAGAGGGGAAAATAGATTTCAGAACTTTTTATATTAAATACCTGAGTGTGTCTCTGTGTCTGTTTCTCTGTCATAATTATGAAACAGTTTCCGAGTGGGGATGTTCTTATGAATATGAAAGTCTGAAATCTCACCTCCTTCTCCTTTCTCCCCCAAGACACTCTGCCGTCTGAACTGGAGAGAAAAAGGGGAGAATTATTTGGAGCACACAGACAGGGTGAGTTTGCAGGTGAAGATTGCCTTTAAATTATGAGAAAATTCCAGAGAAAACGTCTTCATGAGATTGTAGCTAAAGTTACCAACCAAACTGACAGCGACCATGACACACACAGCCCTAAAAATAACACATTAAACGGTAAGGAGATCCAGGGGCCCATGTCTCCCCCCACAACACACACACACTTTTAAAGGTGGGATGACCAGGACACTTTTCAGCATGGGCATAGTTTGGGGGAAAAGGGCCACGTTGCCCCCCCACACTTCAAGCCTTGGCAGGGGTGGAGCATGGCCGGCAGTATCTATGCTTAGGGCAGGGCAGCTGAGCAGCTCCTCTGTGTGTAGTGCAGCCCCTGCCCACAGCACCAATCTCTTCCTGGTGCTGGCTTCTCTCAATGGCCCCACCCCTGCTCCTCTTTCCCTGAGACCCTGGCCAGGCCAGAAGCCAGAACCAGGCTGCCATCCAGGGACTGCACTGGGAATCCCTGGATCCTCCACCTGCCCAGGGTGGTGCACCCCGGGGAGTGGGGACATGGGCTGGGGACTGCTGCCAAAGGCCCATGGACCCATGTCCAGGGCAGGTGGAGTGTCAGGGGCTCTCCATAGCGGGCAAGTCTCCCAGCCTGGCCAGGGGGCAGGGCCTCAGTCAGGGCCACGGAGGGGGCGGGGACACAAAAAGAGTCCTGACACCACCCTTAGTGCTGAGTTCATGCCCATTCTGATGAACAGAAACACTCTTAACTGAGTCACACGTGAACAGAGCTCCCTGCCACATCCCTCTGCTTCACCCCGGTGCAGGGGGTCCCCCATCGCTCTTCTTCCCATCCTGCCTTTCCTCTGGGCAGGGCTGGGCTGCCCATTGGAGCTGCTCCCTGCTTCCTGGTTTGGGGAGATGCTCTTCCTGTGAGACTGGCAGCAACTCCTTTCGCTCTAGGCTGGAGATGGTGCTACCCCACCCAGTGCCACCTCCTACTCTCTGGACTTAAGTGGCTGTTCCCCATTGCTGCACCTTCCTCTTTGTTCCCTGGCCTGGGACTGGAGGCTGCATTAGGGGAGGGAGCTTCCCTCTGGGGCATAAAGCTGGTACCTGCCACTTCTGCTCCCTCAATAGAAACTTCTGACACCTTCCTGGCTGTGTCTGTGCTGCTGGGAATGGGGCAACACCAGGAGCGGGAGGTGGGAGCTGAAGCCTCTGTGATAAATGAGAAACTAATGAAGTGGGACCCGTTACAAAGACTGAGGAGCTGCAGTGACATCTCTGCTCAGTCTCAGGGCTGGTCTCCACTGGGTGGGGGAGTGGGGTCGATCTGAGATACGCAACTTCAGCTACATGAATAGTGTAGCTGAAGTCGAAGCATCTTAGATCGTTTTACCTCTCGTCCTCACGGCGTGGGATCGACGTCCGTGGCTCCCCCTGTCGACTGCGCTACCGCCGTTCGTGCTGGTGGAATTCCGGAGTCAACAGGAGCACGTTTGGGGATCGATATATTGTGTCTCAATCGATCGCTACCCGCCTATACGGCGGGTAGTCTAGACGTACCCTCAGGTGTCCAGGACAGAGGCAGTTCCCTGGGATCCGGGACTGTCCCAGCCTGAATGGGGCTGCTGGGGAGTGTGAGAAATGGCCCCAGACTCCCCCAGGGCTGAACTCTGCCCCTAACGCTCTGATTCTCTCTCCAGTGAATGTGACTCTGGATCCAGACACGGCTCATCCCAACCTTGTCCTGTCTGAGGATCAGAAAAGTGTGAGAGGGGGAGACACACGACAGCAACTGCCCTACACCCCTGAGAGATTTGACACTGCGCTGTGTGTGCTGGGCTGTGAGGGATTCACCTCAGGGAGACATTGCTGGGAGGTGGAGGTGGGGGGTCGGAGAGACTGGGCTGTGGGGGTGGCCAGAGAGTCTGTGTGGAGGAAGGGAAGGATCAGCCTTAGCTCTGAGGGGGGGATCTGGGCTGTGGAGCGGCACTGGCTGGGTCATTTCCAGGCTCTCACCTACTGTGTGACCCCCCTGCCCCTGAGCCGGGTCCCCAGCAGGATCCGAGTTTGTCTGGACTGTGACCGGGGGCAGGTGACATTTATCGATGCTGGTGACGAGGCCCCGATCTTCACTTTCCCGCCGGGCTCCGTCCCTGGGAAGAGAATCCGACCCTGGTTCTTTGTGGGGCCAGGATCCCAGCTCTGCCTGTGTCCCTGAGACCTGCAGCAGAGGCAGGGACCAGAATTTAGCCTCTCTTGCCTCGCACACCCCAGTCTGTATGATTGTGGAGGACTCCCATCTACCCAGCCTCTGTCTCCTCATCTCTATGGCCCCTGGAAGCACCTCCCCTCCCTCTCTGCAGCCTCAGGAATGGGGGAGGAGGGGGAAGACCCCTGGGACTGCAGGAGGGGCCCTGAGGGGCAGAGGTGGGGGCTGGGCAGGGGGTAGCACTAACAGCTGGGCAGGGGACAGGCGGAGGTAGGGGTGGCAGGGACACAGCATGAATCAGTCAGGGTTGGGGTGTGGGAAGAAGCAGCAGCAGCAGGGAGCATTTTGTACAGATCTGTGTCCTTAGATCTCACTGGGGGCTCCCAGCCCTGGATCAGCACGAAGGGGGGAGGGGGGAAGGGATAAGATCAGGGAAAGAAGAGAGCAGCCGAGGGGGATGATCTGTGACAGGGAGGAGAGACACAGGGAAATAAACAGGGGTGGGAAGTGAGGCTAGAACAATGATGACTAGAAAAGGACAGTACGAAAGGAAAGGGAACATGAGCGGGGCGGGGAAATTTATTACATGTTTATGAAAGTGAGACTGTAACTCATTAATTCCCTATATTAATTCCTGGCCATTGGTGCAATTTTAGTGCCATAAAGAAAACTGTTCTCAGTAGCTGGGGATATCCTGGCCGTGCTGTGGTTATTAAAGCTCCTTCTTAGCTCCTTTTACTTTGCTACTTTCCAGCAACTTACTGTAAATAAAACATTACAAACAATAATTCTTGTTTGTTCCACTTTAATGTTCCAGCTGCAAGGAATATTGTGCCTCTGGGAAGAGAGTTTGGATTTTACTGTGTGATGTGTCACTAATCAGCCTGTGCTCTGCCTCTGTCCTGTGCACACCCATGTCAATCAGGAATTGCTCAGCTGTGCTCTGCAGAGAGGTGACTGTTTGCACAGGGTGCAATCCATGAAGGGACTCAGGTGTTGCAATGCTGAGAATCACAGTGAGTAATTTTTAGGCAGTGAGAAAATCACAGGGACAGCAGCACTGTGACCCTCAGAGCTGAGTCAGGGGCCTAAACTCCGTAGACAATGCCAGGGCGACACAGGCACCTTACAATGTGATTCACAAAAGCCACCTGAGTAGGCGGGCAGCCATGCCAGCTAGCCAATGGGAGATGCCAACAAGGGGGGAAGGGGTGTCCTAAGTCACACCCCTCTCATGGATAGGTGCCTATATCTGGGCTGCAGAGGGGTGTGTCGCTCTGCTTAGCAACCCACAAACAGGAACCCACCGTCTGATGTCTGGGGCCTCCAGTTGCAGCAGCTGTCAATGCCTGGTAGTGATGGTGGCAGCAGCTGAGAGCCCCAGGCCCTGCTAAATGCCCCAGGCCCCAGCAGTCTGCAGGGCTCCTAGGCGCACATCCTGGATGGGTGCAGTGGCACATTAGGGGAAGGAGAAGCACTGGACCTTGGCAGGAGCTGCACTGAGCAGGGGTGGGGAGAAGAAGCCCTGGACCGTGGTAACTGGGTGGGGGGTGGGGGGTTGGGCAGAGTGAGTAGGAGAAGCCCTGGACTCCAGCAGGAACCATGCAGGGTGGGGTGGGGGACAGAAGCTCTGACAGCTGAGTCCCTCTCTCTCCCATGCCCTCTGTGTGGAGCTGGCTCTCATAGGCGGCAGGTTTGTATAATTTTTGGTGGGGCCCAAAATGGTGGTGCCCCCCCGCTCCCGCCCTGTAAGCCGATATAAAATGAAGCTACAATGCGTCAGTGCCACAAGATTACAAGGGTCAATTAAAAGTGGAAAGTCAGAAGCCGCACTTGCCTACTTCAATATACAGTATTATATTTTGTTGCACCTGTTCTGATGAAGTGGGAATGTTCTTAATATTTTCTCTGAATATTGTGTGGGTGCCTCAGTTTCCCCTGCAAGGTGCCAACTGAAGGTGTTGGGGACAAAGATCAGGTGGCCTCCTTGTCTGGAATCGAGACACAAAGGTCAGAGAAGGGAGTTTCAGTTGGGAGCTGGCTGGGGAGACGGGGGGAGGCCCAGAACCTGGATCTGGGCTCCCCACCCTCCAAGAGGGACCTGACTGAGGGGTCCTGTTTTCTGTACCCACAAGCTCTGGTTTAGACTGTGATCCTGTCATCTAATAAACCTTCTGTTTTACTGGCTGGCTGAGAGTCACGTCTGACTGCGGAGTTGGGGTGCAGGGCCCTCTGGCTTCCCCAGGAGCCCCACCTGGGTGGATTTGCTGCGGGAAGCACACGGTGTGGAAGGGGGGATGCTGAATGCTCCAAAGTCAGACCCAGGAAGGTCGAAGCTGTGTAAGCTTCTGGCCCTGGAGACAGTCTGCTCAGAGCGAGGAGGCTCCCCCAGAGTCCTGACTGGCTTTGAAGGAGTGGCTCCAGAGCATCCCAGCATCCCCTTCCACACCATGCGCTTCCCAGAAGTCCGCACAGGCACTGACACTCCCTCCTCTGGCTTTTGTCAAGAAGGCTAACAACATTTTGGGCTGTATAAGTAGGGGCACTGCCAGCAGATCGAGAGACATGATCATTCTCTATTCAACATTGATGAGGCCTCATCTAGAGTACTATGTCCAGTTTTGGGCCCCACATTGCAAAGAAGGATGTGGAAAAATTGGAAAGTCCAGTGGAGGGCAACAAAAATGATTAGGGGGCTGGAGCACATGACTTCTGAGGAGAGGCTGAGGGAACTGGGATTGTTTAGTCTGCAGAAGAGAAGAATGAGGGTGGATTTGATAGCTGCTTTCAACTACCTGAAAGGGGGTTACAAAGAGGATGGATCTAGACTGTTCTCAGTGGTAGCAGAGGACAGAACAAAGAGAAATGGTCTCAAGTTGCAGTGGGGGAGGTTTAGGTTGGATATTAAGAAAAACTTTTTCACTAGGAGGGTGGTGAAGCACTGGAATGGGTTACCTAGGGAGGTGGTGGAATCTCCTTCCTTAGAGGTTTTTAAGGCCCGGCTTGACAAAGCCCTGGCTGGGATGATTTAGTTGGGAATTGGTCCTGCTTTGAGCATGAGGTTGGACTAGATACCTCCTGAGGCCCCTTCCAACCCTGATATTCTATGATACTCTAAACTGACCACCAAATTTAAGTAGCGTGTTTTTCCCGTCATGTGAGGACTCTGGGGCACGGCTGGGGATAAGGAACTTGGGGTGCAGACAGGCTGCCCCAGGGCTAGGGCCAGAGAGGAGTCCCCTCCACCCTCCCTGGCAGCAGCAAGCTCCAGGGGAGGGACCCCTCCTCTCCCCCCAGTCACTGCACATGCTCCTAGGGTCCCTCTCAGGTCCAGAAAGCCCACTCGCCTCCCCTATGTTGGGTACCGGGGGGGGGGAGTTGCCATCACGTGTGGCCTCCCTTTCTGCCACCCCTCACCATAGCCTCACTGGGGATGGGGCTGCCCCTTGCCCAGCATGGTGCAGGAGTGGGGGGTGCAGGAGTGGGGACTGGGGAGAGGCAGAGTATCACAAAATTCACCCAAGCCCCAGCTGCACAGGTCTAGGAAGCTCCCCTCCCCAGTGGTGTAGCCAGGTTCTAACATCAGGGGGAGCGAACACGTTAAAAAAAGGTGCCAGCCAACATATCCAATTACTAATCAGGTAGTAGAGTTTACAGTGATATAACAAGAGATTATGCTATTACCATTATCCAGTCAGCTTGCATGCTACTATTTTGAATTAGTGATAATTCAGAGAGAGAGAAAGAAGAAAGCTGAATTTAGAGAACAATTATTAACCAGATTCCTGGTTATCCACCAGCCACTTTGCTCCAGCCCATGGCTCAAAGCACCATAAACGCAGTAGAATCTGGCCAAGAGACTATTCACCTCAAATTGGCACCTGCTACACGCCCCCCTCCCCCGCCCCCAGTCCCCACTATTCAGGATGTAGCTGAGTGAAAAGGTGGCATTGTGGAAGCATTTAGCAGGTAATTGAAAACTCCTATAGAGCACTGTGCAGCCCCTGAGATCATTGCTGAGTTCTGAGCACTGGGTCTGCAGCTAGTCAGCAGTGAGATGAGGAGACACAACTGGCACCTTAAAGCACCTTTACCCCCCCCCCCCTTCACAAGCTGCACTAAGCACCGTTTCACAGCCCCAGGTGCAACACTGAGGGAGGGTAAATGGGGGGGGGCAATAACCCAAAGTCGCTCCTTTGCCTCCTGGCCCTGCTGATCCCTCAGCCCCCTCCGCTGAAGAGAGACCAGGAGAAAAAAACATCCCCCCTCCCCTTTTCCTTCCTTCTCCACCAGCACCAGCTGGGCTTCAGAGCCCCCTTCCCTGCCTTGTGGCTGCCTTGCTCTGCACGGGGCTGCTGCTCCTCAGTCCCCCGCCGCACTTGGGGGGGGCTGCCCTCCCGGCAGAGCCCACCCTGGCCGGCTCAGGGAACTGGGCAGCTGCGAGCGGATGGGCGCCTCCTCCTCCTCACCCCCGGGGAGCCCGGCAACCAGCCGACCTGCCTGCAGCCCCCGAGCCAGCGAGCAGGGCTGGGGCTGCAGGAGGGCGGTGCAGAGCCCAGAGCCAGCTGGCGGCCACACGCAAAACCCGGTCCAGACTCCAAGTCCGGAGCCCAGTGCTGGCTGCCTGGAAAGGTGCTGATTTTGTAAAATGTGCTCAAAGGGGAGCGGCTGCTTCCCCCCTTCCACCCCACTACGCTACTGGGTGGGCAGGGATGCTCCGGGCTGGGGTGGTGGTAGTGGCAGGGGCCAGTGCCTGCTCCATGCAGGGCCAGGGGAGAAATCCAGCTCCAGATATTGGTGGAGCACAATCCCCAGCCCTGAATATTCCTGGTGCTGGGGCACCTGGAGCCAATATAACTTGGCGCCTCTGGGCATAGGGTGCAACAGGGGCTGGCTGCGGGCAGGGGGTGCAGGGCTGGCTGGAGACGGGCTGGCTGCGGGGCTGGCTGGAGACAGGGGTTGGCTGCAGGCAGAGCAGTGGGTGTGGGGCTGGCTGTGGGCAGGGCAGGGCAAAGGCTCCCCTGCTTCTACCATCCTGGCCCTTTAAATAGCTGCCGGAGCCCTGGGGAAGCAGCGGGGCTCTCATGGCTATTTAAAGGGCCGGGGTGGCAGAGGCAGCTGGAGCCCCGGCCCTTGAAATAGCCCCTGGAGCCCCCCGCTACTCCAGGGTTCTGGGGGCTATTTAAAAAGTCCAGGGCTCCCGTTGCTTCTACCGCCCTGGCCCTTTAAGTAGCCACAGGAGCCCTGGGGAAGTGGCAGGGCTCCAGCGGCTATTTAATTAAAGGGCTGGGGTGGTAGAAACAACAGGAGCTCCGAACTTTTTAAATGGCCCCCAGAGCCCCACAGCCCTACCCCAGGGCTCCAGAAGTGGGGCACTGGTGGCAGTTTAAAGGGCCTGGGGCTCTCCCCAGCACTGTGCTGAGATCTCAGAGCTGACAGGTAAATCCTGGAGGAAGGAGATTCCCTGATTTACTCTCCAGGTGGGGCAGATTCTGTCACTGACACCATCAAACCCTCCTCCAGGGCTGAGCTCTGCCCCTAATGCTCTGATTCTCTCTCCCCAGCAAATGTGACTCTGGATCCAGACATGGCTCATCCCCAACTCGTCCTGTTTGAGGATCAGAAAAGTGTGAGATGGGGAGAGACACAGCAGGATCTGCCCGACAACCCTGAGAGATTTGACACTGAGCCCTGTGTGCTGGGCTGTGAGGGATTCACCTCGGGGAGACATTGCTGGGAGGTGGAGTGTAGGGGACGCTGGGCTGTGGGGGTGGCCAGAGAGTCTGTCGGAGGAAAGGGACCGATCAGCTGTAGCCCTGAGGGGGGATCTGGGCTGTGGAGAAGTGGGGGCGATCAGTTCCAGGCTCTCCCCATCCCTGAAACCTCTTCGCCATGAGCAGGCTGCACGACTTGCAGACGGTTTGTTTCCAGACTGCACCAAGAGAACATCTATACGCACTTGTGCTCCATGCCCTTCACTTCCTCACCCTCGGATCCCACCCTGTCACGAAGTGGCAGGCCCCCCTGCCACCTTTCGAGGGTGAGGCACCCTGGTGGGCCAGCCTATGCTCTACCCTGGTCCCGAGACCTGCCGGGGTTATCAGTTGGCGGCTCCTCTACAGGGCCATGAACACGGGTGTGTACTTTGCAGGATTTACCCTCATCCCAGACACCTGCCCTTTCTGTGGTGTGAGGGAGACCCTGGCACATATTTACCTGCAGTGTGCCAGGTTGCAGCCCTATTCCAGCTCCTCTTAGACATCCTGTTAACCCTTTTGGTTGCACTTTTCCCCTCACCTTGTTATTTACGCACTTCCTATCCATGGCCCCATGAAGTCACGGACCTCCTAGTCAACCTTCTCCTGGCCCTGGCTAAAATGGCCATCTGTAAAACCAGGGAGAGAAGGTTGGCCGATGGGGGTCTTCTGTGACTGTGGAGCCTATTTCCTATCCGCCGTCCATTCACGCATCTGGGCAGAATTCCTCTGGGCGGCGTCCACTGGCTCACTTGTCTTTGAGGAGCAGTGGGCGCTGTCCAGGGTTCTCTGTTTGGTGTCCCAGTTACGTTCCCTTCCTTTGACCCTTTGTCCACACTCCTGTCCCTGTTATTTCATTAGTTGTCCCCCGTAATCATTTTGTTTCCAGGGCCAGTGGATCCTCCCCTTAGGGTGAGGGGAGGTTCTTTAGCAGTGGGCGGGCTCTGCCTGCCTACTTCCTGGATCCCAATAGGACCCCTGAGAGATTTGTCACTAAGCCCTGTGTGCTGGGCTGTGAGGGAGTCACATCGGGGAGACATTGCTGGGAGGTGGGATGGATCAGCTGTAGCCCTGAGGGGGGGATCTGGGCTGTGGAGCAGTGCGGGGATCAGTTCAAGGCTCTGACCTCCCCCCTGCCCCTGAGCCGGGCCCCCAGCAGGATCCGGGTTTGTCTGGACTGTGACCGAGGGCAGGTGACATTTATCGATGCTCGTGACGAGGCCCCGATCTTCACTTTCCCTCCGGGCTCCGTCCCTGGGGGGAGAATCCGACCCTGGCTCTGGGTGTGGAGATCCCAGCTCTGCCTGTGTCCCTGAGACACACGGGGGGGGGGGGGAGGAGGGGAGAACCAGAAATCAGCCTCTCTAGCCTCACATACCCCAGTCTCTATAACATTGGAGGACTCCCAACTACCCAGCCCCTGGCTCCTCATCTCTTTGGTCCCTGGAAGCTGCAGGAGGGGCAGAGGGGCCCTGAGGGGCAGAGGTGGGGGCTGGGCAGGGGGCAGAACTAACAGCCGGGCTGGGCACAGGCGGAGGTGGGGGTGGCAGGGACACAGCATGAATCAATCAGGGTTTGGGGGGTTGGGGAGAAGCAGCAGCAGGGAGCGGTTTGTACAGATCTGTGGGATTAGATCTCACTGGGGTCTCCCAGCCAGAGCTCCTGCTGCAGGGGCCAAAGTCACTTCAGGACAACTGGTAACACTGTAATGGTCACACACACAACGGGCGGTGGGGGGAGATGGGTAAGGGGAGCAGTTGATGGAAAAATCGTTATACAACCTTAAAAAAATCATTATTGGGTCAGTCTCGTGATTTTTTTTTCCAACTCCTGAGGTTGGCAGCACGGGGGGAGGCAGGGACAGGGCGGGTTTAACCAGAGGGAATTAGAAGAAGCAAGAAGGAAAATGTGAATGAAAATAAAACAAGAATAAAGGGAGAGTCCAGGAGAAATGGTGGAAAACAGGAATGAGAAGAGTGACAGGAAAATATCCCTGCCAGGGGAACCAGCCGGGGGCAGCAAGAGGAAGGGATAAAATTACGGGGAGTGAGGGGAGTCAAGGCGCAGCCATGGGGGATGATCTGTGACAGGGAGGGGAGGAGAGTGGGAGAGACACAGGAAAATAAACAGGGATCAGAAGTGAGGGTTAGAAAATACAAAAGGTCAGTGTGAAAGGAAAGGGAACGTGAGTGGGACGGAGAGATTTATTACATGTTACTGAAAGTGAGACTGTAACTCATTAATTCCCTGTATTAATCCCTGGCCTTTGGTGCTATTTTAGTGCCAAAAGAAAACTGTTCTCAGTAGCTGGGGATCTCCTTGTCATGCTGTGGTTATTAAGGCTCCTTCTCAGCTCCATTTACTTACCACCTTTAGTTACTTAGTGTAAATAAAACATTACAAACAATTATTCTTGTTTGTTCCCCTTTAATGTTCCAGCTGCACACTGTCTCTCACTCCTAAAATACACACTCTCCCCCTAACACACACTTGTATTATTGTTGATACTTCCTGTTGAAATGAGCAAGGCACCTATGTTCTCTGTCATTTTATTCTTTCAAAGTTGGTTAAGGATTGCAGTGCTGTTATTTTAGGGTTTTTTTTGACTGGTCTGTGCATTTCATAATTTTATTTCTCTCTTATGCTTAAATTTAATTCTTTGAGCTTTATTTAATTATTTAATTCCGGGGCTTTTAACATCACTGCCCGTTGTGCTTGCCCCCATTGGCAGTGCTGCCGGTAGAGTCCAGCAGCTTCCGGATGCTACAGGTCACCGACGACGGGAAGCAAAAGGGCAGCTGCCCTGGGGAGGCCCCAGCAATTTAAAAGGGCTCGGGGCTCTCAGTCGCTGTGGCAGTGGTGGCCATGAAGGGCTGGCTGTGGGAGTCTGGTCCCCAGCCCCACCCCTTCCACCCAAGGCCCTGCCCCTTCGGGGGGCCAGAGCCACCCCCCACCTTACCCAGAAGGGACCTGCCATACTGGTAAGTCCCTCTACTTACTTTCACCCCTGCCTGGAATCACGGTTAAAGTTGTCACCCCTCCCCCTCAAAAGAAATCTGAAATGGTGCCTTGGTGAGCCAGGAGTGGCCAGGGGGCTGTGGGAGGGCCATGGGCTCTGGCAAGATGCAGCCCCCATGTGACAGCATGAAACCCTCAAATTAATCTCCTGTCTCCTCATCTTGGAGTCACAGCTCTCCCAAGCTGCTCCAAGTAATTCGTCCACCATTTGGTCTAGCTCAGGGGTCAGCAACCTTTCAGAAATGGTGGGCCGAGTCTTCATTTATTCACTCTAATTAAAGGTTTTGCATGCCGGTGATACATTTTAACGTTTTTAGAAGGTCTCTCTCTATAAATCTATGAACTATTGTTGTATGTAAAGTAAACAAGTTCTTTAAAATGTTTAAAAAGCTTCATTTAAAATTAAATTAAAATGCAGATCTTATCAGTTTAGTGCAGTGGTTCTTAACCTGGGGTGCACACACACCCTGGGGCAGGGCCGGTACAAGGATATTTTGCGCCCTGGGCAAAACTTCCACCTTGCGCCCCCCCCTTCCCCGCACATTGGGTCATTGAGGGGCAAATCCCAGTGAGCCTTTATAGACCCCAGGGGCCAGCCTGCCTAGGGGCTGCTCCCCAGACCAGGTTCCCCGCTCCCCATGCCCTGAACTCCCCTGGAGGGTGCAGAGCCCCCCCGTGATGCCTCCCTGCCCCATCCCAGTGGCTCCCGCCCCGAGTCCACTCACTGGCTTTGCCGGACTTGGGCCGCTGCAGCAGCTTGGCAGGGAGGAGCTGCCTTCCAGAGGCACCGGAGAGCCAGAGCGTCCCGCTTGCAGCAGCACCGAGCCCCAGCCATGGAGGAGCAAGCACGGTGCAGGGGGGCAGCAGCTCTGCAAAGGCGGCGGTGCTGCTAGCGGGGAGCAGCTGTGCCCCCCTGCCCAGGTTGCAGCCTGGTGCCCACCCCGGGGGCTCCTGCAGGCTGCAGTTGATGTATGTGGGCACCAGCCCCCCGGCTCCCCCCTCTCCTAGGGTTACCATATTTCAACAATCAAAAAAAGAGGGGAGGGCCCTGCCCTAGCCTCACCCCCATCCTCCCTCCCACTTCCCACCCCAATTGCCCTGGTCAGAACCCCCCGCTCCCAGGGGCGGCTCTAGGAATTTTGCCACCCCAAGCACGTGCCTGCGGGAGGTCCGCCGAAGCCGTGGGACCAGCGGACCCTCTGCAGGCAAGCCTCCGAGGGCAGCCTACCTGCCGCCCTCGCTGTGCCGGAAGAGCGCCCACCGCGGCTTGCCGCCCCAAGCACGTGCTTGGCGTGCTGGGGCCTGGAGCCGCCCCTGACCGCTTCTTGTCCTCTGACTGCACCAACCCTTATCCACACCCCTGCTCCCAGACAGACCCCTGGGGACTCCCACACCCCATCCAACTACTCCCCACCCCCTGACAGGACCCCCAGAACTCCCAACCCATCCAGCCCTCCCCCTGGTCCCTGACTGCCCCCTGGGACTCCCCTTACCAGGCCCTGCCGGTCAGACACTGGCTCCACGTGGAGTGCTGAGGCAGCAGGAGGGGGGAGCTGTGGGAGGGGCAGCGGCCGCGGCAGCTCACACTTCCAGGAGCCGCAGAACCTGAGCGTGGGGAGCAGGGGGCAGTGATGAGCTGCCAAAATCTTAACAACTGGTTCCCTACTGGGTCTTTGGTGGCACTTCGGCAGTGCATCCTTCAGTGCTGCTGAAGACCCGGAGCAAGTGAAGGACCCACTGCTGAAGTGCCGCCAAAGACTCTGAGCCCTGCCCGGTGAGTACAAGCCCCATGTGTTTTTTTTACTTATCCCTGCCGGGACCCCGTCGAAACTGTTCGAATCGGGCCTTGCACTTCCTAAAGTCGGCCCTGCACATCGGGGTTGCAAAATTGTATTGGGGGCCGGGTAGGGAAGGCTGTGCCTCCCAAAACAGCCTGTCCCCCCCATCCGACCCCCACCTATGTCCTGCCCCGACTGCCCCCCTCAGAACCCGTAAGGGCCACAAGCAACCCATCAATTGCCCCCCCGCTCCTTGTCCCCTGACTACCCCCTCTGAGACCCCCCAACACTAACTGCCCCCCAGAACCTCTCCCCACTCCCTACCCAACTTGCCCCAGTCCCTGTCCCCTGACTCCCCCAACCCCATCAGATCCCCCCGACAGATCCCCAGAACCACCACTCCAACAGATCCCCAGAACTCATGTCTACCCAAACCCTCTGTTCCCCGTCCCCTGACCGCCCCCTCCAACCGCTCCTTGCCTGGCCCCTGCCTTATCCAACCCTCCTCCCAGCCGCGGCCAACTCCCTCACCATGCTGCTCAGGGCGGCGTGTAACGATGCCGTGCAGCCCGCTAGAGCTCGCAGCCCCGCCCCTTCCCTTACCATGCCACTCAAAGCGGCAAGAGCTGCAGAGCTTCCCAGAGCGCTGGCACCGGCGGGTCGACACGCTGCGGCTCTGCAGGGGGACAGGAAGTGGGGGAGGGGCCAGGGGAGCCTCCCCAGCTGGGAGCTCAGGCGGGCCGGAGACATGACGTTCCTGCGGGCCGGATGTGGCCTACGGACTGGAGTTGTTTGCCCGCCCCTTTAACAGCTGGTTCTACACCGGCTTCTAAATTTAACAACTGGTTCTTGCGAACCGGTGGGAACCAGCTCCAGCTCACCACTGGCCGGGGGGCTGCGGCCCGGGGCCCCCCCGGGGGGGCTCCTGCAGCAGATGAATGCGGGCGGTGGGCCCCGCGCGCCCCCCGGATCACCCTTCACCGTGTTCAGGCTCTAAAGCTCCCAGGAATGTGAGCCGCTGCCACCGCCCCTCCCGCAGCAGGCTCAGTGCCCTGGCCCTGGCAACTCCCGGGAGCCACAGAACCCGAGTGTGGTGAGGGGGGAGCCGGGGGGTGTGCCTGCCGCCAGTCTGGGGTCCTGTCCGCTGGCCCCACTCAGTCTCTGCTGGCCTGGGGTTCCGTTAACTCAGCCAGCTGTGTGCTGAGTGGGGCCGGCGGCCTGATCCCTGGCTGGCAGCCGTGTGCCAGGAAAAATAGGCTTGCGTGCCAAAGGTGGCACGTGTGCCGTAGGTTGCCGACCCCTGGTCTAGCTACACCTCACACCAGGAATACAGCTGAGGTGCATACAGATAATTTCCCAGTGACTAGTGACAGCCCCATGAGGGCAGGGTTAACGTTGCACTGGCCAGTACCTTAACTCTGTATTTCTTGGTTTTCAGAAGTTTGAGTTTTGATGAACTTAAACCAGGTGGGGGAGATGGTCACATAAAAGATTCTAACTCCTGTTGTTGAGAGAGACGAGCTTTGGAGCTGCACGGAGCTCTTCTTTAGGTCTGTGTTGCTGGGAAGCTCATCTCTGTCCTCAACAGAAGTTGATCCAAGAAAAGATCTCACATCATCCACCTTGTCTCTGTAATATACCGGGGCCAACATGGCTGCAACAACACAGCCAATCACTTCTGATGAACCTGATGTTTTGGAAGGACTGTTTATTACATCTAATACACTATACTTATTGCTTGGTCAGATTATTAAAAACACAAGGAGTAAATAATCCTGTGATCATTTGTTTCTCTCTTTATGGAATATCTACATTCAAAGTGATTTGCTGTCAAATACATTGCAGATTGTTTTCATAGCAATGTAACATGAGACTTTTACAGCTTGTGGAATTAGTCATCTCTTTGTTTTGCTGAATTTTATTCAAGAACAGTGGGACCAATACTCCTCTTGGGGGAGATTTGTAGCAAATAACTTCCTATATTGTCAATACAGGACATTTACTGCACCAAACCCAGCAACCAGTCTAATTTTCTGCCTGTGCTGTTATTGCAGTTTTTTATCTGTGTGTGTGTGTGTGGGGGGGGGTGAATCCTTTTTTTCTTGTAAAAAAATAAAATTATGCTCAGAATCAATTGAAACAGAAACCTGCCTCCTTTTCTCCTTCTGACCTTAGTGGGAATTAAGCATGTGCCTGAAGTTGATCCTGTGTTCAAGAGTGTCATTGAGTAGGGACTTCAGGCCATACTAAAAAAGGAAATTTATACATTGTGTAACAGATTATCTCCTCCTGTGTGAAAAGCCATTTAAGGGGCAATATCATGAGGAAACCCATCAGAATGCAGCTATTTAAAAATGGCAGTATTGTGAAATTGTTTTTTTGTTTTGTATACAACAATTTGCTTATTTTTCACATTTTAATTACATTATTGAACAAAAAATTAGATTTTAGTTTTTCTTTCTTTCAGTTTTCATTTTTGCTCCCTTTTCTCCTTTGAGACAGGATAAGAGATGGGCGAATAAAATGTTTTTATTCCATTTGATTAAGGTTTCTCATTTTGAATCAATATGAATTTTTTTTTCATTTAGCATCATTTCATTGAAAAATTAGAAACATTAAAATAGGAAAAAATCATTTTTCCAAAAAAGTCTAAAAACCATTTTCTATTGAAAAAATCGTTTTTGTTTAAACATTTTTGACCAGCTGCATTGTTGTCAACTCTCATAAGTTATTGTGGATTTTATTTTAAGTCTCACAGTATTCTGTAATTTTCTGTAAGCCCTAATGCTCTAGTTATGAGTTTGTGAGAATCTCAGATTTCATTTAAACTAAAAATAAATTTCTAGCTTTTATGGTTGCAGGGGAGAGTTTAAGATTCTGACCTGAGTGCACACTCAGGGGTCAGAAACCAAATGGCAAAAAAATAGAAACTCAAAATGTATTTTTTAAAATATTGATTTTAAGTCAATCACTTCTTTTTTGACCCAATTGTGATTTTTTTTTTCAATTATGTATGTGCATGCGACGGAGGGAGGGGAGGTTCAGAGAGGCCCGGGCCACTTCCAGCTTTTGAGGTCCCTCGCCATAATAAAAAGATTTTGTCAGCAGACGAGTAGGGAAGGCATGATGATCAGCATCTCGTGGAATGTTACTTGGAATTTCAAAATGACGAATTTGAAGAAAAGTTTCGCAACTGCAATCCTATCCAATTCCAAAAAAATTAACAATTGTCACACTCTGAAGATGGGCTGGGGGGGGTGGGGGAGTCCATCAAACATCAAGAGACTGACCTAAACTTTTTTAAATGTAATGATTTATTGGGCCAATCTCATCATTTTTGGGAGGGTTCAGCTCATGCATTTTGATGTCTTGTAGAACCATTCTTAAAAAGGGGACACAGGGAATTATAGACCAGTCAGCCTAAACTTTGATACTTGGAAAGACACTGGAGCACATAATTTCTATTGTCCTCACTGGCCATATGGGTGAATGAATCCAAGGTCTTCGCTGTCAGCAATGGAGACACTGTAATATGGCCTCATGTCCCACCCTGTTCAATTCACAACTCACTTCAAAAGCATTTTAAAATAAATCCGCATTTTCCCTGGCCAAAAAGAATACAATAATTTAACTGGAAACTGATGGAGAAAGCAGCTGTGAATAATCATTAATATTTATCTGTGTAAATGTTTTTGAGACACTTACTGCAGACCTGGGTAAATTTCACTTTCCTCCACTTCCACAAATACGCTGACACAATTGTAGTTTTCCCTCTTTTTTTAGCAGCAAGGGGAGGTTACTCTAACTTTAAAATACCTGGGATAAGACTAATTTGGATACATTTCACCCAGCTGATAAGCAATAGTTGAAAGAGGTGTGGATAAAAATAATCTCTCAGTCTTAATATTTATATTCATAATACAGCGAAATAGTATCTGAGAATGGGAAGCATCTAATACTATTGTTTATTTATTTATTTTTTTAGGTGAGTGAGATATGGATATTGGTCAGTTTCATTATCCCATTTCTGAATAGAAAACTTTTGTATGAAGTTGGAGCCTATTAAAGGAGAGGTTTGGTTTAGTTTTGTTCTTGTTTTGAGTTTTCAATTAACTTTTAAAAAAAGTTGCGTACAGGACTAAACCCCAGGAACTGAACACCAAAAGTTGATATTAAAAATGTTCTAATAAACAAAATGTAGGGTTTGTCATGAAATGATCTCTCAAAATTTATTTTAGTGCAGACTCTCTATCGTAATACAGACTGCTACATAGAAGAAACGCCCCACGTTCAGTGGCACCGCTACTATCTGTATGTGTGGTACATTTCTACTTTATTCCCCACTTACCAGAGGAAAAATTACTCGGGGATATTTCTTTTTAAATTAATTATTCCTCTGCATTGTATGGTTATTAGCAGAGACAGGTCCAAGCCATGCAGCTTGCACTTGAAAGACAAAATAATATTTTTTGTTATTAATAATTATTACTTTCTTCGTTCTCAGAATGGCAGAAGTTCAACCAACAGCCTTGGACTAACTCTTAATTAAGCTGTCTCCTTCACAGTTAACTTTACAGTTGCAGTGGGCAGTTTCACTGAGCCCTCAGTTATTGAAACAAACAGTCAAAGGTAACTACTAAGCAAATCTGAGAAAACTCAGAAATCCAGAGTTAAAGTTTCTGATGATGCTGCCCGTGGGAGCCAGCTGAGGTTACTCTATTAAGGTGAACTGCAAACAGAACTGGTGAATATTCCAATACTTAGATTTACCAAGCCAGCACAAAACAGCTTCTGTATTACCTCACTGCTTACCCAGAAGTCCAAACAATGCAGTTCCCTTAAAGTGCCCAGCCTAAGGCTTCCATCCAGACGCACGTCAGATATGATGATGATTACTGAAAATCTTATCTCATCATATAAAAGGAAAGGTTCTTCTGATCCCAAAGGACCAGCCACACACAGAGGTCCAGTTATAACTTAGATTTTACCCAAAATAAATGATTATAGTAAATTCTTGTTAACTAAACTAAATTTTATTAAAAAAGAGAAAGTGTTGGTTAAAAGATCAATATACATACAGACTTGAATTCAATTCATGAGGTTCAAATACATAGCAGAGATCAGAGGCACCAACTTTCCTTGGCACCAGTGGGTGCTCATGCCCCCGCCCCATTCCGATCCCTGCCCCCGGTCCCGCCCTGACTCCAGCCGCCTCCCTGTCCCAATTGGACCCCACCCCAAATCCCCGCCTCGGCACCCATCAATTTTTCCCTGTGAGTGCTCTATCCCCAGAACACCCATGGAGTCGGCACCTATGGCAGAGATGAGTTTGTAGTTACCAAAAGTCCTTTTAGAAATAGTCCTTAGGTTGTAGTTCAATGTCCATGTTCAGGGTGGCTCCAGTCAATGACTGGGGATCTCAATCCTTGTAGCTTAAGGTTTCCCCCACTTGAAAACCAAAGCAGATCTGAGATGAAGAAGGATCATGTCCCAAGGTTTTTATACATTTCCAGTAGCCTTTTGGCCTGAGAAAACAATAGGCTTAATTTTCCTTCTCCTAAATACTTCCTTTTTGATCTTTGAATCAAAGCTATAGCTATAGACATGTTTGCTTACATCACAAGACCTGAACAAACATCTACTCTTCTATCTCTAACAATGCAGGCTTGCATTGCAAAGCTCTATTCATTCACATATCTTCCTAAGCAGTCTTTAAAGTTCGGCCACGGGTCAGGTCAGTCTGTGAGTTAATTAACTCTTTCTGGCCCTGTGTCACCTTTCAAAGAGATATTATATCACTCCTTAGACACCTAGCTCCTGCTCCTCCAGGTTCAGCCTCACAGGGGGATGCCCCAATGACCCTCCCCACCAGCTCAGGGGCTGATTGCAGGCCGAGAGCCCTTTGGGGTTTTAATTACAGGCTGATTTCACTGAAAGGTACCTGGCACTGGTGTGATTGTACATTTTTACACTAAAGCCTCCAGGGGTGAAATTGTTTGGGTCCTTCCTGCTCTGCAAACAGCATGAGTCATTTTCAGGCAAGGAAACACCCCCTTGCTGCTGTAGGCGGGGCATAGTTTGAATTCAGGAATTTGAAACAAAGCCTGTTACAAACTGCCCAGAGGGAGCCATGGCTGCAGAGAACCCCGTGGAAAGTCTCCAGGAGGAAGCGACATGTCCCGTCTGTCTGGAATATTTCACAGAACCTGTCACTCTGGAGTGTGGGCACAATTTCTGCCGAGCCTGCATCAGCCAGTGCTGGGAGGGATCCGATACAGCCGCCTCCTGCCCTCAGTGCAGAGAAACTGTGCAACAGGGAAACCTCAGGCCCAACAAGCAGCTGGCAAATATCCTAGAACTCATCAAGCGGTTGAGCTTACAGGCAGCAAAAGGAGCAGGAGGGGACAGGGTGTGTGAGAGACACCAGGAGGCTCTGAAACTGTTCTGTGAAGAGGATCAAACCCCCATTTGTGTGATCTGCAGAGAGTCCCGGGCTCACCACGCTCACCGGGTGGTCCCCATCGAGGAGGCTGCCCAGGAGTACAAGGTAGGGAACTGCTGTGAAATTTAATGGGTTAACTTTGGGTGTTTAATGACAGGCTAATTTCACTGAGAGTTCCCTGTCACGGGTGTGACTCATCATTCAGCTCTGTAAAGTCTTCCTTGTGTGGGGAGATGCCACACTGCCTGACCATTAATTTTGTTATAGCAACAGAGGCAAAATATCAAAACTTGAAAACAGGATCTGCACACACCCCCCCAGAAGCACCGCTCACTCCATACCCCCCCTCCATTGCTCTCCCCCACCTTCACTCACGTTCACCGGTCTGTGGCAGGAGGTAGGGATTCAGGTGGGGGTGCGGGCTCTGGGCTGGGGCCGAGGGGTTTGCAGTCTGGGAGGGGGCTCTGGGCTGAGCCTGGGGCGGGGGTTGGGGAGCAGGAGGGGGCTCCAGGCTGGGGCAGGGGGTTGGGGAGCAGGTGAGGCCACAGGGTGCTGGCTCTGGGAGGAGGGTCAGGGCTGGAGTAGAGGTTTGGGGTGCAGGAGGGGGTGAGGGAAGCTGGCTCCAGCTGGGAGACACTGATTTACCTCATGCGGTTCCCGGTCAGTAGTGCAGCAGCGGGGCTAACACAGGCTCCCTGCCTGTCCCAACCCTGTGCCACTCCTGGAAGGGGCCAATGTGCCCCTGTGGCCCCTGGAGGGGAGCATGTGGCTACACAGCTGCCCCTCTCTGCAGGAACCACTCCCGCAGCTCCCATTGGCCACAGTTCCCCATTCCTGGCCAATGGGAGCTGCAGGGATGGTCCTTGCAGGCGAGAGCCACGTGAAGAGAACACTGCCCTCATCCCAGGCTGTGGGGACATGCTGGCCCCTTCTGGGAGTGCCGCACGGCTGGGGCAGGCAGGGAGCCTGCCTGCGCTGCCGGAGATTGTGATCGACTGGGAGAATCTCCAGGATCTACTAGTCAATTGCAATTGACTGGTAGGTGACGACTGGTCTAGCTAGACAAAAAGTGGGAAGGGAAACTGAGGCACAAAGCGGGACAGTGAGTTGCACATAGTCACTGAGCATGTCAGTGACAGAGCTTAGCATAGAACCCAGATGTCCTTAGACCCTGGCCAAGGCCCAAACCACTTTGCCATGCTGCCATCTTAGCATCAGCCCCACCCAGTGATGAATTGTGTCCGTTAGGAGGGAGAGACGCCTTGATAAAGGTCCCAGGCCCACCAGGGAGAGGAGGTTTCTCACTGGGATTCTGAACTCCTGTGCTGCTCCACGAGGGATTTAACTCAGATGCTGCCGGCCTGCACTAGCGGAGATCACTGGGCTAAACGCTGCGTGGGACCCCGAGCACCTTCAGTCCGCACACAAAAGGGCTCCAGACAGCGCAGGTCCATGCCAAGTACCACTGGGATTACACTGGGTTGTAGCAAAACCAACCCCAGGCTGGAGCTGACCGGTGTCAGTCTGACCTGCTCTGTTGTGTACGTGGGCAAGGACCAGCCAGAGTGGTTCCATTAGTCCAGGGTCTCAAACACGCCCCCGCGAGGTTATTTTCTGTGGCCCGTGAGCTCCTCGCGGCCTCCCCCAAGTGTTTATCTAGAGCAGCTCCGGCCCCACACGCACCAGGGGCAGGGCAGGTTCCCTTCCTGTCGGCCGGCCCTGCCCCGGCGCCGCTCCGGGAAGCGGACGGAACCTGGGGGAGCAGAGGCGCAGGGGTGTGTGTGTTGCTGTTGCTTCAGGCACCACCCCCAGCAGATCCCATTGGCTGCGGTTCCCCGTTCCCAACCAATGGGAGATGTTGGGGGCAGTGCCTGAAGCAACAGCAACACACACACCCCGTGCCCCTGCTCCCGCACGTTCCAGCGGCTTCCCGGAGTGGCGCAGGGGCAGGGCAGGCAGAGCCTGCCCTTCCCCCGGTGCACGCTGGGCCAGAGCCCGCCCCCCGAACTGCTCCTGCAGTCGAACCTCCTGCCCTGAGCCCCTTGCCGCATCCTGCACCCCGACCCCCTGCCACACCCCTCCTGCACCCCAACTCCCTGCCCTGACCCCCTGCTGCACCCCGCCTGCACCCCAACTCCCTGCCCTGACCCCCTGCTGCACCCCTCCTGCACCCCAACTCCCTGCTCTAACCCCCTGCTGCACCCCACACCCCAACCCATTGCCCTGAGCCCCCTGCCGCATCCCTCCTGCACCCTGACCCCCTGCCACACCCCTCCTGCACCTCAACTCACTGCCCTGAACCTCCTGCCGCACCCCGACCACCTGCTGTACCCTGCACCCTGGCCCCCTGCCCTGAGCTGCCTGCCGCACTCTGCACCCGACCTCCTGCCCTGAACCCCCTGCTGCACCTTGCACCCCAACCCATTGCCCTGAGCCCCCTGCCACACCCCTCCTGCACCCCAACTCCCTGCCCTGACCCCCTGCTGCACCCTTCATCCCTCCTGCACCCCATACTCCAACTCCCTGCCCTGAGCCCCTGCCTCACCCCACACCTGGGGGCAGGGAGGGGGCGGAGTTGCAGTGGGGATTTTGGAGAAGGGGTTGGAATGGGGCCAGGGAATGGGTGGAGTGAGGGCGGGGCCGAGGGTGGTGGGAGGAGGTGTCAGTAATGCGGCCCTCAGGCCAATGTACTAGTCCTCATGTGGCCCTTGTGGTCATTTGAGTTTGAAACCCCTGCATGAGTCCCACCAGGCAGCCTTTTGAAATCTCCCAGAATGCACTGCTTCCGGGATCTTTACCAGGGAATGGGACAGTGGGGCATCTGCCCAGGGGACATCGCCACGGAAAGGCTTTAGGACAGTAGTATGGCAAACCCAAAGCCATTCTTTATACAAATCTGCATCATGTCTAATTAGGGTGATTACTGAGGCATCCCCAGAACATCAGACATGCCCACACCTGCCTTCATGGGCCCGTCCTCACTAGTATCAGTCACCCTGTGTGGGCCCCACCACCGCTTTTTTCAGTGTGCCACCCGCCTGCATCATTCTGCATGAAGGTGCCACTCCCAACCTCATGGATGTCCTCCTGCATCCTCCGTCTCCTCCTCTCCCTTTTGCACCAGACAAAGCCACGTTCAGTGCCGAGTCCCTACCGGACAGGGACAGTGCTCCACAAAACTGGGATTGCACAGCTTCAGACCAGACGAATGGCCTCCCGACGTTTCATGGGGTTTGCCCTGGTGCTTAAACCAGCTCTGCCCAACCAGTGCAGTCCCCAGGGCTTCAAGGGTGAAACCCGGGTGGCTTCGAGGATTTGTATCACTTGGTTCTTTAAACCTTCTACAAAACAGGTTTATTGATTCACCCCCATGTAACTCCAGTGCCCTGTTATGCTCTGTACCACTAATCAGTTCACAAATACCAGTAAAGCTTGGTTATAATTGAAATCCCTAATTACTAAAAACACTGAACCAGAATTGGTAATGAGTCTGAATGTGACACGCTCCCAATCTCTATTAATGAGGTTTGATCTCCTTGGTGGCCCTGATGTCACAAAGCGATTAGAACTACAGTCATCTTGGGTTTGGGGTGGAAAAACACCCACTTCCAAGCACCTCTCAACTATCCAGATGAAACCGCCCAAATCATTTCTGTTTCTTCAGGAAAGAATCCAGGCCCATTTGAAGACTCTGAGGGAAGAGAGAGAAAAGCTGCTGGGATTGAAAGCGACTGGAGAGGGGAATAGCCGGGAGTATCTGGTAGGTGCCTGTTGTTATGAACCAGCAGAGATTGGTAGTGGGAGGTCTGTTTGGAGGCAAACTCCTGTGTGGCCTTGGTGAACATGGGCTTATGTGTGTATTTCTCCATGACCATGGATTGCTGGGTTTGATTCATGTGTAGACAAGCCCTAAGCTTCCCTTTCAATTGATGAGTAGCCTTTGTGGCTTACCCAGAAATCCCCCCAAGTGAACTGAATGTCCCTGTGAAGTGCTGTCCACTGGGTCTAGACATTTTCTGCATTTTTAAAACGTTTGTTTCTTTTAACTCCCCTGACGTCTCTGTCACTGCAGTGCTGAGTCCTGCCTCCTGCTGCTCTGTCTGAATTTCCACAGACCATAAATAACAGAAGATGCTGACCATGACTGACAGAGAAACATCCCTTTCACAGGGATACCGGGGCCAAAGGGGAAGGTGTGAGAGAATCCCCTGCCTAGTACCCACAGGGTAGAGTCAAATGTCAGAAATCTGAGGATTTTCACAGAAAATCACCCTCCTGCACACTCAGCTCTCCATGAAAGGACCCTGGGCTCCATCCATGTCCCTGACCAGCCCTTGCCCTATTTTCATACAGAAACAAACACAAATCGAGAGGCAGAAGATTGTGTCTGAATTTCAGCAAGTGCAGCAGTTCCTGGAGGAACAAGAGTGACTCCTGCTGGCCCAGCTGGAGAAGCTGGATGAGGAGATTGTGAGGATCCAGAATGAAAATGTCAGTAAACTCTCCGAGCAGATTTCCCATCTCGGTGAGCTGATCAGTGAGCTGGAGGGGAAGTGTCAGAAGCCAGCGAGTGAATTCCTACAGGTGAGACTGATTGAGAAACATAGGTGGGTGCTTCAGGACAGCCAGCTCTCCCCGTCAGTGCTACCCACCGTCAGCCCTGCTGAGCAACTCCTCCCCATTCTTCCAGCACCATCTGCCTGCTGCAATCAGCTGTTCCACTGTGTGCAGGAGATCCTGGGAGGAAGGGAGGGGGAGGAGCGGGGAGGGAGTGTGCTCATGTTAGGATTCCCTCCCCACTTTGAACTCTGGGGGACAGATGTGGGGACCCACATGAAAGACCCCTAATCTTATATTCCATCATCTTAGGTTTAAAAACTTCCCCAAGGCACAAATTCCTTTCCTTGTCCTTGGACGGTATTGCTGCCACCACCACCAACTGATTTTAAACAAAAATTCAGAGATGGGTCACTTGGAATCCCTAGTCCGCCAAAATATCCTCCCAAGCGCCTTCACCCCCTTTCCTGGGAAGGGTTGAGAATAATATACCAACCAATTGCCTTTAATGTAAGTACAGAGCAGGCCCTTATCTTTAGGGCACTAAAATCAATCAGGTCCTTAAAAGAAGAACTTTATTATAAAGAAAAAAGTACAAGAATCACACCTGCAAAATCATTGATAGAAGGTAACTTTACAGGGTAATAAAAAGACTTAAAACACAGAGGACTCCCCTCTGGACTCAGCTTCACAGTTACAAAACCAGGAATAAAACTACCTCTTAGCATAGGGAAAATTCACAAGCTAAAACAAAAAAATAACCTAACACATTTCCTTGCCTTAGTTAGAATTTTTGTAATCTTAGATGGATCATTTTAGGTAGGTTTTCAGGAGATGTTGTACCTGCTTGGTCTATCTCTCTATCAGGAGAGGAAACAAACAAACAGAGCCCAAACAAAACCTCCTGCAACCCACCAGATTTGAAAGTATCTTCTTTCCTTATCGGTCCTTCTGGTCAGGAGCCAACCAGGTTATCTGAGCTTCTTAACCCCTTAGAGGTAAAGCGATTCAGTACAGCTGCAAGGAGGTATTTTATGTTGCTCTTTCCTTAATATTTATGGCAGCTCACAAGAGGAGGCGAGGAAGAGACAGTGTGGAGGTTGAGTGGGAGTGGGAAGAGTTGGGTTGGGGTGTGGCATTGGGGAAAGGTTTGGAGTGGGGGTGAGGCATGGGGTTGAGCACCCCCAGGGACAATTGGAAACCCGCACTCATCATTAGAAACATGCCAGACCCCCACAGAGGGAGGAGCGGGCTGCTGAATCATAAGCACTGGAGTCCACCAGTCGGAGATCTCAGTGTAACTCGGCATGTGCATTGCTGACATCTGAGTGAGTACTATTCGTAGCAGAGTCACAGAGATATGAAAGATGGAAAAGCCCCATTAGCTCAGGGAATCAATGGCCCTGGGGCCAGGGCAGGGTCTCTTCCCCCCTACTTCCTAAATCCCTTCCCTGGAATCCCCTGTGTGTGTGTGTCAGAGGGGACTGAAATTCTTTTGTCTCTCTCTCCTCTAGGATGTCAGAACCACCTTGAGCAGGTATGTGGCTCCCTCGCACTCCACAATGCTGGGAAAGAGTTTGATGATGAGGGTAGCACCGCATCTCCCCAGGGCTCTACAGCAAAATGTGTGGAGATCACATGTTGGATACAAATCTCTCTGATCAACTCCATCCTGGGGTGCTAACTCTTGTACAGAAGACTCTAGAATTCTCCAGTCACTGGGAAAGACTGACTTCAAGTATTTTCTAGAGATGTCACAACCCTGGGGGACTGGCTGCCTCAGGATTGTGGAGATGGACTATGGGCCTGTCACTGCAGGGCACTGGTCACTATTCAGCCCAGGGCAGTAGTTTTCAAGAGCCTTTCCCCATCTGAGGGCTGTTTGGAGACCTGTGAGAAATGAGTCGGGGAGGTGGGAGTTGGTGTCTCAGTCTAGTTCCTAGAGGGCAGATTTCTACAGCACTTCACCTGGGAACCTCCTGTCCCTCAGAGCATGGAGGCCAAGGAGTGAACTGGCCATGGAGACTCAATTCCCCTTTTGTCCGCAGAGCTGGTCTCTCCAGACCAGAGTTGAAGAATATTAATGACCTTTGAAGGGAAGGTTGCTTGGCCCTGGGTTGTACCTGCGCTGATGCTGGGAGAAGTCGAGGAATTCTAACTCCAGGCCCATTAGAGCAGCAACTCACTAGCCAGAACTTATAATGAGTCACACAGTAAAATATAATCACGTGAAATTGTTTCCCTCCAGGTGTGAGAAGGGGAAGTTCCAGCAGCCACAGGAGATTTCTCCTGAACTGGAAGAGCGAGTCAGTGGTTTCTCCCAGAAAACGATTGTGCTAATGGAGATTCTGGGGAAGTTCAAAGGTACTTAGAAGGGATCTAGGAATGGAAATTGGGATGAGCCTCTGAGAAGAGAATGGTGCTGATCAATTGGTTCACACTTAGATGATGCTGTTAAATTAAGAAATGACTCAAAGAGTTTAAGGCCAGAAGGGACCATCATGATCATCCAGTCTGACCAACTGCACACTGCAGGCCACAGAATCTCACCCACCCACTCCTGCAATTGATCCCTAACCTCTGGCCAAGTTACTGAAGTCCTTAAATCATGATTTTAAAACTTCAAGTGTAACTGGTTGAGCACTCAGCAGTGCAGCGCCTCCTGCTGGTCAGTCAGGGAATTAGCTTTCCCGATCCAGAGTTCCCCCGGCTGGCCAGTGTCTCTCCTGCCTCAAGCCCCTCCATGTCCCTCCTGGACCCCAATGCCCCTTACCTTGGGGTTCTGCCCACAGCAGTACCCCCACACTCTGGGTCTCTCCTCCCACGGGCATCTCAACCCTCTATAGCCACCTTGACTCAGTGGTTACTGCCAGTCATCTAGCCCCCTTTCTCTGGGGCAGCCTGCAGTCCGCAATGTCCACTCATCATTAGCAAAGGGGTTGGACCTACTGCCTTTCTAGCCCTAGTACCATCCCTGGCCCTTAACAAGGCCTTAGCCTGGGGACTTGCCAGGCCAGAGCTCCCCAGCTCTGCCTGCCCCGCCCCAGCCCTGCTCTGTGTAAGGTACCTTGTGCTCTGCTCCCAGGCAGCCCTGCAGTGAGACTCCTGCCCGCCTAGCTCCCAGCCCTTTGATCAGGGCCAGTTGTGGCCTAACTGGGTGTGGCCCCAGCTGTGGCTGCCTCCCCAGTCAGCCGACCTCAGCTGCTTTTCACCTTTTACCTCCTTTTATCCCAGGAACAGGGTAACTGCCCCGCTACACAAGTTACAGAGAATCCACCACTGACTCTAGTTCAAATCTGCAACTGACCCGTGCCCCAGGCTGCAGAGGAAGGAAGGAAAAAAATCCCCAGGCTCTCTGTCCATCTGACTTGGGGGGAAATTCCTTCCCCACCCCAGATATGATGGTCAGTTGGGTACCGAGCATTTTGGCAAGACCCAACAGCCAGACACGTGGCAAAGAACTCTCTATAGCTCAGAGCCCTCCCCGTCTACTGCCCCATCACCAGCCATGGGGCACATTTCTCAAAGGCAGATCCAGCCCATCACTGAGCTCTGGTCCCATTTGCAGCTAGTTTGGGCCAAATGGGCTGGAGGGAAGGAGAAAGCTCCTCCCCCATGGTGAGGGATCCCTCCAGCACAGGGGCCTCTGGTGCCTCCTCCCCAGCAGCTGCAGGCACAAGGCGTGTTCCTGAGAGGGCTGGGAATGGGGTGGGGGTGGTGAGGGCGGGTGTAAGAGGGAGGGGCCTGGACGAGGGACAGAGGGAGGTGGGCAGTGTAAAGCTGGGCCTCTGACACTCTGAATGCTGGGAAAGACACACGGGGGCCATTGTCACAGGGATGTAGCTCTGGCTGGCTTCAGAACTTCCTCAGCCTGTGCCAAGGTCTGCACCGGCCCCTGCAGCCACTGAACAGCAGAGTCACAAATGGCCCCTCCCCACTCTCCTTTTCCCGGTACAGGGGAGAATCGGACCCTTTGAGCCAACCCTCCCCCACCTCAATTTCCACCTTGATAAAATAATTTTACTATTATTTCCATTTCTGCCTATGGAGGACGAGGTCCCGTCATGCTGCTCTCTGTAGAGGTGCTGAGTAAACAGACCCAACAGCTCACAGTTAAAGCCAGAATTTCACAAATTCTGAACATCCCGTTAGTGTCAAAGGGACCCAAGTGGGTAAAGTTACCTTTATGCCAAAGTCTTTGTATGATCTGGGTCTAGGTTACGACAAAAGGCAGCAAGTGAATGAGACAAACCAACTGGAGTCTGAAGGGGGGCAGGGGATGAGGAGGGAAAAGTAAATCTCTTACAGATTGTGTGTCCTGGGATAGTTGTGAGGCTGTAAGGCTGCTGGCTCCATTGCTGAGAGATGCCTGACTGAGAGGGGAAAATAGGTTTCAGACCTTTTTTATATTAAATACCTGAGTGTGTCTCTGTGCGTCTCTGTCTGTTTCTCTGTCATAATTATGAAACAGTTTCCGAGTGGGGATGCTCTTATGAATATGAAAGTCTGAAATCTCACCTCTCTTCTCCTTTCTCCCCCAAGACACTCTGCCGTCTGAACTGGAGAGAAAAAGGGGAGTATCATTTGGAGCACACAGAGAGGGTGAGTCTGCAGGTGAAGATTGCCTTTAAATTATGAGAAAATTCCAGAGAAAACGTCTTCATGAGATTGTAGCTGAAGTTACCAACCAAACTGACAGCGACCATGACACACACAGCCCTAAAAATAACACATTAAATGGGAAGGAGATCATGGGGCCCATGTCTGCCCCCACAACACCCACACACTTTTAAAGTGGGATGACCAGAACACTTTTCAGCATGGGCATAGTTTGGGGGAAGAGGGCCACGTTGCCCCCCACACACACTGCAAACCTTGGCAGGGGTGGAGCATGGCAGGCAGAGTCTGTGCTTTGGGCAGGGCAGCTGAGCAGCTCCTCTCTGTGTAGTGCAGCCCCTGCCCACAGCACCAATCTCGCCCTGGTGCTGGCCTCTCTCAATGGCCCCACTCCTGCTCCTCTTTCCCTGAGGCCCTGGCCAGGGCAGAAGCCAGAACCAGGCTGCCATCCAGGGACTGCACTGGGAAGCCTTGGATCCTCCACCTGCCCAGGGTGGTGCATGGGCTGGGGACATGGGCTGGGAGTGGGGACATGGGCTGGGGACTGCTGCCAAAGGCCCATGGACCCATGTCCAGGGCAGGTGGAGTGTCAGGGCCTCTCCATAGCGGGCAAGTCTCCCAGCCTGGGCAGGGGGCAGGGCCTCAGTCAGGGCCATGGAGCAGGCGGGGACACAAAAACAGTCCTGACACCACCCTTAGTGCTGAGTTCATGCCCAATCTGATGAACAGAAACACTCTTAACTGAGTCACACACGAACAGAGCTCCTGCCACATCCCTCTGCTTCACCCCGGTGCAGGGGGTCCCCCATCGCTCTTCTCCAACATCCTGCCTTTCCTCTGGGCAGGGCTGGGCTCTCCCATTGGAGCTGCTCCCTGCTTCCTGGATTGGGGAGATGCTCTTCCTGTGAGACTGTCAGCTCCTCCTTTTGTCTAGGCTGGAGATGGTGCTACCCCACCCAGAGCCACCTCCTACTTTCTGGTCTTAAGTGGCTGTTCCCCATTGCTGCACCTTCCTCTCTGTTCCCTGGCCTGGGAGTGAATAGCGTAGCTGAAGTTGAAGTATCTTAGATCGATTCACCTCTCGTCCTCACGGCGTGGGATCGACGTCCGCGGCTCCCCCTCTCGACTCCGCTACTGCCGTTCGTGCTGGTGGAGTTCCGGAGTCAACAGGAGCACTTTCGGGGATCGATATATTGTGTCTCAATCAATCGCTACCCGCCTATACGGCAGGTAGTCTAGACGTACCCTCAGGTGTCCAGGACAGAGGCAGTTCCCTGGGATCCGGGACTGTCCCAGCCTGAATGGGGCTGCTGGGGAGTGTGAGAAATGGCCCCAGCCTCCCCCAGGGCTGAGCCCTGCCCCTAACACTCTGATTCTCTCTCCAGGGAATGTGACTCTGGATCCAGACACGGCTCATCCCGAACTCGTCCTGTCTGAGGATCGGAAAAGTGTGAGAGGGGGAGACACACGACAGCGACTACCCAACAACCCTGAGAGATTTGACACTGAGCTCTGTGTGCTGGGCTGTGAGGGATTCACCTCGGGGAGACATTGCTGGGAGGTGGAGGTGGGGGGTTGGAGAGACTGGGCTGTGGGGGTGGCCAGCGATTCTGTGAGGAGGAAGGGAAGGATCAGGTATAGGCCTGATGGGGGTATCTGGGCTGTGGAGCGGTACTGGCTGGGTCAGTTCCAGGCTCTCACCTCCCCTGTGACCCCCCTGCCCCTGAGCCGGTTCCCCAGCAGGATCTGGGTTTGTCTGGACTGTGACCGAGGGCAGGTGACATTTATCGATGCTGGTGACGAGGCCCCGATCTTCACTTTCCCGCCGGGCTCCGTCTTTGGGGAGAAAATCCGACCCTGGTTCTTTGTGGGGCGGGGATCCCGGCTCTGCCTGTGTCCCTGAGACATGCAGCAGAGGCAGGAACCGGAAATCAGCCTCTCTAGCCTCATGGACCCCAGTCTCTATGATTGTGGAGGACTCCCATCTACCCAGCCTCTGGCTCCTCATCTCTATTGCCCCTGGAAGCACCTCCCCCTCCCTCTCTGCAGCCTCGGGGATGGGGGGAGGAGGGGGAAGAACCCCTGGGGCTACAGGAGCGGCCCTGAGGGGCAGAGGTGGGGGCTGGGCAGGGGGTGGCACTAACAGCCAGGCTGGGGACAGGTGGGGGTGGCAGGGACCCAGCATGAATCAATCAGGGTTTGGGGGCTTGGGGAGAAGCAGCAGCAGCCAGGAGCATTTTGTACAGATCTGTGTCCTTAGATCTCACTGGGGGCTTCCAGCCCGGGATCAGCACGAGGGGAAGGGATAAGATCAGGGAAAGAAGAGAGCAGCCGAGGGGGATGATCTGTGACAGGGAGGAGAGACACAGGGAAATAAACAGGGATGGGAAGTGAGGCTAGAACAATAATGAATAGAAAAGGACAGTACAAAAGGAAAGGGAACATGAGCAGGACGGGGAGATTAATTACATGTTACTGAAAGTGAGACTGTAACTCATTAATTCCCTATATTAATTCCTGGCCATTGGTGCAATTTTAGTGCTATAAAGAAAACTGTTCTCAGTAGCTGGGGATCTCCTTGCCCTGCTGCATTTATTAAAGCTCCTTCTCAGCTCCTTTTACTTTCCTATTTTCCAGCTACTTACTGTAAATAAAACATTACAAACAATTCTTCGTGTTTGTTCCACTTTAATGTTCCAGCTGCAAGGAATATTGTGCCTCTGGGAAGAGAGTTTGGATTTTACTGTGTGATGTGTCACTAACCAGCCTGTACTCTGCCTCTGTCCTGTGCACACCCATGTCAATCAGGAATTGCTCAGCTGTGCTCTGCGGAGAGGTGACTGTTTGCACAGGGTGCGATCCATGCAGGGACTCAGGTGTTGCAGTGCTGAGCATCACAGTGAGTAATTTTTAGGCAGTGAGAAAATCGCAGGGACAGCAGCACTGTGACCCTCAGAGCTGAGTCAGGGGCCTAGAACTCCCTAGACAATGCCAGGGCGACACAGGCACCTTACAATGCGATTCACAAAAGCCACCTCAGTAGGCGGGCAGCCATGTCAGCTAGCCAATGGGAGATGCCGACAAGGGGGGAAGGGATGTCCTAAGTCACACCCCTCTCACGGATAGGTGCCTATATCTGGGCTGCAGAGGGTTGTGTCTCTCTGCTTAGCAACCCACAAACAGGAACCCACCGTCTGACATCGGGGCCTCCAGTCGTGGCAGCTGCCAGTGCCTGGTAGTGGTGGCAGCAGCTGGGTGCCCCAGGCCCTTTGAATTCGCCCCAGCAGGCTGCAGGGCTCCTAGGCGCACACGCTGGATGGGTGCAGTGGCACATTAGGGGAAGGAGAAGCACTGGACCTTGGCAGGAGCCGCACTGAGCAGGGGTGGGGAGAAGAAGCCCTGGGCCGTGGTAGCTGGGCAGGGGGTTGGGCAGGGTGAGTAGGAGAAGCCCTGGACTCCAGCAGGAACCATGCAGGGTGTGGTGGGGGGCTGAAGCTCTGACAGCTGAGTCCCTCTCTCTCCCATGCCCTCTGTGTGGAGCTGGCTCTCACTCTGCGGCTGTGGAGAAATTCAGCCCAAACTACTCACCTTGGTATCTCCAGTTCCCCCCTCACCACACAGCCATGAAGGGATTCAGCCTCGGAGGCAGGGTCAGCATTAGCCCCACGTGGCAGGTTGGATCTAGGGTACACAGAGGTGAAGTGACTTTCCCAAGGCTAAGCAGGGAGTCAGTGGCAGAGCAGAGACTCAAACCCAGCACACCTGAACCCCAGGCCTGTGCTTGAACCACTAGCCACCCTTCCTACGTGAGGAGGGGGAACCTCCTCTGCTGTTTTGAGTGGGTGGGTGGGAGTGGGCACTAGACAGAGCCACCAGGAGATGGGGAGCAGAGAGACATGAGAAAATAGACATGGGTGCATAGGCGGCAGGTTTGTATAATTTTTGGTGGTGCCCAAAATGGTGGTTCCCCCCGCTCTCGCCCTGTAAGCCGATATAAAATGAAGCTACAATGTGTCGGCACCACAAGATTACAAGGGTCAATTAAAAGTGGAAAGTCAGGAGCAGCACTTGCCTGCTTCAATATACGGTATTATATTTTGTTGCACCTGTTGTGACAAAGTGGGAATGTTCTTAATGTTTTCTCTGAATCCTGTGTGGGTGCCTCAGTTTCCCCTGCAAGGTACCAACTGAAGGTGTTGGGGACAAAGAGATCAGGTGGCCTCCTTGCCCAGAAGAGAGACAAAGGCTAGAGGAGGGAGTGTCAGTTTGGAGCTGGCTGGGGAAATGGGGAGAGACCCAGAACTTGGGTCTGGGCTCCCCACCCTCCAAGATGGACCTGACTGAGGGGTCCTGTTTTCTGTACCTACAAGCTCTGTTTTAGACTGTGATCCTGTCGTCTAATAAATCTTCTGCTTCACCGGCTGGCTGAGAGTCACATCTGACTGCAGAGTAGGGGTGCAGGGACCTCTGGTTGCCCCAGGACCTGCCTGGGCAGACTCGCTGCGGAAAGCGCACGGTGTGGAAGGGCTGAATGCTCCGAGGTCAGACCCAGGAAGGTGTAAACTTCTTGCCCTAGAGACAGTCTGCTCAGAGAGAGGAGGCTCCCCCAGAGTCCTGACTGGCTTTGTATGGAGTTGTTCCAAAGCATCCCAGCATCCCCTTCCATACTATGTGCTTCCCGGAAGTCCGCACAGGCACTGACACTCCCTCCTCTGGCCTTTGTCTCTTTTCCAGGCATTAGGAGGCCACCTGATCTCTTTGTTCTCCAACACCTTCAGTTGGCAGCTTGCAGGAGTGCGGCCCAGGCCATCAGTTGCCCGGAGAAAGGGTTTCGGCCATTCTCTGTGCAGACGGCATCACATTGGCACTCTAGGGCTCTACAACAATCACACCCCCTTATCCCACCATCTAGATCCTTGAGAAATGCATAGGGGAAACTGAGGCACCAACACACTATTCAGAGAAACCATTAAGAACATTCCCACTTTGTAACACCTGTATATGACTATATACTTTAAAGGGGTGTAAAATAATCAAGTATTGTGCTAAACACAATGATACTCCAAACTGACCACCAAGTTTAAGTTGCACGTTTTTCCCCTCAGGTGAGGGCTCTGGGGTGGGGCTGGGGATGAGGGGTTCACAGTGCAGGAGGGTGCTCAGGGCTGGAGTGCTGGGGGCGCAGGCTCTGGGGTGAGGCAGGGCTGGGGATAAGGAACTTGGGATGCAGACAGGCTGCCCCAGGGCTAGGGCCAGAGAGGACTCCCCCTTCCACCCCGTTACCGGCAGCAGCAAGCTCCAGGGGAGGGACCCCTCCTCTCCCCACTCCGCAGCACATTCACTCTCCACCACAGTCAAGGCACATGCTCCTAGGGACTCTCTTAGGTCCAAAAAGCCCACTCGCCTCCCCTATGGTGGGTACCGGGTGTCATGGAGTGCCCGGGTGATGCTCTGGAACTGCTCCCCACCAACCCAGTCAGGACTTTGGGGAGCCTCCTCTCCCTCGGAGCAGACTTTTTCAGGGCAAGAAGCTCACACGTCTTCACCTCCTGGGTCTCTCCTTGGAGCATTCAGCATCCTCTGCCCCTCTGTGCGCTTCCCCCAGTGAGCCCGCCCCGGTGGGGTCCTGGGGAAGCCAAAGGGTCCTGTACCCCCACTTTGCAGTCAGACGTGACTCTCGGCCAGCCAGCCAGTCAAACAGAGGTTTATTCGATGACAGGAACACTGTCTAACACAGAGCTTGTAGGTACAGGGTCCATTCTGAGGCACTTGCTGTTTTATTTTAGGCAGGGAAGCTCGGAGGTGGGGGCAGGGGAGAAACCCAGCTCCAAATATTGGTGGAGCAGAGCCCTCAAGCCTTGAATATTCCTGGTGCTTAAGCACATCAAGCCCATATAAGATGCCACCCCTGCATGGGTGGGAAGCAAGAAGGGGGAAACATCAAGAAGGGGAGCAAGGACTTAGAAAAGAAACAAGAGCGAGAGAAAGGGGCAGGGAGAGCGATAGGAAAGGAGAGAGGGAAAACTCCCCACTGCTTGTGTCTCCCATCCACCTTCTTCCCACAGCCATCAGTGGCGCTGTGTGGTGAGGGGGGAGCAGCCATCACCAGGCGCTAAGCAGGGGTGAGGTACAGAGTGAACACAGTGTCTTTACACAGGGGTGTCAGTGAAGGCAGCTTGTAGCTGAGTGTAATGATTTTAATACACTGTAATTCATGGTAATGTAATGCTGTAGTTCACTGCTATTTTAATAATGACATTGTGTGATACCAGTGATAGACACACATTCAATAACTAGAGTATGAAAGAAGTGTATAAATATGCTGAAAATTGTCAGTTCTGGGGACAGACTGAGCCCCCCCAGACACACACACCTCACCCTTAAGGCAGGAGGGGGCAGAAAGGAGTGAGCAGTGGGTAGAAGGAGACTGTCAGGGAAGGGGACCTGGGGGAGGGGGCAGAGCAGGGGCAGGAAGTGGTGGAGTGGGGTGAAGTGGGGGCTTGGCCTCAGGGAAGGAGGAGGAGCCGGGATGGGGCACCCACCGGCACAACTAAAAGTCAGCACCTCTGGCGCGTGGGGTGGTACTAGTGGCAGGAGCGAAGGCAGGCGGGTGGGGATGTGGAAGCCCTGGCCGTGCCGGAAGAGCCCCCAGCAGCGCAGTTGACAGCTCACTGGGCACCAGCCAGCACAGGCGCAGCACCGCCCAAATGTCAGACAGATGGAGTCCACATGGGCGCAGCTTGCGCATGCAGGCACCAGTGGGGGCCCATTGACTGTTCTGCCCTGGGGCCCGGAATTGCTGTTGTTGGGCCTGGGGGGACTCTGCTCATGTCCTGCTTGGGGCCCACAGCCCAGCTCTGTGCGTTCCCATAGCTTGTCCTCTGTGACCGTTTCCCTTTAAGAACATAAGAACGGCCGTACCGGGTCAGACCAAAGGTCCATCTAGCCCAGTATCCTGTCTATCGACAGTGGCCAATGGCAGGTGCCCCAGAGGGAGTGAACCTAACAGGCAATGATCAAGTGATCTCTCACCTGACATCCATCTCCACCCTCTGACAAACAGAGGCTGGGGACACCATTCCTTACCCATCCTGGCTAATAGCCATTAATGGACTTAACCTCCATGAATTTATCCAGTTCTCTTTTAAACGCTGTTATCATCCTAGCCTTCACAACCTCCTCAGGGAAGGAGTTCCACAGGTTTACTGTGCACTGTGTGAAGAAGAACTTCCTTTTATTTGTTTTAAACCTGCTGCCTATCAATTTCATTTGGTGACCCCTAGTTCTTGTATTATGGGAATAAGTAAATAACTTTTCCTTATCCACTTTCTCCACATCACTCACTGTGCTGTGTTAGATCAATGATGACACTCATTTAGGGGATTCTCTTGGGTAACTGAGAGAGATTTATGGTCTGAATTCTCACCGGCACAGCACTGCCAACCCCAGGCATTTAAAAATCTTAAATCAGGCCAGCCCCCCAAAATCATGAGATTTTATAATAATAAATAGTAACTATTAGTATTATTTTATTTGCCTTTTGGTTTCTCAGAGGTTTAGACTGCTCTCAGGGGCCCCAAACTGGGGGTGGGGGAGGGAGAAGGATACACTTTACCAAGGCCCAGAGACCCTGGGGGCCCAGCCCAGGCTGCAACCCCCATTACCATGTGTGGGAGGGGGCCTGAGTTACTAGTTTGTACTGGGCCTGAAAAAATTATGCTTGAGCCCTGACTGCACTGGGGTGACATTTTTATGTTTTATTTCTGCAACAAAAAGAGCTAGATTCTTTCTTTGTTTAGAAAACAAAAGCTGAGAGTCTCACCTCCTCACATGCTTCCAGGAGCTGGGGCTTCATCAAACACAACAAATATTGTAAAACTCATGATAAAATCATGGAAGTTGGAGAGGCTGCAGCTCCTTTCCACTGAGCCAAAGCAGCGTTAGTGTAAATGAGAATCGAGTCTCGAAAACACTTATTCCAACTTAACCCAGCTTTTAGCCTGAGAGTTTATCATCACAAGGCTGGGAAGAATTAGCTTTTATTCATAAATGTTGGCAAACGTTGCTTTTGCTGTCTACACACAGACCAATGAATAAAATATTTCAATTGATAATAAATGAAAATTAGAGATACACAAAGTAAGAGCAAGGCTGCTTGAGAACTTATTTGTGTTTGATTGAAGGACAGTGACTCTGCATCTTTTGACAGGTGATGCGACCATCTGTGTTTTCATGGTTATAAAGCTTCAGCTTTTTGAAACTTGGTGTCTGTTGACATTAAATCATTGGGGTCTGACTTGGTATTGATGTATCCTGCATAATTTCCAGCAACTGTGAAAACTGAAATTGAGAACAATTGGAAGGAAATGCTAAATCCAGAGTTTTGTGCAATTGTGAAAATTTAACTCAATAAATATTGAAAAAATGCTTAAAACTAGCTGCAGTACTATCTGTTAAATATATATAAAATTTCTATACATAAAATGAATTCTGCCAAGCCTGACTAGTCTTCCTTAGACACACACACTCTGCTCCTTTCAGGGTATCTCCATAGGAAGATGCCCACCAGCCACAGGGCCCTGGGGCACATGTCACACAAACGCCTGCAGGCTGCAATGTTTTGTGATGATGGGCTCAGTATTGGCCCAAGGAGAAAAAAAGACAGGAAGAGCCTGGGGCAGCTGGAGTTGGGGGGAGGGGAGTGGGCAGGATTGTTACAAATTTTAAACCTGTAAAACTTCTTTCCAGCTCTTAGCTGGCATTTATATTTACCATAAAATCACCCTTCAGCTCAAGGGTTGCTCCTATAGATTAATGAGCTGTTTACGGTTTCCTGCCTTGTCACTAGCACACACCAGCTGCCTCTGACCTTAACCCAGGGAGCCCCTGTAGCTCGGCTGGTCCCAGGTGGGTGGTTAGATGTTCAGCAAGACACAGCCACGCCAAGGCTCCTCTGCACACACATTGTCACTGAAATCACTCAAGGGGGTTTAGTTCCCACCTTGTGTTGTTCCAGTGCCAGTCTGTGGACACCCTCACTCGGTGGTGAGCTGGAGCCGGTTCCCACAGGTTCCCAAGAACCGGTTGCTAAAATTAGACCTCCATGGAGAACCGGTGGTTAAAGGGCCAGGGGTGGGCAAAGAACTCCAGTCCACGGGCCGGACCATCCTGTTGCTCCCAGGATTCCCAGCTGGGGAGGCTGAGGCTCCCCCAGCCCTTGCCCCCAGCTGCAGCGTGGCCAGTTGCTGGCATCAGCTGGGCAGCTCAGCTGAGCTCCGGAGTTGCTTTGAGCTGCCAGCAACGTAAAGGGGGAGGGGGCTGCAAGCTCTAGGGCTGCTGGGGGGGGCAAGTGGGGCAATTTGCCCCAGGCCCTGCAGGGGCCTCCCGCCCCACAAGTACGTCTCCGCCTGCCCCGGCCCCTCCCCCGCTCCTCCCCTTAAATCAGAACTTTTTATAGGGAACCGGTTGTTAAAATTTAGGCAGCTCATCACTGCCCTCACTGTGAATTAAGAATGGCCTGGTTCGATTGAGGACACGTCTACACAGCACCTGGGAGATGTGATTCCCAGCTTGGGTACATGTACACATGCTACTGCTGGTTCAACCACGCTACCAAGAGCAATGTGGCCACAGCACCAAGGGGGTGGCTTGGACTAGCTGCACGAGGACAGTCCTGCCTGACCCCCGCCTGGACACGTGCTGTGTAGAAAGACCCTGAGTTTAAGTTGTTGTGATCTTGTTTGTATCCGTCCCACCTTTTCCTTTCCTTCCCTTTCTGCTCCTTTACACCCCTCTCCTGGCCTTTGTAGTTCCTGCTTCCTTCTTTCCTTATCTTTCTCCTGCTCCACCTCCTGGCCTCTCCTTTCTCTTCATCTCATTCTGCACCTGTGCAGCTGATAAGAGGTGGGGCAGGGACTGCCCATAATCAGCAAAAGCATTTCTGGTGCAGAGAGAACAGAAGCCCAGAGATCCCAGCAGCCATGGCCTCAGCGACTCTTGTACGGGAAATCCAAGAGGAAATCAAATGTCCCTTCTGCCTATAATATCTGACGGACCCAGTGACCATACACTGTGGGCACAACGTCTGCGGAGGCTGCATCACTCAGCACTGTGAGACATGGGCAGAGGTGGGCTCTGACCCTTTGTGCTGCCCCAGCTGCAGAGCCCGAATCCGGAAAGGGGCTCTCCGGAATAACTATCAGCTAGGAAACATAGTGGAAAAAATCAAACAACTGCATTTCAAACCAGGAAAAGAGACTCTGTGTGAGAGACACGGCAAAGCCCTGGATCTGTTGTGTGAAGAGGACGGGGAAGCCGTGTGTGTGGTTTGTGAGAGATCCCCAGACCACAGATCTCACACGGTGCTGCTCATGGAGGACGCTGCCCAGAAATACAAGGTAGGACACACTCTGGATCCAGGTTAATTCAATCCTTCCCTTTTCAGACTCAGAGCCACAGAATCTCCCAGTTTCCCAGATTTTCTCCCCTGTTCTCTGGCTCCACCTAAATCTCTGCCCTGCAGGCTCCTTTCTCTGGGCAGGTGCAGGGAGCCTTGGCCACAGATGGCACCCAGCCTATCAACCCCACATTGTTCATTAGGGAGAGGTGGGCACTAGAGCTCTGTGTGAGGCATTTTCCTCACACACCAGACTGAAACAAGATGTAGGGAGGCACTGCCAGCAGGGCATTCAGATGAATAATGAACAAATCAGCCCCCACTCTGCTGCATGGAACAGACGGGCTCTGGAACAGAGAGGGCCAAGGGGTCATGGCTCTCCCACTATTCCCCACAGCCCGGTCCCCTGCCTCTCCTCTCCCCCCTAAGGCCCCACCCATGTTGGAAGCTGGAGCCCGGCCTGAATAAGCCCAGGGAGCCCAGGCATCTGTGGGGAGCCGCAGACTCTTTACTTGCTCAGGGCAGGCTGAGGGTCCATGGCTCCCCACAGGTGCCAGTGCAGCTCTTCTTCTGACCCAGCTCCAGCTTCCAGCTTGGCCTGGGCGGGGGTTGGGACTCAGGAGCCAAAGAGCCACAGCCAGGCCATGGTAAGAGCTGTGCGCAGCTGCAGGGAGCCACAGACCCTCCACTTGCCCAGGGCAGAGAGCCTGGGGGTCAGGAACATGGGCTGGGGGCTGCTCTCAGATCCCCCCAACCCTGGGCAGATGAAGGGACCTGGGCTCCACAACTCAGATCCAGCTTCTGGGTTGGCCTGGTACAGGGCCTTTGGGGAAGAGGCAGGCAGGGCAGGGGCACAGAGTGGGCAGGGCCTCATGGCACCTCCAATTTTAGGAAGAATCTTTCACCCCTGATGGAACATGTCTACAGGAGTGGGTTTAAGCACTGGTACTATGGGTTCTTCCCTAGGGACCCACCTCTGGAGTCACATGATTAAAACAGAACTTCAGGTTTCATAATAAAAAAATCCGCAACCAAAAAGTAATTTTCTAGCCCATAGGTATTGAAAAGAAAAGTTTGAGTGAGTTATAACTTTCAAGCCTCACTGACAGAGTGCCGTGTGTCTGAGTCTGCAGAGAGCCTGAGCCAATAGCTCTGGGAAGAGGTAACTGCCCCACGGATCTCAATAGGGTGGTCACTCCAAGAACTACTGTTCTGGGGTCCTCAGCCACCTTGCCCCATGTGGTGGGGAAAGGGCTCAGCTGGCAGTGAGCCACTCTGCTGTTTTCTTCCTCCCTCCATGACCGACAGGGGCAGTGCTACTGCCAGGGGAAATGCTGCCTCCTTGCTGTTGGGTGTCCCTGCCACAGGCATCCCAATACATCTGGGGGCAAATGCCTCCACCACATGTTGCCTCTTTAGCCTTGGGTAGGCACGGAGCAGCAGGGGCTGTGACATCAGTGCCTTCTCCTGGTGGGGGAGGGACTGAGGTGGGCCTTAGTCCCTCCATCACCATGGGACCCTGCCCCCGATCCTCCTCTGCCCACTCCCCCTCCCCCTCCAAGAAGGCACCTAAGAGCTACCCAGGGAGACCAGGCCCTCCAGATGCCCTGGGCAGCACATGGGCCAGAGGCTGCTCTCAGGCCCTCCAGTCTCCCACCCAGGGCAAATGAAGAGTCCGAGGCTCCCCACAGTTGCCTGGGCTCCCTGAGGGGCTCTCACTGTGGCCTGGATCTCATTTCCAGCCTGGCTGGGGGGAGGGCCCTTGGTGTAGGAATGTTACACTTCTCAAGCACTAAGAGGGTTGGAAAACCGCCCCCAGATTTGGAGCGGCTGAAGTGGTTCCCACCCCCCCACACTTCCGGTCAGGAGACACACAGATTAAGCGCTGACCAGGTGTTTACTACTGGAGTACGCAGTGCATAGAGCACCAATCAGGGGAGGGGGCGAGAAGTTGGCTTATGTTAGTACATGCGCATAATAGAATGATTTATGTAACCATTACAATAAAAGAATGTGGAAAACTCCCACGAGGGGCGCTCCACTGGAACAGACTGACGGACTTGGCTTGATTCATTGCTACATCTGGTGACCCCGACGTGATTCCCCCTGCTCACCGGCTGGAATAGCCTTCGATGCATCGACCCTCGCTGAATAGCCCCGTTTCGTGAGGTTGATGGTGGGATGGAAATTGTTGAAATCATGGTGGAATTCCTCAAGGGCTTCTTTTCCATGGGTCCAGATGATGAAGATGTCATCAATGTAGTGCAAGTAGAGTAGGGGCGTTAGGGGACAAGAGCTGAGGAAGTGTTGTTCTAAGTCAGCCATAAAAATGTTGGCACGCCATGGGGCCATGCGGGTACCCATAGCAGTGCCACTGATTTGAAGGTACACGTTGTCCTCAAATGTGAAATAGTTGTGGGTGAGGACACAGTCACAGAGTTCAGTCACCAGGTTTGCCATGACATTATCGGGGGTACTGTTCCTGATGGCTTGTAGTCCATCTTTGTGAGGAATGTTGGTGTAAAGAGCTTCTACATCCAGAGTGGCCAGGATGGTGTTTTCTGGAAGATCACCAATGGACTGTAGTTTCCTCAGAAAGTCAGTGGTGTCTCGAAGATAGCTAGGAGTGCTGGTAGTGTAGGGCCTGAGGAGAGAGTCAACATAGCCAAACAATGCTGCTGTCAGGGTGCCAATGCCTGAGATGATGGGGCATCCAGGATTCCCAGGTTTATGGATTTTGGATAGCAGATAGAATACCCCTGGTCGGGGTTCTAGGGGTGTGTCTGTGTAGATTTGTTCCTGTGCTTCTTCAGGGAGTTACTTGAACAGATGGTGTAGTTTCTTTTGGTAACCGTCAGTGGGATCAGCAGGTAAAGGCCTGTAGAATGTGGTGTTAGAGAGTTGTCTAGCAGCCTCTTGTTCATATTCCAACCTATTCATGATGACGACAGCACCTCCATTGTCAGCCTTTTTCCTTATAATGTCAGAGTTGTTTCTGAGGCTGTGGATGGCCTTGTGTTCTGCATGGATGAGGTTATGGGGCAAGTGATGCTGCTTTTCCACAATTTCAGCCCATGCACGTCGATGGAGGCACTCTATGTAGAAGTCCAGTCTGTTGTTTCGATCTTCAGGAGGAGTCCAGGCAGAATCCTTCTTTTTGTAGTGCTGGTAGGAAGGTTTCTGTGGGTTAGTATATTGTTAGTATAGGTGTGTTGGAAATATTCCTTGAGTCGGAGACGTCGAAAGTAGGATTTTAGGTCACCACAGACCTGTATCATGTTCATGGGCCTGGAGGGGCAAAAGCAGCTCCCATGGTGGTCCCATGGAGGAGGCTGCCTAGGCATACAAAGTAAGGAATTGCTGTTAAGTTGGATATTTTATTAAGTTATTAATTGGAGTAATAACTTTGGATTTTAAATACAGCTTAATTTCATAGCAAGTTGCCTACCGTGGTTATTGGTGTAACTGCATCACTGAGCTCTGTATATCCTCCATTGTGTGAAACATACTATAAAAAGCAAATTATGCAGCATGAAGACTTTAAAGATGCCCAGTGCAAGAAACATGTCTCTGAGAAGCTGAATTCTTTTCCAAACCATTTCCCTCTTCCGGTCACTTGGGCAAGAGGGTCCCATGGCTGCCGAGAACCCAGTGTAACTGCATACCTCCGCTCTGTAAAGCCTTTGTTGAATGATAGATGCTGGAAAAAGTAAATTATATGGCAGTGTGGCAAGAGAGACATAGGACCTGAGAAATTTAAAGATGTCTGATGTGAGATAGTTTTTTCTGAGACTTCAAACCCAGTTCCCACTGGTGACATCTGGGAACTTTCTACAGAACAGATGTTGTTAAATGACCAGTAAGGTTTAAGACACTTGCAGGCCAGTCTATCTGAGAGTGTTGCCTTCAGAGTGGAGAATAGGCAGTTACAAGCTGTTGTTGTTACTGATTGGTACCACAGTGTTTATTATCACTATTTGCATCTCAGTAGCCCCAACAGACCCCAAATGAGATCTGACCGTGATTGTTCTGGGTGCAGCTGCTGGCTTCCTCATTTCCACAGGGGTGCTCAACCCGTGCTTGTAGCGGGGTGATTACCTGCTCCTGCCCTGTGGGGCTTAAAACAGCCCAGGAGAGGGCTGTGGCTGGGGCAAGAAGCCTGGGCTGATTGGGGGAAAGCAGGCTTAGCTGTGGCCGGGTCCCATTCAGGCCCAGCTGGCCCCTATAGAAAGGCTGGGAGCCAGGAGCTCAGCAGTCTCCCTCTGCCTGTAGGGGGAGAAGGGCCTGGCTGCAGGGAGCTAGATAAGGTACCTAGAGTGGAGCAGGGCTGGGGAAAGGCAGAGGCTGCGGCCTAGTGTAAGGCCAAAAGGTACTGGGGGTTGCAGGGGGCAGCCCAGGGGTAGGCAAAGGCGGCAGGTCTGAACCGCTTTGCTGATGGTGAGTGGCTGATACTGCAGTCTGCCCCAGGGAACGGGGGCTAGATGGAGACTGGGCAGTAGCCAATACTGAGGCAAAGTGGGGATAGTGGGGGGGGCTCCCCTGGGAGGGGGAGACGCAGTTAAAAGGGGCACTGGGGTCCAGGGAGGGACTTGGGGCCAGAGGACAGGTGGATCACGGGCCTGCAGAGGGTGCTCTGGCCTGGAATTTGAGCTAATTCCTGTAAGTCACCAGCAGGAGGTGCTGCAGGGATGAGTCCGGCCATCTACAGTGCTCCACCCTAGGCCCCGTGCCCCCTACTCTACCCCTTCTCCCAAGGCCCCACCTCACCTGGCCTCTTCCCAACCCCCTCTTCTCACCTGTACCACCCCCTCCCCTGAGTGTGCCCCATCCTCTCCCCCTGAGCACCTCCAACCCACTGCTGAGCAACTGATCTGAGACAGGTGGGAGGCACTGATCAGTTGGGCCACCAGTGGGGGCTGAGCGCACCATTTTTTTTCTGTGAGTGCTTGAGCCTATGGTGCTGGGCCCTGCACTGTTGGGATCAAGGAGACGCGGAGTCAAGAGGTTTGTTAAGCAGGCGTCCCGAGCTCTCTTGAGCTGGGTTTTTATTAGTAATTAGATCAAAGAGCATGAGATCATGGTTACTTGTAACATATTGATTGGTTCACCCACAGCCATCTCCCCTTGTGCAATATATCATGAATGGTGAAGAGACTACGTGAGCTATTAGAGGGGCTACGTGCGCTATTGCCTAGTCTATGCTTAATCAATAACCTGAGCATTGCTTTACCTTAAGCCAGGAGTAAATGTAATAAACACGTGTGTGGTTTGCCAGCACAGCATGTTTCACTACATCTCCCCCTTTTTGTTTTTAAGCAATTTGCAGGCATAATGAATGCTCTGTTTTGTATTAAGTCGTTGCCAAGGGCAGCCTTGGACAAATAGGCTAATAAGTGAAGAAGGAATACACTGTAATATGCAGCAACAAAGTATTAATCCTGCAGCTATAACAATAACATATGCAAACATTTGCTTGTTCATCATATAAGTGTATGTTGAAGTCAGGGATGGGGTTGCTCAGTCCCTGATGCCACGCCATCCTTGTATGGTCGAACGTATCGTGCAGGTACCCAGAGCGGGCCGCTTGGTGTTGATACAGCTGCGTAACCGCGCCCCCAGGTGATTAGTGGCACAGGTCCGCTCCACTCCGGGCCAGGTAGCTGACGATAGGTTACCTTTGGAGCAGGAAGAACTTCGGTCGTCTGATAATGCCGTTGTGCCCTGGTGAAAAATTGAGAATTGAAAGGTAATAGATTTAAATGATTGAGTGTAAACAGTACTTGAGCCAGCCATTCTTCCTTTTCTGTCAGGCTGCCGGGGACAATTCCCCCTTTTTGTTTTTGCCGTAGGAGGGCATTTTTTAATGTGCGATTACCTCGTTCTACAATGGCTTGTCCCTGGGAATTGTATGGAATGCCAAAGGTATGCTTGATTCCCCATCGCGTGCAGAACGCTGCCATCGCTGAAGAGCAATAGGCTGGGCCGTTGTCAGTTTTTAAAGCTGACGGCTTTCCCATCACTGCAAAGGAACGAATGAGGTGATTACAGACATGTTTTGCCTTTTCCCCTTTTTGTGGCGTTGCCCATATATATCCAGAATAAGTGTCTATGACTACATGCAAATAGGACCAGGGAGCTAATGGTGGGAACCGAGTGACGTCCATTTGCCACAATTGGTTTGCACCTAGCCCCCGAGGATTTACCCCGATAGCGGGGCCTGCGAGGTTTCCAGTACATTCAGGGCACTGCTGAATAATCGCTTGTGCATCAGATAGTGGTATGGAAAATTGCTTGGCCAATGCCCTAGCATTTTGGTGATGTAAGGAGTGACTTTCCATAGGAGAGCAGGGGAAAGCCTTTAAGGCGTTATCAGCATAGGCATTGCCTTGCGAGATTTCTCCGGGGAAAGGCTGATGACTTCTAACATGTGCAATAAAAATAGATGTAAATCGGTGACGTAATATCAGTTGTAGGAAAGAAATAAACCAAGCAAATTATTATCCAAAGATGCAGTAACACAACTAGAAGCAATATTACTAACAACATTTGCAGCATACAAACTGTCTGTTATGAGGTTAACCGGTTGATCAGAAAATGCGTTAAAGGCAAGAATTAACGCAGCTAGCTCCATGCGCTGAGGAGAGCGTTGCGGTAAGGTAAACTGGGATTTCCACTGGTCATTTTTTCCAAGCGACCACCCCTCTAGATGGGCCACCATCGGTGAAAATGGTAAGAGCTTCTTGTATGGGAACAGGAGATACCAAGTAAAATACTTTCAGTGGAATATGCTGAGCAACTTGGAGACGAGGATCCTTGGGAGTATGGTAAGTTACGGACCCAACATAATTGGCTAGGGCTATTTGCACCTCCTCCGAGTGCATACATGCAACTTCCCAGGTGGCGATGGGGATGGGGATAATAATGTTTACTAAATCCATGGCAAACAAGTTTAGTGCTCGATTGCGTCCTTTAGTGATTAATTGAGCAAACATTCCAGACAATGGGACGAGTGTGTTTTTGTGTGTGTGTGGTAAATACATCCACTCGAGGATAAATTCTCTCTCACTTGTATGTTGAAGTAATGCCCCCATGAATTGCTTAGTGTCCCCAAGAATGATTAAGGACGGGGGCACGTCAGGTACTGCTCTATCTACCCATCTTTCTGCCATGGCTTCGTTGACCTTATGCACTACCTCCTGTTGTTCGTTTGTTAGTGATATTATGTCTCCCGGTTGCTTTCCTAATTTTAGGGCATTAAACAGTGGAGTTAGCATAGATGTGGGAATCTTGTAATACGGTCTTATCCAATTTATGGATCCCAGAATTTGCTGTAGTACTACATATGTTAATTTTTTTGGCAAGGTAAGTTTTGGAAGTATGGGCATGGAGTATGCTGTAAGCATTTTATGACCTAAATATTGAAAAGGTTCGGCTTCCTGTATTTTTTCCGGGGCTACTACCAGACCCGATTGACTTAAGATATCAGTTAACTCACTTTTCCATGTGGTGGGTAGGGGCCTACCGGCTATTAAGATATCGTCCATATAATGGTATACAAGTAGCTGTTTGAACTTATTTCTGAAAGGTTGAAGAGCAGTGTTTACAAAATACTGACACATGGTAGGGCTATTTAACATGCCCTGGGGTAACACTTTCCAATGATAACGTGTTGTGGGTTGGGCGTTGTTCAGGACTGGCACTGTGAATGCAAAATACTTTCTATCCTTTTCCTGTAACGGTATTGTAAAGAAACAATCCTTTAAATCAATTATTGCTACCTGGTAGTCATAAGGGATTAAATTTGGATTGGGGAGGCCACACTGCAGGGGGCCCATTGGTTCTAGTATTTTATTAATTTCCCTCAAATCGTGAAGGAGCCTCCATTTTCCTGATTTTTTCTTAATTACAAAAACAGGAGTATTATACGGGCTTGTAGTATGCTCAATGTGTCCATCTTTTAATTGTTGCTCAACTAATTGCTGCAAAGCTTCTAATTTGTCTTTAGGTAATGGCCATTGTTCTACCCAGACTGGTTTATCAGTTTTCCACTGTAACGGAAGAGCCTGAGGCTTACTCATCTTCCAAAACCAGTTTTGCCCCTATCTGTTCTAACAAATCTCTTCCCCAAATGTTAAACTGTAAAGGCAATATGCAGGGTTGAATATATGCTATTATGGGGCCTTGTTCCTGGGATTTTACCGGTAACCATTGAGAGCTCTTTTTAGATGCTTGGCTTCCTCCTACCCCAAATACCGCAGGGGCTATCTCAGAGGGCCATTTAGGTTCCCAATCCTTTTCAGCTATGACAGAAACATCCGCCCCTGTGTCCAACAAACCGGTCAGCCACTTACCTTGGAGGTTATACTTACGTTGAGGTTTGTGCAGGGATATTCGGTGTACCAACGCCGCCACCTGTGGGTGAAAGGAAGAGTCGCTGTCGCCTTCAGTACGGGTTGATCCAAAGCCTCCTGTACGTGTTACCTGTGATTTTTCTCCAGGGAGCTCATATGGCAACAGTATCATTTGTGCCCAGGAGTCCCCTCGTCTTAAAGTAAAAGGCAGGTGACTCCAATACTGAACATATATTTTTCCCTGATAATAAGCATCAATCACTCCTGGAACTACCATAATTCCTTGTTTACTTGCTGATGACCGAGGAGTATAATGCCCACCGTCCCTTCAGGAAGGGGCCCTTTTAGTTGAGTAGGCATTAAAGAACTTCCCGGTAAGAATGAGGATTTTTCTTCTTGATTATACAAGTCTATTCCAGCACTGCCGGTCGTTGCCGGTTGCGCTCTAATCAATTCTTCCGCCCCCGTTGTTTTTCCGGGGCCCGGGGAGGGCCTGATCACTGGTTTCCCTGCCCCAGTCCTGATCGACATTGATTTGCCCAATGATACCCCTTGTTGCATTTAGGACATTTTCTGGAGGGCCTACCCCCTTCCTGGGGCCTTCCTTTATGTGCTCCCCCTCCGGGTGCCCTACACTGGCTTTTAAAGTGTCCCGGTTTTTTGCAATTAAAACAATTTCCTGCTGGTTTATTACCTTGTCTTATAGCCCCCGCCAAAAGAGCCATAGCATGGGTTTGACTACCGACATCCGCGCAAGCCTGAATCATGTCCGCTAAAGTGTACGAGGGGCGATGTATTATAGATTGCAGTACCTTCTTGCAATCAGCATTAGCCTGCTCATAGGCCAGTCGCTGTAAAAGCTCTGTCTGTGCCTCCTCGTTATCGACCTGCCGCTGTACTGCTTCCTTGAGCCTATCTATGAACTGCGGATACGGCTCTGTAGGCTGCTGCCGGGTGGCTGTGAAAGACCTAGTCGGTTTCCCACTTACGGGAACCCTTCTGAAAGCTCTCATAACACTAAGTTTAGTACGAATATATGCATCTGGGTCTAACTCCAACTGTCCCTCTATAGTGCTAAATTGGCCTGCTCCATAAATCTGGTCAGGCGTGGCAGCTGGGGTTGAGTATCCCACAGCAGCTAACCTAAACTCACTGTCCCACACCATATACTGGGCGGGGGTCAGCACCATACGAAATAAGTCTTTCCAATCTTGTGGAGCCATAATGTAGCCATTTCCAATTCCTTCTAAGATGCCTGCCACAAAATTAGACCTGATGCCTGTCTCCGTGATAGCTTTTCTCACCTCCCTCAGTACTGTATACGGTAGTGCCGTCCACTCTCTGGTGGCATTGCCCTGTGCATCGACTCCTGCCGCTATAGGCATTAACATGGGCAACTCCCCCTCCCACTGATGTTCTTCCTCCAAATTCAATTCCCCCGTCTCACGTGCCAACGCAACCGCCGCGGACGCAGCCCCACGATTCCCGGAAACAAGGCTGATCAGTTCCTTTATCAACGGGGATCCGAGGGCCGCTGCCCGTATCCGACACCGCAGGCGCTGGTGGTAGCACCCGCGGTGCGGAGGCGGTGTCGTCAGCGCGAGCGGGCGGCAGTGAGAGACGCCTGTGGCCCCAGTTTTCCCACTGCCTCAGTACAGCGCTGCCACATGAGCAGGTGCTGTACTGCTGCTCTCGGTTTCTCAAAGAGCTGTGTTCCTATCTTTTGCCAATCTTCTTGCTGCAGGGACCCCTCTTCGGGATACCAGGGGCATTGACATTCTATTTCCTTAACAAAATCCTCTACATGCCGCAGCGTAACCGCTGGGCAACCGCTCCCCTCAATGAGCTTAAATAATTCCTTAGCATGAGCCTTTTGTGGCACTGATAAATCGCTCCCCATACTCACGAGTGGCTGTTTCCAGCGGGTGCACCTAGACTATTCCAGTCGGATGAGCAGGGGTCCTCGGGATCCGGTGAATCACGTCGGGGTCACCAGATGTTGGGATCAAGGAGACGCGGAGTCAAGAGGTTTGTTAAGCAGGCGTCCCGAGCTCTCTTGAGCTGGGTTTTTATTAGTAATTAGATCAAAGAGCATGAGATCATGGTTACTTGTAACATATTGATTGGTTCACCCACAGCCATCTCCCCTTGTGCAATATATCATGAATGGTGAAGAGACTACGTGAGCTATTAGAGGGGCTACGTGCGCTATTGCCTAGTCTATGCTTAATCAATAACCTGAGCATTGCTTTACCTTAAGCCAGGAGTAAATGTAATAAACACGTGTGTGGTTTGCCAGCACAGCATGTTTCACTACACTGCACAAACCCCAGTGAGGGACAATCTCTGCCCTGAGCAGGCTACAGTCTAACTCGACAAGATGGAAAAAGGGTGGAAGGGGAAACAGAGGCACTGAGAGGGGGGCAGTTTGACATGCCCAGTGTCATCCAGCAGGTCCGTGACAGAGTTGGGAATAGAACTTAAGTCTCCTAAGGCCCAAGCTGAGCAACCACACCACTAGGCCATGCTGCCACTCCAGCAGCAGCCCTGAGCAATGCTGAAGTGAGGCCATTAAGAGGGACAGACGCCCTGATAAAACTCCCAGGCCAAGCAGGGAGACGAGGTTTCTGGGATTTATCTCTTTGGTAGTTTGATCTTTTCAAAATTAAATGTAGTGATTCACCACCATGTGTTCCCATTTTCCTGTTCTGTTCTGTAATACTAATGAATTAATAAATACCAGGCAAGCTTGGATAATTCAGGTCTTTCTCCAGTTACTAAAAAGACTGAACCTGAATTGGTAACAAGCCAGAATATGACACATCCCCAGTCTTCATTCTTAGATTTCTTTTCCTTGGTGACTCTAATGTCATGAACCTATTAGGACCAACAGTTACATTGGATTTGTGTGGGAAAATATCCCCCTATGCACCCCTCTCAAACTCAAAATAAAACCTCCCAAATCATCTCTGTTTCTACAGGAAAAAATCCAGGCTCATTTGAAGACTCTGAGGGAGGAGAGAGAAAAGCTGCTGGGATCTAAAGTGACTAGAGAGGAGAAAAGCCCGAAGTATATGGTAGGTGCCTCTTGTTACTGATGTGCAAAGACTTGTGGTGAGAGATCTGTTTGTAGGCAGATTCCTCTGTGGCATTGGTGAATGTGGGCATGTCTGTTTCTCCATGATCATGGATTTTTCTCTGTTAGATTCATGTGCAGAATCTAGACTTCCTTCCATTCCAGTGAATGAATTAATTTCTAGTGGCTTTGCCTGTGTCTGTGTCATTTCTTGCATTATTAAATCATTTGATTTTCCTCCCCCACCCCCTGGGAACGTCTATCAGTGTAATGCTGATTCCTGACTCCTGCTGCTCAGGATCTTCATGCTTCATGCTTTCATGATAATGCAAAGTTTTAACCAGGTCAGATGTGAAAACATTCCTTTTTAGAGATATGGGGAGAAATGGAAAAAGGTGTAAGGGAAACTTTTTCCTGGTAACCACAGGGTAGAGTCAAGTGTCAGAAACCTTAAGGGTTACAAAGAAGTTTTCCCTCCTGCACACTCAGCACTCAATGAAAGGATCCCCTCCCCCACTCCAGGCTGCCTCCATGTCCCTGACCAGCCCTTTCCCTGTTGCTTTACAGAAACAGATAGAAAAGAAGAGGCAGCAAATTGTAGCTGATTTTCAGCAACTGCACCAATTCCTGGAGAAACAAGAGGAGCTTCTGCTGGCCCAACTGGAAAAGCTGGAGAAGGAGATAACGAAGATACAGAATGAAAATATCACCAAAGTCTCTGAGGAAATTTCCCATCTCAGTAACCTGATCAGTGAGCTGGAGGGGAAGTGTCAGAAGCCAGCAAGTGAATTCCTGCAGGTGAGACTGAGTTAGAAATACTCCAGATCCCAACACAGGGACAGGAGAGCTCCTAAAACATAGGTACAAGTGTCCAGCAATCAGAGATCACAGAGTAACTCCATGTGTGCATTATTGAAATGTGAATGACTATTGTTCATTGCAAAGTCGCAGACATATTGGCACTAGAAATAGAAAAGACTCATTACCTTGGCTCTGGGACCAGGACAGAGCCTCTCTTCCCCATACTTGCAAAATCCCTTCTTTGGAATTTGAAGTGTGTGTCAGGTGGGCCTGAAATTCTCTCTCTTTCTCTCCAGGACATCAGAAGCACCTTGTCCAGGTATGTGTCTCTTTCTCACTCCCCCTTACACTTCACAATGCTGGGAAAGAGCTTGCACCACATCTCCACATGAATCTACAGCATAAGAATGGCCATACTGGGTCAGATCAAAGGTCCACGTAGCCCACCAGCCTGTCTTCTGATGGTGCTCAGTGTCAGGTGCCCCAGAGGGAATGAACAGAACAGGGAATCACCAAGTGATCCATCCCCTGTTGCTCATTCCCAGCTTCTGACAAACAGGCTAGGGACACCATCCCTGCCAAAATGTGTGGGGAAGGTCACGTGTTGGACACAAAATTCTCAAATGAACTTTATCCTGATGTTCTCACCCTTTTATAGAAGACTCTGGAATTCTCCATTCAGTGGGAAGGCCTGACCTCAAGTATTTCCTTGAGATGTCACGTCCCTGGGGGACTGGCTGCATCAGGATTGTGGGGATGGAATATGGGCCTGTCACTGCTGGGTCCTGGTCACTATTCAGCCCAGGGCAGTAGTTTTCAAGAGCCTTTCCCCATCTGAGGGCTGTTTGGAGACCTGTGTGGAATGAGCTGGGGAAGGGGTAGTTGGTGTCTCAGTCTAGTTCCTAGAGGCAGATTTCTACAGCACTTCACCTGGGAACCTCCTGACCCTCAGAGCATGGAGGCCAAGGAGCAAATTGGCCATGGAGACTCAATTCCCCTTTTATCCCCAGAGCTGGTCTCTCCAGGCCAGATTTAAATGGGATCTTCAGAGTGAAGGTTTGACTGGCAGAGCGTGAACTACACCTGCTCTGAGGCTGGGAGAAGCAGAGGAATTCTAACTCCAGACCCATTAAAGCAGCAACTTTCACTGACAACAAATTATAAAGTGTCACTAAGTAAAATGTAACCATGTGAAACTGTTTCTCTCCAGGTGTGAGAAGGAGAAGTTCCAGCAGCCAGAGGAGATTTCTCCTGAACTGGAAAAGAGACTCAGCGATTTGTCCCAGAAAACTCTTGCTCTCATGGAGCCTCTGAGGAAGTTCAAAGGTACCTAGAAGGGATCTAGAGTGGAAATTGGGAAAAGCTTTTGTGGCTGTGGGAGGAGAATGGCTCTTGGCAATTGGTTCATAGTTAGATGATGCTTCTCTTTAATTCTTGGGTGAGAATGTCACACACTTGGGGTCCAAGTCACCCTGATTGATTGATTCAAACCTTTGTTTCTACCAAAAGCCTGCCTTGCCATTACAGTTACTCTTAAAGTAAGAAATGACAGACATACAGAAAGAAGAACTAGCCAATTATCTTCTCCTGGGCCATAGGCAGGTCACAGTGAATTTCTCCTATGAAGCTCCGAGAACCCCTTACAATGTCTGACATATTATACGTGTCCAAATGATGTATGTATTAGTTCTTTTCCAATCATCTTTGAGTGTTATGAATATTAAATAGCATATATAGCTCATACAATACACATACATGAACTTCCTGATTGGCAGGTTTTTGGATGTCCAAGCTATGTTCATGTTGTTGTTTTCTTTTCTGATTGAAATATTATTAAGATTCAGATTTCAGCTCAGATTTTTTTAGTAAAAATCACAGAAAGGTCCCGAGCAATAAACAAAACTTCACGGAAGCCTGTGACCTGTCCGTGATTTTTACTAAAAATATCCCTGACAAAATAGGGAAGAAGGAGGGTCCAGCACCCACAGTGACTGGGGACTCTGGGGTCCCCTACCCCTCCCCACCCCCACAGCAGTTGGGAGCTCCGAGGCATCTGCTGCAGCTAGGCACTGCTGAGGGCCCACTGTCAGCAGCAGCTGAGAGCTGCAAGGCTTCCTGCTGATCTCCATGACATAATAATCCTTATTTCTTACCACTGATTATGCCCAGGTCACTTTCAATCTTGTCTCCATATCGCAGTTTTTGAACATTGCTAACTGCTCCTGGACAGTACATTTTGGGGGTGTTGACTTTAACCTCTTTGTGTGATCAAAACATCTTTGTCCCACAGAGCAACTTATGAACACATCACTTCATAACAAGGTCACTTAAGGCAACACTTCCCTTACGTCCAGCAAACTGCTCACCAGGCCAAAGTCGAGTCAGTCAGTGTAAACACACAATCGTGGTCTGTCCAAACTGCTGCATAAGAAATGACCCTTGTAGCATTCTCAATACTTAGCATAACAAACAGTGGAAAGCAGACAAATGGAGCAGATGTAGCAGGGGCCCAGGAGTCGGGATGGCTCACATGAATTCATGATTTATTGAAGGTCACGACATTCGGGCCCCAATTAGCAAAATGGACTAATTTGGGGCAGCTACGTTTCTCTGTCCCATCTAGAGAGCTGCAGGTGGAGTCAATGCAGGTGCCCCACTCCTCTGAGAACCAGGCCCCAGGGCCTAACAGTCGCCATCCCAGATATAGACCAGAAATGAGAGGTCGTCTGTTAAAACTGGACCTAGCCCATCACTCTGCTCTGGTACTGGATGGCAGCTGTGCTGAGCCAATGGGCTTTGGGGAAGGAGAAAGCTCCTCCCACACAGTGAGGAATCCTCCAGCCATGGGCGGCAGGTAACGAAGGCAAGGGAAGGCATCGCTTCCCCAAAAAGACATGGGTGGCCCTGTACACGCTCCAGCCCAGCTCAGGCCCCCTCCTAGCTATGTGCAGCAGGCTGCTCTTCGCCCTTCACTGGGCCTGGTGGCTGCAGAGGGAGGAGTGGCCGGGGTCGGGTCTGGCAGCGCGGCCCCTGCTTCCCGGCCCCCTGATGCTCTATGACTGGGAAGGCTGGAGCTGGCCGACACTCCATGGGCTGGGTGTGCTGGGCAGGAGCTAGCGGCTACAATGGGTCTGGGTGGGCTCCAGTGGGCATGGAAGTAGCTTCAGTAGAAAGGACAGGACTTGGGGGGGACGACTGGCCTCCCCAAACCAGCCATTCACCCACCTGCCATGTCTCCAGCACAGGGGCCTCTTGTGCTTCCTCCCCAGCAGCTGCAGGCACAAGGCGTGTTCCTGAGAGGGCTGGGAATGGGGTGGGGGTGCTGAGGGCGGGTGGAAGAGGGAGGGGGTGGACGAGGGACAGAGGGAGGTGCGCAATGTAAAGCTGGGCCTCTGACACTCTGCACGCTGGGCAAGACACACGGGGGCCATTGTCATAGGGAAGTAGCTCTGGCTGGTTCAGAACTTACTCTGCCTGTGCCAAGGTCTGCACCAGCCCCTGCAGCCACTGAACAGCAGAGTCACAAATGGCCCCTCCCCTCTCTCCTTTTGCCAGCATTGGGGTGAATCTGGCCCATAGAGTCAACCTTCCCCTGCCTCAGTTTCCACATTTATGAAATGATTTTATTATTATTCCTCTATCTGCCTGTGGAGGGTGGGGGCCCCTTCATGTTGCTCTCTGTAGTGTCAAAGGGACTCAAGTGGGTAAAGTTATTTTTATGCCAAAGTCTTTGTATGATCTGAGTCTACGTTATGACACAAGGCCGTAAGTGAATGAGACAAACCAACTGGAGTCTGAAGGGAGGGAGGGGATGAGGAGGGGAAAAGTAAATCTCACTTACAGATTGTCTGTCCTGGGATGGTTGTGAGGCTGCAAGGATGTTGGTTCCATTGCTGGGAGATGCCTGAATGAGAGAGGAAAGAGATGGTTTCAGACCTTTCTATATTAAATAACTGAGTGTCTCTGTCTGTTTCTCTGTCATAATTATAAAAGTTACAGAGTGGGGACGCTGTTATAAGTATGAAAGTCTGAAATCTCACCTCTCTTATCCTTTCCCCCTCCAGACACTCTGCCGTCTGCACTGGAGAGAAAAAGCGGGGAACCCCTAGGAGCCCCCAGACTGGGTGAGTTTGCAGGTGGAGATTGTTTTTAAATTATGAGAAAATTCCAGAGAAAACGTCTTCATGAGATTGTAGCTAAAGTTACCAACCAAACTGACAGCGATCACGACACACACAGCCCTAAAAATAACAGATTCAGTGGATCCAGGAGCCTATGTTCCCCCCACCCCCCCACTCCCTGCCACACACACACTTTTAAAAGTGGGATGTTCAGGACACTTTTTGACATGGGCATAGTTTGAGGGCAGGGTGCCACGTTCCCCTTCCCCCTCCCCGCACTGCAAGCCTCGGGCAGGCATGGAGTGTCACAAGCAGTGTCTGTGCTTTGGGCAGGGCAACTGATCAGCTCCTCCCTCTGTAGCGCAGCCCCTGCCCGCGGCGCCAGCCTCTTTCCAGTCCTGGCCCCTCTCAAAGGCCCCACCCCTGCTCCTCTTTCCCAGAGGCCCTGCCCCCTGGCCAGGCCTGAAGCCAGAACCGGGGCCACCACCCAGGTAGGCCAGGCTGCACTGGGGGGCCCTGTACCCTCCACCTCCCCAGGATGCCACATCCTGGAGAGCGGGCACATGGGCCGGAGGCTGCTCTCACAGCCCCCCGCACCCATGTCCAGGGCAGGTGGAGTGTCAGGGGCTCTCCATAGTGGGCAAGTCTCCCAGCCTGGCCAGGGGACACGGCCTCGGTCCGGGCCATGGAGGGGGCGGGGACACACAAACAGTCCTGACACCACCCTTAATGCTGAGTTCATGCCCATTCTGATGACCAGAAACACTCTTAACAGGGTCGCCTCTGAACAGAGCTCTCTGCCACATCCCTCTGCTTCACCTGGTGCAGGGGTCTCCCCATCGCTCTTCTCCAACATCCTGCCTTTCCTTTGCGCGGGGCTGGGCTCTTGCACTGGAGCTGCTCCCTGCTTCCTGGATTGGGGAGATGCTCTTCCTGTGATGTTGGCAGCTCCTCCCTTCTCTCTGGGCTGGGGATGGGGCTACCCCAACCAATCCTTCCTCCTCCTCTCTGGTGATAAGTGGCACTTACGCAACACTGCACCTTCCTCTATGTTCCCTGGCCTGGGAGTGGAGGCTGCATTAGGGGAGGGAGTTTCTCGCTCAGTTTTTTAACTCCTCCATAAAAGCTTCCGACACCTTCCTGGCTGTGCCTCTGCCACTGAGAATGGAGCAGTCCCAAGAGGGGGAGCAGGGAGCTGAAGCTTTTGCAGGCAAAAGAGAAACTAATGAAGTTGGTCGTATTACATAGACTGAGGAGCTGCAGTGACATCTCTGCTCAGTCTCAGGTACCCAGGACAGAGGCAGCTCCCTGGGATCGAGGCCTGACCCAGCCAGGACAGGGCTGCTGGGGAGTGTGAGAAATGGTCCCAGCCTCCCCCAGGGCTGAGCTCTGCCCCTAATGCTCTGATTCTCTCTCCCCAGTGCATGCGACTCTGGATCCAGACACGGCTCATCCCATCCTCGTCCTGTCTGAGGATCGGAAAAGTGTGAGACGGAGAGACACACGGCAGCGACTGCCCGACAACCCTGAGAGATTTGACACTGTGTTCTGTGTGCTGGGCTGTGAGGGATTCACCTCGGGGAGACATTGCTGGGAGGTGGAGGTGGGGGATGAGGAGTTCTGGGCTGTGGGGGTGGCTAGAGAGTCTGTGGGGAGGAAGGGATGGATCAGCCCTAGCCCTAAGGGGGGGATCTGGGCTGTGGAGCAGTGCTGGGGTCGGTTGCAGGCTTTCACCTCCCCTCGCACCCCCCTGCCCCTGAGCTGGGCCTCCAGCAGGATCCGGGTTTGTCTGGACTGTGACCGGGGGCAGGTGACATTTATCGATGCTGGTGACGAGGCCCCGATCTTCACTTTCCCACCGGGCTCCGTCCCTGGGGAGAGAATCCGACCCTGGTTCTGGGTGGGGCGGGGATCCCGGCTCAGCCTGTGTCCCTGAGACACACAGCAGAGGCAGGAACCGGAAATCAGCCTCTCTAGCCTCATGGACCCCAGTCTCTGTGACCTTGGAGGACTCCTATCTACCCAGCCCCTGGCTCCTCATCTATGTCCCCTGCAAGATCCTCCCCCTCCCCCTCTGGGGCTGCAGGTTGGGCAGAGATGGGGGGCTGGGTAGAGGGCAAAACTAACAGCTGGGATGGGGGTGGCAGGGACACAGCATGAATCAATCAGGGTTCGGGGGGTTGGGGAGAAACAGCAGCAGGGGGGAGCGTTTTGTACAGATCTGTGGGATTAGATCTCACCAGGATCAGGGCCAGCTCTAACATTTTTGCCGCCCCAAGCAAAAAAAAAAATAGCACCGCCCGACCTCTCCCTGAGCGTCATACCGCCCGAGTCCCCAGCGCCACGTCGGGCCGCCCAAATCCCCGCCCCCCCCCCCTCCCGAGCATCGCGTCGGGCCGCCCCCGCCCCGCCCCTCCAACCCGCCTGGCCAAACCACAAACAACAAAAACAAACCCCGATTGCCACCCCCTCCCGAGGTGCCGCCCCAGGCACGTGCTTGGTAGGCTGGTGCCTGGAGCCGGCCCTGCCCAGGATCAGCACGAGGGGAAGGGATAAGATCAGGGAAAGAAAAGAGCAGCCGAGGGTGATGATCCGTGATAGGGAGGAGAGACACAGGGAAATAAAGAGGGATGGAAAGTGGGGCTAGAACAATGATGACTAGAAAAGGACAGTACGAAAGGAAAGGGAATGTGAGCGGGACGGGGAGATTTATTACATGTTACTGAAAGTGAGACTGTAACTCATTAATTCCCTATATTAATCCCTGGCCATTGGTGCAATTTTAGTGCCATAAAGAAAACTGTTCTCAGTAGCTGGGGATCTCCTGGCCATGCTGTGGTTATTAAGGCTCCTTCTCAGCTCCTTTTACTTTGCTACTTTCCAGCTACTTACTTCAAATAAAACATTACAAACAATTCTTCATGTTTGTTCCACTTTACTGTCCCAGCTGCAGGTGCTGGGGGCAGCATCATGGGATTTGCTTCCTGACTTGGTTGTGTCCCCCCAGCACCCACAGGGAATCAGGGCCGGCTTTAGGAAGTGCGGGGCCCAATTTGAACATTTTCGGCAGGGCCCCGGCAGGGGTGACTAAAAACAAAATCACATTAAAAAAACCTTTTCATTTCCTCCATGTATTATTTACTTTCCATAACTATAGAAATAATAAAATGATATATTACGTACATTGCTGGCTGGAGGCAGGGCAGGGGCTGACTGGAGGTAGGGTCTGGCTGGAGGCAGGGCAAGGGGTATGGGGCTGGCTGTGGGCAGAGCAGGGGGTGCGGGGCTGGAGGCAAGGCAGAGGGTGCAGCAGGGACTGATGTGGGCAGGGGGTGCAGGGCTGGCTGGAGACGGGCTGGCTGCGGACAGGGCAGAGGGTGCGGAGTGCGGGGCTGATGTGGGCAGGGGGTGCAGCAGGGGTTGGCTGTGGGCAGGGCAGGGATTCCCCTGCTTCTACCATCCCGGCCCTTTAAATAGCTGCCAGAGCCCTGGGGAAGCAGCGGGGCTCTCATGGCTATTTAAAGGACCAGAACGGCAGAGGCAGCTGGAGCCTCAGCCCTTTAAATAGCCCTCGGAGCCCTCCACTACCCCAGGGCTCTGGCAGCTATTTAAAGGGTCCCGGGCTCCCCTCCTTCTATCGCCCCGGCCCTTTAAATAGCTGAGGGAGCCCTGGAGAAGCGGCCGGGCTCCAGCGGCTATTTAAAGGGCTGGGGGTGGGGAGAAGCAACGGGATCCCCAGACTTTTTAAATAGCCCCCAGAGCCCCACAGCCCTACCCCAGGGCTCCAGCAGTGGGGCTCTGGTGGCAATTTAAAGAGTCTGGGGCTCCAGCCTCTGCTGGGAGTCCCAGGCCCATAAAATTGCTCCCTGGGGAAGCCGGACTGCCCCGTTATGGCGTACCAGCGGTGGCAAGGGTGTGGGTCCTTCTTAGGCGCAGGGCCTGATTCAGGGGAATTGGCTGAATCAGCCTAAAGCCGGCCCTGCAGGGAATATTGAACCTCTAGAAGGAGAGTTTGGGTTTTGCTGTGATGTGCATAAGCACTGACTCCGTGTGTGCTCCGGGGCTGGAGCACCCACGGAAAAAAATTGGTGGGTGCTCAGCACCCACCGGCAGCTCCCCGTGGCCCCACCTACTCCAGCTTACCTCCATTTCCTCTACGAACGCGCCACCACATCCTGATTCTCCCCCCTCCCTCCCAGCGCTTGTGCCGTGACACAGCTGATTCACGGGGCAGGGAGGGAGGGGGAACGTGGTGCACTGGGGGAAGAGACGAGGCCGGGGCGGGGATTTGGGGAAGGGATCCAATAGGTGCAGGGATGGGGTGGAGTTAGGGCAGGGACTTTGGGGATGGGGTTGGAAAGGGAGCAGGGCCAGGGATGGGGTGGAGTCAGGGGGGCCGGGGCGGGGAAAGTTGTGGGGGGGTGCAGGCTCTCACCAGCGCCGAGAAAGTTGGCGCCTATTGTGATGTGTCACTCTCCAGCCTGTGCTCTGTCTCTGTCCTGTGCACACCCACGTCAATCAGGAATTGCTCAGCTGTGCTCTGCGGAGCGGTGACTGGTTGCACAGGGTGCGATCCATGCAGGGACTCGGGTGTTGCAATGCTGAGTGTTACAGGGCCTAATTTTTAGGCAGCTAGAAAATCACAGGAACAGCAGCGCTATGACCCTCAGAGCTGAGTCAGGTGTGTAAACTCCCTAGACAATCCATGGGCAACACAGGCACCTTACAACGCGTTACATGAAAGCCCCCCTCAGTAGGTGGAGTCCTGTCAGCTGGCCAATGGGAGATGCCAACAAGGGGGGAATGGGTGCCCTAAGTCACACCCCTCTCATGGATAGGTGCCTAAATCTGGGCTGCACAGGGGTGTGTGTCTCTGCTTCGGAATCAACAAACAGGAACCCACCGTCTGGCGTCCGGGGCCTCCAGTCGCAGCTGCTGCCAGTGTCTGGTAGTGGTGGCAGTGGCTGGGAGCCCCAGGCTCTTTGAAATCGCCCCAGCAGGCCGCAGGGCTCCTAGGTGCACGTGCTGGATGAGTGCAGTGGCAGATTAGGGGAAGGAGAAGCCCCGGACCCCAGCAGGAGCCACACTGGGTGAGGTGAGGGGCGAGAAGAAGCCCATGACCCCAGCAGATGTGGGGCTGAAGTCCTGACCCCCCTCTGTGCAGAGCTGGCTTGAGCCCCTTCCTTTCCCGTGACCCCTGCACAGTTCCCGTGACCCCTGCACAGAGCTGGCTGTCACTGTCAGGCTGTGGAGTAATTCAGCCCAAATCTACTTACCTTGGTATCATTAATTCCCTCATCACCACACAGCTATGAACGGATTCAGCCTAGGAGGCAGGGTCAGCATTAGCTCCATGTGGCAGGTGGGATCTAGAGCACCCAGAGGTGAAGTAACTTTCCCAAAGCTAAGCAGTGAGTTAGTGGCAGAGCAGAGAACCAAACCCAGCACACCTGAGCCCCAGGCCTCTTCCTGAATCACTAGGCCACCCTTCCTCCCCAAGGAAGGGGAATCTCCTCTGCCGCTTTGAGTGTGTTGTTGGGAGCAGGCACTAGACAGAGCCCCCAGGAGGTGGGGAGCAGAGAGAGATGGGTAAAAGGACATAGGTGGGAAGCAAGAAGGGGGAAACATCAGGAAGGGGAGCAAGGACTTAGAGAAGAAACAAGAGGGAGGGAAAGGGGCAGGGAGAGCGATAGGAAAGGAGAGGAGAAAAGAGGAAGGAGCGGGGGAAAGACTCCCCACAGCTTCTGCGTCCCATCCACCTTCTTCCCACAGCCATCAGTGGCCCTCAGCTCCCAAACAGGCACTAAGCAGGAGTAAAGCACAGAGTGAACACAGTGTCTTTACACAGGGGTGTTAGCGGTGATGAGCTGCCAAAATCTTAACAACTGGTTCCCTCCTCACCCCACGAGGGGGTCGGGCCTGCCCCCGGGACTCCTGCTCCATCCAACCCCCTGCATTCCTTGATGCCCCCCCAGGACCCCTGCACCATCCACCCCCCTTCCCTGTCCCCTGACTGCTCCCCACCAACCCATCCAACCCCTCCTCTCATTCCTGATGGCCCCCGGGACCCCTGCCCCATCCAACCACCCCTGACTGCCCCTGGAACCCCTGCCCCTGACTGCCTCCCACTGCCCCATCCAACCCCTGCTCCTTCCTGACTGTCCCCCTGGGACCCTTGTCCTCATTCAATCCCCCTGTTCCCTGTCCTCTGACCTCCCCGACCCCATCCACACCCCCCACCACCCCGAACTCCCCTGCCCTCTCTCCAACACCCCCTCCCTGATCCCTGCCCCCTTACTGCGCTGCCTGGAGGTGGCTGGTGGAGCTACAGCCACGCCGCTCGGCTGGAGCCGGGCCAGGCTGCATGGCTGGAGCTGGGCAGAGCCGGGCCACACCGCGGGGCCGGGCCGCACCACACAGCTGGAGCCAGGCTGGGCCAGGACGCACACCTGAAGCTGGGCTGAGCCGCCACCTTGCAGCGCCTGGAGCACCGGGTCAGGCTGAGCTCGCAGCCCATCGCCCAGAGCATGCGCCGGCGGCGGAGCGAGCTGAAGTTGCAGGGGATGGGGAACAGCCGGGGACTAGCCTCCCTGGCCGGGAGTTCAGGGGCCGGGCAGGAGGATCTCATGGGCCACCGTAGTGGGTGCCCACCCTGCCCCGCCCCAAAGAGCCAGAGGAACCTGCCCGGGGGCAAGATGGGGAGTCCCAGCAGTGCTTACCTGGAGCGGCTCTAGGGAAGAATCCGGCAGGTCCCTCTAGCTCCTAGGGATGGGGTAGTGTAGCTGTGGGGGAGCAGGGGGTTACCTGCCATGGCCTGTGGCCCTCCTCGCGCCTGCCGCCGCAGCTCACCTCCGCTCCATCTCCCTGGACCTGAGCGCGAAGCTACCGCTTGTTTCTCAGCCCTCCCAGGCTTCCCATGCGAACAGCTGATTTGCAGAAAGTGGGGGGTGGGGCGAGAAGGGGAGAAGCGGAGCAGAGAGTTCAGGGGAGGAGGCAGAGCAGAGGTGAGCTGGGGCTGGGAAACTGCCGGAGCTTTACTGGTCGTTAAAATTAAAAGTCCTTTTAAAACCGGTTGTCCCGCGCAGGACAACCAGTTCTAAAAGGGCTTCTAAATTTAACAACCGGTTCCAGCAAACCGGTGAGAACTGGCTCCAGCTCACCACTGGGTGTTAGCGAAGGCAGCTTGTATCTGAGTGTAATTATTCTAATACTCTGTAATTGATGGTAATGTAATAATGTAGTTCTACTATTTTAATGACGACATTGTTAGGATACCAGTGATATACACACATTCAATACCTACAATATGAAGGAAGTGTATAAATATGCTGAAAATTGTCAGTTTGGGGGGGATGCTGAGCCCCCCTGGCACACACATCTCACCCTTGAGGCAGGAGGGGGCATAAAGGAGTGAGCAGTAGGCACTTGGGGGGGGGGACAGGGACCTAAGGGGAGGGGGGCACAGCAGGGGCAGGAAGAGGTGGAGTGGGGCAAAGTGGGGGCTTGGCCTCTGGGAAGGGGGCAGAGCCGGGATGGGGCACCCACCAGGAAAACCAAAACTCAGCACCTAGGGTGTGTGGGGTGGTACCAGTGAAACTGAAAAATTAACTCAATAAATTTTGGAAAAAATGCTTAAAACTGGCCGTGATAGACACTGAGATCAGTGAATTCTGACAATCCCTCCTTAGACACACACACTCTGCTCCTTCAGGGGCACCGCAATAGGCGGATGCCCCCCAGCCACAGGGCCCTGGGGCACATGTCACACAAACGCCTGCAGGCTGCAATGTTCCCGGGGGCTCCTCCCCGCCCAGCAGCAGCCGAGTCAGTCCCAGGAAGGGAAACACCCGGCGGCTGCTGCAGGAGCTGCCAAGGCAGAGCCCGGCCGGCCTCGCGCGGCTTCTCTCCTGCAGCGAACGTTGCCTGTTCTGGGGCTGCCCCTGGGGGCGGGGCTTCTGCCTCTTTTGTTGGTTGGTTTTTAATTTCCCCCCTGAGAGCGTGATTGGCTCCCGGTTACCCAATCGGCTTTAAAAAAGCTTTAAAGGGGCGTTACTGCGCCTGCGCGATTTTTCGTTTCGCTTTTGGGATCTTCCGCTGCTGCTGGCCCCGTTCCTCGCTCCTCCTGCGGCGCCACGTGGCTGCTGCGGGCGCCTGGCTCGGGTGCGGGGGCCTTGACTTGCTCGTTTGGCTCGTTTGGGGGCTGCCGACTGCCCCCCCCCGTCCCCTCCTGCACTCACCACCAGCCCGTGTCTGCCGCTGGCTCCCTGCAGGTGGGTTGTGGTTTGGGGGGAGGGGGAATAGCAGTAGCTGCAGCGTTGATTTACCTGCCTTTGCCCTGCTCGCCTGGCAGTTACAGTCAGGGCCGGCTTTAGGAAGGGCCCGGCCTAATTCAAACATTTTCGGACGGGTCCTGGCAGGGGTGACTTGAAAATTTTTTTTTGCTGAAGTTATTAAAAAACCCACCTATGGTTACCCTGAATCCGGTGATGTTTTTCACACACCCCCTGGCATCCAGCTGTGTGCCCAAGTGCATCCCAGGCACAGGCTGCAGGGCAATGCTTGGGGGGGGGGGGTCAGAAGCACAGGACAGTGATGTGGGATGAGGGTGAAAATGCCCCCAGCTGGGCTGGTGCCAGAGTCCTGGCTGGGCTGGGTCTGTTCTCTGTGGGGCTCCTGCAACAGATGCATGCAAGCGGCAGCCCCTGTGCGCCCCCCGGCTCCCCAGCGGTACCTAGGGTTGGCCCAGTGCTGCTTTGTTCTTTTATTATTATTATTTATTTATTATTATTAAAAGCTCAGCTCTGTGTGTGTTAAGTCAGTTCAGAGTGGGGATACTTTATAATTACGAAAGCAGGAAATCTGTCTCCCCAGCCCCAGTTAACCAGATAAAGCACAAGAGAGTTCAGATCATGTAGCACAAAATGACCAACCTAACTGCAGTGCCTCTCACTAGCTCACCCTTCCCTTGGGAGTCCTGGGGGCCATCTGGGCTCAGGAAAAGCAGGCAGGGCCCCTGGCCTCATGAGCCTGCTGCATGCTGGGAGATTTTGTTCTCTCCTTCTGAGTTGGAGACAAAGAGCGGGATCCATGAAGGGGCTCAGGTATTACAAAGCTGAATGTCACTAGGTCTAAATTGGAGCTGCCTGGAAAGTCACTGGAACCACACCGTGAGCCACAAAGCCTGAGTGTTGGGGAGATGTAAGTGCCTTAGAATGGGTGACACAGAAGCCAGCGTGCCAGGCAGGGAGCTGCCTAAGCCAGCCAATGGGAGATGCTGACCAGAGGGATGTTGTATAGGGAGTCTAGGCCCCTCACTCAGCTTTGTGGGTTGCAGGGCTGTTCCTGTGACTCTCTAGGCCCATAGTATCTTGATCAATTTTGTTCCTGATGTAAAATCCCCAAAACACAGAGCAACTTTTCTCCTCTTAGAATCAAATGTGGAGCTGTTTGGGGAGTTTGAAGAAAGAGGGAGATGAGAATATGGTGTTTAACTAGAGTGGGGAGAAGGAAAATGCAGGAACTGCTGGTAGGTGCCATTGTTACTCACCAATACATCTGCACAGGGACGTTATCAATGCTCAGATCTCTGTGAGTAAGACCAGAATAACAGCGAGTAACGTGCTCCCCCATGTGAGAGACAATTTGTTTCCTCTGAGCAACATAATTTCTGTTCTAGCTTAATGAAAATGAAACAGGAGAATTGAGGAAATTATATTTCCTTATTGAATAGTCCAAATAGTTTTCTTTAAAACATGAACAGTCTCTATTAGAGATCTCTATTCCTCTGCAGCTAAAGACCTCCATAATTACAGCGTGTTGACATTTTTCACACAGAATCGTCTCTCACCTGAAAGTGTGGCTTCAGCCAAAGCAGGATTCTACAGGGTTGGGCCCCACAGGTTTTCTGCTGCCTGTCTTCTGCTTGGAGGATCCTTCTGGGGTTTACATGTGAGGCAGGTGTCTGGACACCTAGTGAGGCAGCAGTGCCCAGACCCAGAAACAGAAATTTAGGAACCTTAGGGAATTTTACCATAGAAATGAACTCGGCGTTGAGTGAGTTTAGGTGCCTGTAGAGTTAAAGGCCCCCAGGCAGAGGTTTTCTGGATTTCAGTGGGGCGGGAAGAGGCAGGGTGGAGTGGGGGAAGGAAGAAGCGGGTTGGGAGTGAGGCCTTTGGGGAAGGGAGGGAGTGGGGTCAGGGCCTGGGACAGAGCAGGGGTCGAGCACCCCTTGGGAATTTAGAAAGTTGGCACCTCCTGCAGCAGAGCAGTGTCACGATCTGAGCAGGGGGCAGAAATGTACTGACCAGGGGAGATCAAGCAACTGTAGGTAGCAGCAGAAGAGGAGCTGGAGGGGAAAAATCGGGGGTGGGGGGTGGGAGCCGGGGTTAAATTGGGGGGGGGAGGTCAGAGCCTGCACCCCTCACCCAAACTCCTTCCATAGCCTGCACCCTACTGCACCCAAACTCCCACCCAGAGCTTGCACCCCAAACCCCTTCTCCAGGGCTGGTGCAACCATTTAGGCGACCTAGGCGGTCACCTAGGACACTAGCATTTGGGGGGCAGGATTTTCTTCGGCAGCGACCACAGCGGCCGGATCTTTGGCTGACTCGGTCGCCGCCGGCATTTAGTCACGGAGCTGGTGCAGGGGAGTGCGGGAAGGGCTGCCTGCAGCAAGTAAGGAGGGAGGGGCGGCACTCAGGGGAACTCCCTGCCGCAGCTCAGCCCTGCTCCCCCTCCTCCCTGAGCACGCCATCGCTGCTTCACTTCTCCCGCCTCCCAGGCTTGCGGCACCTAAGCTGATTGGTGCCGCAAGCGTGGGAGGCAGGAGAAGTGAAGCAGCGACGGTGTGCTCGGGGTACCCGTGCTCGTGCACGGAACAGGGGTGAGCTGGGGTGGGGGGTGGTGCCTCGGTGGGGGGTGGGGAGCTGCCATAGGGTGGGCCCTCAAGGCGGGGGGTGGGGTGCCTCAGGACAGGGGCTCGGGAACAGGGGAGGGTGCTAGGTGGAAGTCTCGCCTAGGGTGCAAAACATCCTTGCACTGGCCCTGCCCCTCTCACAGTGCTCAGGAGGGGTAAGGGCTCTGGTTGGGGATGCAGGCTCTAGGGTAGAACCAGAAACAAGGGATTCAGGGTGCAGGAGGGGGCTCCAGGCTGGGGCAGGAGGACTCTGGGGTGGGGCCAGAGCTGAGAGGTTTGGGATGTAGGAGGGACCTCCAGGCTGTGGCCGAGGGGATTGGAGAGCAGGGTGGGAGGAGTTGCAGGCTCTGGGGCTGGAAATGACGGCTTAGGGAGGAGAACTGTGGAAAGGGATCTGGGGGTCATAGTGGATCACAAGCTAAATATGAATCAACAGTGTAACACTGTTGCAAAAAAAGCAAACATCATGAGAAGTAGTTCTTCCACTCTGCTCCACACTGATTCAGCCTCAGCTGGAGTATTGTGTCCAGTTCTGGGTGCCACATTTCAGGAAAGATGAGGACAAATTGGAAAAAGTCCAGAGAAGAGCAACAAAAATGATTAAAGGTCTAAAAAACATGGCCAATGAGGGAAGATTGTTTAGTCTGGAAAAGAGAAGACCGAGTGGGGACATGATCACAGTTTTCAAGTCCCTAAAAGGTTGTTACAAGGAGGAGGGAGGTAAATTGTTCTCATTAACCTCTGAGGATAGGACAAGAAGCCAATGGGCTTAAATTGCAGCAAGAGAGGTTTAGGTTGAACATTAGGAAAAACTTCCTAACTGTCAGGGTGGCTGAGCACTGGAATATATTGCCTAGGAAAGTTGTCAAATCGCCTTCACTGGAAATTTTTAAGAGCAGGTTAGACAAATACCTGTCAGGGATGGTCTAGATCAGAGGTTCTCAACCTTTTTCTTTCTGAGGCTCCCCCGACATGGTATAAAAACTCCGTGGCTCACTTGTGCCACAATAACTGGTTTTCTGCATATAAAAGCTGGAGTCGGTGTTAGCGGGTAGCAAGTAGGGCAGTTGCCTGGGGCCCCATGCCACAGGGACCCTCATGAAGCCACATTGCCCCATGCAGTGGGGCTTCAGCTTTCCGCCCTGGGCTCCAGCGTGTCTAATGCTGGCCCTGCTTGAAGGCCCCCCCGAAACCTGCTTGAAGGCCCCCTAGGGGGCCCCGGACCCCTGGTAGGGAACCACTGGTCTAGATAATACCTAGTCCTGCCATGAGTGCAGGGGACTGGCCTTGATGACCTTGTGAGGTCCCTTCCAGTCCTACGATTCTATGAGGGGTTTGGGGTGCAGCAGGGGGCTCTGGTCTGGGGCACTGTGTATAAGTGTTAGGTATGAGAAAATCACTATGAACTTCAAAGCCCAAATTAGGTGCCTAAACTCCTATTTAAAAAAAAAAAAGAACGAGGAGAGAGAAGCCCCTGGGGTACGTCTACACAGTCCATGGCTCTGAGCCTCCCGCCTGGGTCGACAAACTGGCACTTGCATTAGTGCTCTAAAACAGCTGTGTAGGCAGCATGTTGAAGTTGGGGGGGACTTGAAGCAGAGGGGTCCCACATCTCAGGGGAGTGCCCGAAGTTCTGGGATAAAAGTTATGAGGGAGGCTCCTCCTCTCTCCCTCTCTTATCTTCCCCCTGCCCCCAGGTGTTTTGTGTGAACTTGCCTGCAAGGCCTGATCCTTTAGGCATACTCACAGGAGGCTACCAGATGGGGCCCCACCCATTGGCACTGGGTAGGGGAGGCTGGGGGAGGCTGAGTTTCCCCAAATGGCCAGGCATGGCCCCACCCACACTCCACCTCCCAGGGCCCCGCTTCGGCAGAGCCGCTGGGCTCCAGGGCCTTAGGGTGGGGGCCGCAGCACTTCCGCCTGCCCCAGCGTATGGTGAGGGTGGTGCTGCGGGCACTAGCCAGCCTGGGATGGGTGTTGGCAGCTGGGGTGGGGGGAGGCTCCAGGCTCCCGGAAGTGGTGGCACTTTGGCCAGAAGGGGTGGGACTGGGGTCTCGCCTCCCCCAGCCACAGGGTCATGAGCTGCCCATGACCCCACGCATGACCTAGGCAGCCGAATGCCCGTCTTTCCGGAGTTTATGAATCACTCTGGGGCTTAGCCTGGATGCCAGGAGGGAGACAGCAGAGCAGGTGCCCAGAGCTGAAACCATAGCTGCTGAGGGAACTTTTTTTACAACAACAGAGGCACTCTGTCAGAAGTGCTGGAGTCTGTGCAGAAGTGGGGGCGCCACTGGCACCTGAACCCTGGTTCCATCCCCTGCTCCTCTTCCCGCCACCGAGGTGCTGCCCAGGCCGGAAACCAGAGCTCAGCAGTGGTAAGAGCCACCTCGGGAGTCTGGGCTTCTGTGGGGAGCCCCAGACACTCTGTTACCCTCACAAAATTCTCTGTTACTCACACACTCTAGGGCACCCACTTGTTCCTAGGGCTCAGGCGTAACCTTACACTCTGCAGGTGTGTGGGGTCTTTTACCAGTGAAAGAGCCTTACAGAGTAATATCCTACATAACCTCTATTTATTAACAATCACCAGAACAGAATACACACACTAAGCATACAATGCTCCCCACTCCCACTAAGACAGATGAACTTTTCTTGGTGGCCAGTCAGGATCAGGTCCATCTGGGGGACTCCAGTTTCTGCACAGTGTCATTGGCAGGGTGTTGAGGTCTGGCAGCTCTGATCTTTGGGGCCGTGTCCTGGAGTTGGCTCCCCAAAGAACTTCCTTTTGGACCCCAGTTTATAGAGTGAAACCTGAGTCCTGCTTAGCTCTACCTTAACCAATCATTTTAGTAACATTTTCCTAACCAATCCTAACATAGTGTAACAAAATTCTCTAACCAATCATACCCCACCACCTTAACTGATTTACAGCTAGCAAAATTAATTATACAACAAAAACTATCAAACAACCAGACAAAGACCCTCCAGACAAACAATAGGGAAGTGGGGACCATAAAGACAAAACAATAAAGAAATGAGGATTTCACAACTACAACTACTGACAGCATTCTGTTTGACAAGAAATTACTTATCAAACTAAGTTGTCTTTAACCATCTTAAGATCTGTTTCCTTATCTGGTGACAGTGGGGGCCATTAGGACAGGGCCTCCTTCTTAACAGCCTGATATTATATTGTTTGAATGTCATTTAGATGGAATGTGAGGATGTGACTTCCTGCTTCTCAGCTAAGGGCTGCTGCTCTTCTAATCTGGCTGCAGACAAAGATCTTAAGCTTTAGGCCTTACAATAAGGCTACAGAAAAAGGCCTGATACTTACAACTCCACTGCCCTGGGCAGATTCCAAGATGCCTGAGAGCAGCCCTTGACCTTTGTCCCTGCACCTTGGGGCAGGTGGAGGATATGGAGCTTCCCACAGCAGCCCAGGCTCCCTGGGCAGCTCTTACCACAGCCCGGCTCTGGCTTCCAGCCTGGCCAGGGGACACGACCTTGGGGGAAGAGGGCGTGATCAGCTACTCCACTGAGAATCGCAGCCCCTGCCTCTTCTGCTTTGTGCCTTCCCAAGGCTACTAGGCCCATATTAAAAAGTGAAGAGACCATGGCCCCCCTGGACCCTCCTGGATCTGGCACCACTGCACTGAGTGAGTTTAGGCACCTTTAGGATTCATTGGGAATATTTGGCATTGAAGTGTTTCTGAAACTGAGACTTAAGCATCTTAAATGGGGACTTTGGTACTGAACTGATTGTGTGTATCCAGGGTAACATTGTTATCCCATGGGCAAGTTCACGTTGCCTTGTATTTTTTGTGGCTGCAGAGCTATGGAGTAGAACAGGGGTAGGTAGTGTGTGGCACGTGATTTTCAAGCTGATTTTCAGTGGCACTTACACTGCCAGAGTCCTGGCCACCAGTCTGGGGGGCTCTGCATTTTAATTTAATTTTAAATGAAGCTTCTTAAACATTTAAAAAACCTTGTTTACTTTACATACAACAATAGTTTAGTTATATATTATAGACTTATAGAGAGACCTAAAAATGTTAAAATGTATTACTGGCACGCGAAACCTTAAATTAGAGTGAATAAATGAAGACTCGGCACAGCACTTCTGAAAGGTTGCTGACCCCTGGAATAGAGGATAGCACGGGTGATTTATGGTTCTGTGTTTGGGGAAGGTCTGATGACATGCCTGTGAGAGAGGCAGTGTAACATATTCTGAGACAAATTGTTCTCTGCCATGTGAAAAGCGTCATTTTCATGAGCAAATCTGCGGGCATGGTTAACCCATGGAAATTATTTTTCATCACTACTTTTGAACAAAATTATTTTCGTTTCATTTTTACAAATCTGTTTTTTAATGAATCAACTGAAAAGAATGTCTTTCATAAAACAAATGGAATGGAATAAAAACTAACATTTTAGTTATTTATTCATTTGTATTTTTCCACTATCTACATAACAATTTATGATCCGGAGCAGAAGCAGAGAGAACAGAAGCCCAGAGATCCCAGCACCCATGGCTTCAGGGACTCCTGTATGAGAAATCCAAGAGGAAACGAAATGTCCCATCTGCCTGGAATATCTGACGGACCCAGTCACCATACAGTGCGGGCACAACTTCTGCCGAGGCTGCATCACTCAGTTCTGTGAGACACGGGAAGAGCAGGACTCTGACCCCTTGTGCTGCCCCAGCTGCAGAGCCCGAATCCAGAAAGGGGCTCTCCGAAAAAACTATCAGCTAGCAAATATAGTGGAAAAAATCAAACAAATGGATTTCAAACCAGGAAATGAGACTCTGTGTGAGAGACACGGCAAAGCCCTGGATCTGTTCTGTGAAGAGGACGGGGAAGCCGTGTGTGTGGGTTGTTGGAGATCCTCGGAGCATAGATCTCACACGGTGCTTCTCATGGAAGAGGCTGCCCAGAAATACAAGGTAGGACACACGTGGATCCGGGTTAATTCAATTCTTTCCTTTTCAGACTCAGTCTCTGAGCCACAGAATCTCCTAATTTTCCAGATTTTCTCCCTGATCTCTGGATCCTCCTAAATCTCTGCCCTGCAGGCTCCTTCCTCTGGGCAGGTGCAGGGAGCCTTGGCCACTGATGGCCGGCACCCAGCCTGTCATTAGGGAGACATGGGCACTAGAGCTCCATGTGAGGCACTTTCCTCACACACAGGACTGAAGCAAGATGTGTCCATGGTGCTGCCAGGCCAGGCATGGAAGGCATGAGCTGCGCTCTCCACACCCCTGAAAGCATGGGCGGCGGGAACCAGAGGCAGGGCAAGGCAAACTGCCAGGTGTAGCCCCACCCACACTCCGCCCACAGGCACCTCCCCTGCTTCCGCCACCTCCTGGGGCTGCCTGGGCTTTAGGCTGGGGCAGGCGGGGGCCACGCACCATCCCTGTGCTCTGGGGCCATGGGGGGCTGGGGCCACATTCTCCCCACTTAGCGGGTGAGTGGGAGATTGGGGGTGCTCAGGGGCTGGGGTCCTGCCCCCATAGAAACAGCTGAGTGTAGAGGCTGCACAGGGGGCAGGAGGGAAGAGGCGTGTGGGGAACGCCGGGAAGAGGCTCTGAAACTGTTCTGTGTGAAGAGGATCTAAGTTCAATTTGTCGGGTTTCTCGTCTGTCCTGGGCTCACAGAGCTCACACGGTGGTTCCCATCAAGCAAGCTGTCCGGGAGCACGAGATACAGAGTTGCTGTTCACATAGGCGGCAGGTTCGTATAATTTTTGGTGGGGCCCAAAATGGTGGTGTCCCCCCCCCCCGCTCTCACCCTGTAAGCTGATATAAAATGAAGCTACAATGCGTCAGCACTACAAGATTACAAGGGTCAATTAAAAGTGGAAAGTCAGAAGCAGCACTTGCCTGCTTTAATATACAGTATTAAATTTTGTTGCACCTGTTGTGACAAAGTGGGAATGTTCTTAATGTTTTCTCTGAATACTGTGTGGGTGCCTCAGTTTCCCCTGCAAAGTGCCAACTGATGGTGTTGGGGACAAAGAGATCAGGTGGCCTCCTTGTCCGGAAGAGACACAAAGGTCAGATGAGGGAGTGTCAGTTTGGAGCTGGCTGGGGAAATCGGGAGAGGCCCAGAACTTGGGTCTGGGCTCCCCACCCCCCAAGATGGACCTGACTGAGGGGTCCTGTTTTCTGTACCTACAAGCTCTGTTTTAGACTGTGTTCCTGTCATCTAATAAACCTTCTGTTTTACTGTCTGGCTGAGAGTCACGTCTGACTGCGGAGTTGGGGTGCAGGGACCTCTGGTTGCCCCAGGACCTGCCTGGGCACACTCGCTGCGGAAAGTGCACGGTGTGGAAGGGCATGCTGAATGCTCCGAGGTCAGACCCAGGAAGGTGTAAGCTTCTTGCCCTGGAGACAGTATGCTCAGAGAGGAGGCTCCCCCAGAGTCCTGACTGGCTTTGCATGGAGTAGTTCCAAAGCATCCCAGCATCCCCTTCCACACCATGCACTTCCCGGAAGTCCGCACAGGCACTGACACTCCCTCCTCTGGCCTTTGTCTCTTTTCCAGGCATTAGGAGACCACCTGATCTCTTTGTTCTCCAACACCTTCAGTTGGCACCTTGCAGGGGGGTGGCCCAGGCCATCAGTTGCCTGGAGACAGGGTGTCGGCCATTCTCTGTGCAGACGGCATCACACTGGCCCTCTAGGGCTTTACAACAATCACACCCCCTTAATCCACCATCTAGAGCCTTAAGAAATGCATTGGGGAAACTGAGGCACACAGACAGTACTCAGAGAAAACACCTGTATATGACCAGTTACATACTTTGAAGGGTGTAAAATAATCAAATATTGTGCTAAATACAATGATACTCCAAACTGACCACCAAATTTAAGTTGCACGTTTTTCCCCTCAGGTGAGGGTTCTGGGGTGGGGCTGGGGATGAGGGGTTCACAGTGCAGGAGCGTGCTCGGTGCTGGGGGTGCAGGCTTTGGGGTGAGCCAGGGCTGAGGATGAGGAACTTGGGGTGCAGACAGGCTGCCCCAGGGCTAGGGCCAGAGAGGACTCCCCATCACCACCACTGGCAGCAGCAAGCTCCAGGGGAGGGACCCCTCCTCTGCCCCCCTACCCCCCACAGCACACTCACTCTGCACCACAGTCACTGCACATGCTCCTAGGCCCCCTCTCAGGTCCAGAAAGCTCACTCACCTCCTCTATGATGGGTACTAGGGGGTGGGGGTTGCCATCACAGGTGGCCTTCCATGTTACTGCCCCTCACCATAACTTCACTGTGGATGGGGCTGCCCTTGCCCAGCATGGGGCAGAAGTGGGTCTGCACGGTGATGGCGATGGGGCAGGGGAGCAGGGTGTCATAAAATTCACCCAAGCCCCAGCTGCTCAGGTAGGTATATGAATCCCCTCCCCGATCTGCCCTGTGGTGGGTGGGTGCTGGAGGGGAGGGGCACTGCCGTCATATAGGGCGTCCTGCCTCCCGGACCCCTGCTGCAGGCTGCAGCCTGCTGCCCCTCACCGTAGCTTCACTGGGGGACGGTGGGAGGGGATGGCATGGGGCGGCCCCTTCCCCAGCGTTGGGCAGGAGTGGGGGCTGGGGCTGGGGGGAATCATAGCGTCAAACACTCACGGAAGCCCCAGCAGCTGCTCAGGTGAGTGAGGTCAGTCTCCGAGTCCTGGCCGGAAGTCCCCTTTGCCTCTCCTCCAGGTAGGGGGAGGGGAGGGCTGCCAAACATGGCACAGCCCCCTCCACTCCGCTCCTCCCCGGCCGGTGCTCCAGCAAGCAACAGCAGCTTGCATTGCCTTAGGCAGCAGCCGGCAGCAGAGGCAAGGGAGAGAGACACGCTGTCTGGTCTGTGTTCACGCAGGGAAGCTCTGGGGCCGGGCGGCAGGGCCGGCTCTAGGTTTTTTGCCGCCCCAAGCAAAACATTTTTTGGCTGCCCTCCCCCGCCCCCAGACATGAGCCCCCGCACACCACCTGTGGCCCCCGCACTGGGCTCCACCCCACATGTCGGATCCGCTACCAGCACACTGCAGCCAAACCCTTGCCCAGATGTGACTCTGTCCCCATGCGGTGGAGCTGCTGGGCGGCGTGGAGCGGAGTACTTCCAGGTGGCGGCGCTGCCACGGGTGGCGCAAAGAACACGGCCCTCCCTGGGCTTCGCAGCACTGCTGGTGGCCAAGGTGGATCAGTTCGCGCTCACCGCCTCACCCCGACATGCTGGCAGCCGAGGACCTGGAGAGCCCCTGACCTGCTGCTCTTCAGCCTCACGGTGCCCTGGCCCAGCCCCGGCAGGAGGGAAGGCAAGGATCTCCGGCTGCGGGCTACCTGCTCAGCACCGACGAACCCAGCCGGCCGCCACCTCCTCACACACTCCAGGAGCCCCTCGCCGCCATCGCAGCCCGGCTCGGCTCCAGGGGACCCCATTTCCGTCCCTCCCAGCTCCTCACACACACTGGGTAGGGCCGCCCAGAGGATTCAGGGGCCTGGGGCAAAGCAATTTTGGGGGCCCTTCCATAAAAAAAGTTGCAATACTATAGTAACATGTATTTGGAAATGTAAAAATAACTAGTGAAAATTAATTTGTAGTAATTTGAAAATACACCAAATACATTATTTAAAAACATTAAATGCTTTACTGGTCTGTCTACATTTGCAATTACATAATGGACTGTTGCTGGGTGATGGTTGGTGCCAATGGGCTGTCACTGCCTGGAGGTGGTGCTGCTGTTGCCCAGGGCTGGGTGGGGAGCTGGGCTCTGGGGGGTGCCTGGCTCACAGGGGCTGGGCTCAGGACTGTGGGGAGATGGGGTCGGAGGTTGTCTGGCTCAGAGGGGCTCGCCTCAGAGCTGGGGTCTGGGGTGGGGATGGGGTCGGGGGTGCCCGGCTCAACGGGGGCGGGGCTCGGAGCTGGGGGTCTGGGGTGAGGGAGATGGTGTCGGGGAGTGCCCACCTCAGAGCAGATGGGCTCAGAGCGGGAGGTCAGGGCTGTGGGGGGAAGGGGGTCAGGGGGGTGCCCACCTCAGAGGGGCTGGGCTAAGAGCTGGGCGTCAGGGCTGTGGGGAATGGGTACAGGGGGTGTCTGGATCAGAGGGGCTGGGCTCGGAGCTGGGGTCAGGGCTGTGGGGAATGGGTACAGGGGTGTCCAGATCAGAGGGGCTGGGCTCAGAGCTGGGGTCAGGGCTGTGGGGAATGGGGACAGGGGGTTGTCCGGATCAGATGGGCTGGGCTCAGAGCTGGGGATCAGGGCTGTGAGGGGATGGGGCCAGGTGTGCCCAGGTCCAAGGGGCTGGGCTTGGAGCTGGGGGTCAGGGCTGGGTGGGGAGGATGGGTTTGGGGGGGGTGCCCATCTCAGTGGGGCTGGGCTTGGAGCTGGGGGACAGGGCTGGGAGGGGAGGATGGGTTTGGGGGGGTGCCCACCTCAGAGGGGCTGGGCTTGGAGCTGGGGGACAGGGCTGGGTGGGGAGGATGGGTTTGGGGGTGCCCACCTCAGAGGGGCTGGGCTTGGAGCTGGGGACAGGGCTGGGTGGGAGGATGGGTTTGGGGGTGCCCACCTCAGAGGGGCTGGGCTTGGAGCTGGGGGTCAGGGCTGGGAGGAGGATGGGTTTGGGGGTGCCCACCTCAGAGGGGCTGGGCTTGGAGCTGGGGTCAGGGCTGGGAGGGGAGGATGGGTTTGGGGGTGCCCACCTCAGAGTGGCTTGGCTTGGAGCTGGGGGACAGGGCTGGGTGGGGAGGATGGGTTTGGGGGGGTGCCCATCTCAGAGGGGCTGGGCTTGGAGCTGGGGGACAGGGCTGGGAGGGGAGGATGGGTTTGGGGGGGTGCCCATCTCAGAGGGGCTGGGCTTGGAGCTGGGGGACAGGGCTGGGTGGGGAGGATGGGTTTGGGGGGGTGCCCATCTCAGTGGGGCTGAGCTTGGAGCTGGGGGTCAGGGCTGGGCCTGGGGGGTAATGGGGTCGGGGGGTGCCTGACAACCACCTCCCTGAGACCCCCCCAATCCAACCCCCCTTCCCTGGCCCCTGACCGCCCCTCCCCCCACAGAACCTGTGCCCCCTGAGTGTCCCCGGGACTCCCTGCCCCTTAGCCAACCCCCCGGCCCCGGCTGCTCACCCCCCGCTCACTGCGCGCCTCGAGAAGCGGCCCTGTACAGCGCTGCAGCCGCGTGGCTCCGGAGGGGGCTGAGCTCTTCGCCGCTCCGAGCCGCGTGGTCCGGGGAGGAGCCGCTCGGCCCGGAGCTCCCCGCCCCGCCCCCTGACCACGCGGCTCTGAGCGGGGCGGAGCTTAGCCCCCCCCCCCCCCCAGCCAAGCTGCTGCTGCTGCGCTGTGTAGGACCCGGGCGCGAACAAGCGGAGGAGGAGCGGCCCGTCCTCTGCAGCCAGGCGGGGCCGCGCTACCGGTAAGGGGCCCCCCCTCTCCCCCAAGCGGAGCCGGTAGCGCGGCCCTGCCCCGGCTGCAGGGGATGGGCCGCTCCTCGGCTCGCAGCGGCAGGATGAGCTGGGGCCCCAGCTCTAGGCACCAGCTTGTTTTGCTGGTGCCTAGAGCCGCCCCTGCCGGGCGGGGAGGGGGAAACTCCAGCCGTGGCGGCGGCGGGGGGTGCGCTCCAAGCAGGGGAGAAAACATTGGTGGGGCAGAGCCCCTGCTTGGGAATATTCCTGGGGCTAAAGCCCCAGAGCCCCATATAAGTCGGCGCCCATGGCTGTTCACTCTCATGGGTAATAACTTTGGATTTTAATTACAGGTTAATGGCATCACAAGTTGCCTGACACCAGGGCTGCTGACAGACTTGCCAGGCCTCTGGGCAAGATGGGGTGGGGGAGGGGCAGCTCCAGGCCTCCAGAAGGGGCAGGGCCTCAGGGAGAAGGGGCAGGGTTGGGGCTAGCCTACCCCAGACAGCCCTTCAGCACTGCCCAGGCCACATCACCCGGGCTCCAGCAGCGATTTAAAGGGCCTGGGGCTCTGGCCACCACTGTTGTTGCAGGAGCAGCAGCGGCTGCCAGGAGCCCCGGGCCCTTTGAAATCACCGAACCCCAGGGCAGCAGCCCCTTTTGCCTCCCCTGTTGGCGGCCCTGCCTGACACAGGTGTGTAACTGCATCGTTCAGCTGTGTGTAGCCTACATTGCGTGAAAGCGGCTATACACATAAACGATACTCCAGCCTTGCACGGAAAGCAACAGAGGAAGATTTTAAATTTGTCTGATGGGGGGGGAGTTTTTTCTCTGAGCAGCTGAATCCTTTCCAAACCCAGCTCCCACCAGTGAACTATGGGACCTTCCTACAGCCCCGAAGCTGTTAAATGATCAGTGAGGTTTGATTCTAGGTGGTGCTGGATTCACAAGAGCTGCAGGCCAGTCTGTGTGAGAGTGCTGCTTTCAGCTCGCAGAGCGGGAGTTACAAGCTGTGTCTGTTATTACTGATTGGGTCATAGTGTTTAATATTGTTGTTTGCATCCCAGCAGCCCCCAGATGAGATCTGACCTCAATTGTGGGGGGCCCTGCACAAAACCCTGAGCCATTTACAGTCTAACTGGACAAGACAGACAAAGGGTGGGAGGGGAAGTGACTTGTCCAAGGTCACCTAGTGGGTCAGTGGCAGAGCTGGGTATAACCCCCACTTTTCCAAGTGGAAGTGCAGTGTTCTATCCACTAGGCTACGCTGCCTCCCCCTGCCCACCCGCCGCAGCACTGAGCAGTGATGAAGTGTGGCCATTAGGAGGAAAAGACGCCTTGATAAAGGTCCCAGGCCCTGCAGGGCGATGACGTTTCTCACTGGGATTGTGAACTTCTGTGCTGCTCCACGAGGGGTTAAACTCAGATGCTGCCGGCCTGCACTAGAGGAGATCACTGGGCTAAACGCTGCATGGGACCCCGAGCACCTTCCGTCCGCACACAACAGGGCTCCAGACAGCTCAGGTCCATGCCAAGTACCACTGGGATTACACTGGGTTGTAGCAAAACTAACCCCAGGCTGGAGCTGACTGGTGCCAGTCTGACCTGTTCTGTTGTGTACGTGGGCAAGGACCAGCCAGAGTGGTTCCATTAGTCCCACCAGGCAGCCTTTTGTAATCTCCCAGAATGCACTGCTTCCGGGATCTTTACCAGGCAATGGGACTGTGGGGTATCTGCCCAGGGGGCATTGCCACGGAAAGGGGTTAGGACAGCACTGGGGCAAACCCCAACCCGTCCTTTATACAAATCTGCATCATGTCTAATTAGGGTGGCCACTGAGGCATCCCCAGAACATCGGATATACCCACGCTTGCCTGCATGGGCCCTCCCCCAACTGTATCAGTCGGCCTGCGTGGGCCCCACCACTGCCATTGTTAGCATGTCCCCACAAGCATCATTCTGCATGGAAGTGCCACCCTCCATTCCTGCCCCCACCCTCGAAGATGTCCTCCTGCATCCTCAATTTCCTCCTGTCCCTTTTTCACTGGACAAAGCCACCTCCAGGGACCTGGTGGCTTCTGGGAATTGTATCATTTTGTTCATTAAACCTTCTCAAACACAGGTTTATTGATTCACCCTCATGTGACTCCAGTGCCCTGTTATGCTCTGTACCAGTAATCAATTCATAAATACCAATAAAGCTTGGTTGTAATTGAGATCTCACTCTAAGTACTAAAATACGTGAACCTGATTTTGTAACAAGTCTGAATATGACACACTCCCAGTCTGCATTAATAAGGTTTCATCTCCTCGGTGGTCCTGCTGTCACAAAGCAATTCACCAACAATCATCTTGGGTTTTGGGTAGAAAAACACCCAGCTCCACACCCCTCTCACCCATCTAAATGAAACCTCTCAAATCCTTTCTGTTTCTTCAGGAAAAAATCCAGGCCGATTTGAAGACTCTGAAGAAAGAGCGAGAAAAGCTGCTGGGATTTAAAATAACTGGAGAGAGAAAATGCTGGGAGTATCTGGTAGGTGCCTGTTATTAATTGGCAGGGACTGGCAGTGGGAGGTCCATTTGGAGGCAGACTCCTGTGTGGCCTTGGTGAACATGGACTTGTATGTGTTTCTCCATGATCATGGATTGCTGGGTTAGATTCGTGTGTAGACAAGCCCTAAGCTTCCATTTCAGTTGATGAGTTAATATCTAGCCCTTGTGGCTTTCAGAGAAATGCCCCAAGTGAACTGAATGTCCCTGTGAAGTGCAGTCTGCTGTGTCTGGTCCTTTTGTGCATTTTTTAAATGTTTGTTTCTTTTAACTACCCTGGTGTCTCTGTCAGTGTAGTGCTGAGTCCTGCCTCCTGCTTCTCTGGGTCTGAATTCACAGAGACCATGAATAACAATATGCTGACCATAACAACATGGAAACATCCCTTTCAGAGGGATACAGGGGCCAAAAGGGAAGGTGTGAGAGTCCTCAGTCTAGTACACACAGGCATAGGCACAGACTTCGTGAAATAAAAACTAGAAGGATTTTATTAAAGGGGATACGGCAAAATGCCATGTTTATTGTGAATACAAAAAGAATCATAGTAAGCAGCCAGTTATAGCTATAACATTCCATTCAATTTCACATTCATTCACACATTCATTCATACACACACAGGTTCTGCAAGGTTGTTATCATAGTTACCAGCCTTAGAGTTGCTTGTGCCAAGCCACTAGCCAGGTGGCCTGGACACAAGGATGGAGCCAAGTCTTGTCAGATTATGCGCATCCGATGCTCCTGGAGGGTGGTTGCAGAACCAGACTCCAAGTTCTCAGTCTTCAGAGTCTGTCTTTATAGGAGTTCATCCTCATTCAAATCTATAAGGTTTGCTTTGTCATGCTGCTCTTATGTCTGAAGTGATAATCAATCACTGTTCTCACGTTTGAAATGATAGTCCGTCATGCAGATGGCACAGCAGTGATGGCTTGTTGTTATCTTGTTCTTCAGTTTTTCGGCCCCTCTGTCCTTGGGGTAGTTGGGGGTGGATTCCGGTTTGCCCTACGGGGTCATCCAGTTATCTCCATCCTGCGCATTCTTAGGCCAAGTTTTCCTGGGTAGTTATTTATTAGGCTGGCACATCAACCTTTTATTACTCATTCAAACATACATTTACAATCACACCCTATTTCACTTAACATAACTATTCTCAAATCGTTGGGGCATGACAGACTCCAATGAATCTATCCATGTGTCACAGGGTCTGCACAGGTTCCCTCCCTCTCATCCCTGTGCTCTGTGCTTAGGCTGGTCAAAGAAAAGGGTCCCAACACCTCTTTCAGGTGTTTCACCCGTCTCTCTTTATTTACAGTGCATAGTGCAATCCCAATTCGTCAAGCACCGATCCCCACACTGACCCTTCCCTGGGTCTTCTCGCCCTTGAGGCTTCCTGCAGCCAGTAGAGACAGAGCTACAGTCCCCCTCTCCTCTCCCCTGGCTAACCTCCTGTTTAAGCCTTTCTTTGAGCTTATCTCCTCCCAGTCACCAGCCCAGCTGGTTCCACTTGACTCAGCTGATTTCCCTGAGCCTGCCCTCCTTAGGGCCTGCAGCTGAGCTTCTTGCTGAGTGTCTGGGCTCATGGGCACCAACTTTCTCCGGTGCCAGTGGGTGCCCATGCCCAGACACTCAGGGAGCTGCTGGTGGGTGCTGAGCACCCACTAATATTTTTCCATGGGTGCTCCAGCCCTAGAGCACCCACGGAGTCAGTGCCTATGTCTGGGCTCCCACACCCAGCTGCTCTGCTGGGAAGCCAGGGGGGAGCCACCCCTTTGGCAGGGCATCCAAGGGGTTTATACCTCTGCCCTGCCACACCATGCCACTTGTCACACATGAAAAGAAAACAAGCAAGATAGGAATGTAAGAGTGGAGGAAAAACAAATCTTGTTCCTGAGTTTAGAAAAAACATTTGTAACATGTTGTTATCTTATCACTTTTAGGACAAACTCTTGGTCTCTGAATGTTTTTCTACAATTAGCACAGACCTTGCAAACTGGCCGGCCTGTTTTAATGAGGACAAACTGAGAGACATATTTCTTGCTAATGGTCAGGCCAAATCCGGGGTTTGTTCTGGAATCATTACTTTTTCCACAACATAAGTGTATTTATTCTTATTTTTAATCCAACAGGCCTTGCTCCCAAGACTCTGCCCCTGCCTGCCCAGCCTCTTCCTGCCCCTGCCCCGCCATCGCCCTGTCTACCTTCTATCCCTTCCCACAAGTCCTTGCCCCAGCCCCACCTTGCCACATTCCTGCTCTTTCCCCTGCCCCTGGAGCATCCCAAGCACCACAAAACAGCTGTTTCAGGGGAGGTGGGAAGCCCTGGGAGGGAGTGGGAGGAGCTGGTCAGTGAGGGTGAAGGGGGCAGAGGGGGAACTTGGCTCCTGGTGGGTGCTCCAGTCCCAGAGCACCCACAGTGTCAGCACCAATGCACACAGGGTATAGTCAGTTGTTAGAAATTTTCAAAGAAATTTTCCCTGTTGCACACTCGCCACTCCATAAAAGGACCCCAGGCTCCATCCATGTCCCTGACCAGCCCTTTCCCTATTTTCATACAGCAACAAACACAAATCGAGAAGCAGAAGATTGTGATTGAATTTCAGCAACTCCGGAAGGTCCTGGATGAACAAGAGCACCTCCTGCTGACCCAGCTGGTAAAGCTGGATGACGAGATTGTGAGGATCCGGGATGAAAATGTCAGTAAACTCTCCAAGCAGATTTCCTATCTCGGTGAGCTGATCTGTGAGGTGGAGGGGAAGTGTCAGAAGCCAGTGAGTGAATTCCTACAGGTGAGACTGAGTGAAAAACATTAGCACTGGAGCATAGTGGCCAGGGCAGGGCCTTCCTCCCCCATATTTCCTAAATCCCTTCCCTGGCATCCCCTGTGTGTGTCAGAGGGGATTGAGAATCTTTTTTCTCTCTCTCCTCTAGGATGTCAGAAGGACCTTGAGCAGGTACGTGGCTCTCTCACTCCCCCTCACACTTCACAATGCTGGGAAAGAGCTTGGTGGTGATGTCAGCACTGCATCTCCCCCGGGCTGTACAGCAAAATGTGTGGGGAAGGTCACATGTTGGATATAAATCTCTCTGAACAACTTCATCCTGAGGTCCTCACACTTGCACAGAAGACTCTGGAATTCTCCAGTCAGTGGGAAGGACTGACCTCCATTATTTCCTCGAGATGTCACATCGCTGGGGGACTGGCTGCCTCAGGATTGTGGGGATGGACTATAGGCCTGTCACTGCTGGGGCACTGGTCACCTTCAGCCCAGGCCAGCAGCCTGAGGACTGTTTGGAGACCTGTGTGGAATGAGCTGGAGAGTTGGAAGTTGGGTGTCTCAGTCTAATACCTAGAGGGCAGATTTCTACAGCACTTCACCTGGGAACCTCCTGTCCCTCAGAGCATGGAGGCCAAGGAGCGAATTGGCCATGGAGACTCAATTCCCCTTTTGTCCCCAGAGCTGGTCTCTCCAGACCAGAGTTGAAGAATATTAATGGTTCTTTGAGGGGAACATTTCATGGCCCTGGGTTGTGTTGCACCTGTTCTGAGGCTGGGAGAAGTTGAGAAATTCTAACTCCAGGCCCATTAGAGCAGCGACTCACTAGCCAGAACTTATAATGAGTCACACAGTAAAATATAATCACGTGAAATTGTTTCTCTCCAGGTGTGAGAAGGGGAAGTTCCAGCAGCCAGAGCAGCCTGAACTGGAAGAGCAAGTCAGTGGTTTCTCCAAGAAAACTACTGGGCTATCGGAGGCTCTGGGAAAGTTCAAAGGTACCTAAAATGGATCTAGGAATGGAAAATGGGATGAGCTGTTGAGACTGTGGGAAGGAACTGGTGCTGGTCAATTGGTTCACATTTAGATGATGCATCTATTTAATGTTGGGTGAGAATGCTAGATGCTTGGGGTACAAGACAATCAGATGGATTAATTCAAACCTTTATTTCTACCAAAAGCCTTGCCATTACAATTACTGTAAAGTAAGAAATGTCTCAAAGACTTTAAGGCCAGAAGTGACCATCATGCTCATCCAGTCTGACCTCCTGCACACTGCAGGCCACAGAATCTCGCCCACCCACTCCTGCAATTGACCCCTAATCTCTGACTGAGTTACTGAAGTCCTCAAAACATGATTTAAAGACTTCAAGTGTAACAGGTTGAGCACTCATCGGTGCGGCACCTCCTGCTGATCATCCTGGGATTTAGCTCTTCAGCACCCCCTGCTGGCCAGTGTCTCTCCTGCCTCAGGCCCCCTTGTCCCTCCAGGACCCCGGTGCCTCTTACTTTGAGGTTCTGCCCACAGCAGTACCCCCACACTCTGGGTCTCCTCTCCCAGGGGAACCCCAACCCTTTATACCCACCTTGCCTCAGTGCCTCCCTGCAGCCCTAGTACCATCCCTGGCCCTTAGCAAGGCCTCAGCCTGGGAACTTGCCAGGCCAGAGCTCCCAGCACTGCTCTGTCTGAGGTACCCTGTGCTTCCAGGAGCAGCTGTGGCCTAATTGGGTGTGGCCCCAGCTGTGGCTGCCTCCCCAGTCAGCCGACCTCAGCTGCTTTTCACCTTTTTATCCCAGGAGCTGGGTAACTGCCCAGAGGAGGTTGGCCAGTGGAGACGGTGGGGCTTGGTTCCAATCCTCTGTCCATTCACGTATCCGGGCGGAGTTCCTCTGGGCGGCGTCCACTGGCTCCCTTGACGCCTTCGAGGAGCAGTGGGCTCTGTCCGGGGTTCTCTGCTCGGTGTCCCCGTCAGGCTCCCTCCTTTTGACCCTCTGACCGCACTCCCGTCCCTGTTCTTTTATTAGTTGTCCCCCGAAATTAGTGGGTTTCTGAGGTCCTGTAGATCCTCCCCTTAGGCTGTGGGGGGGATCCTTTAGCATTGGGCGGACAGAAACCCAATAGATACACAAGTCACAGAGAATACACCATTGACACTAGTTTAAATCTGCAACTGACCAATGCCCCACGCTGCAGAGGAAGGCAGAAAAAAAACACCCAGGCTCTCATCAATCTGACTTGGGGAGAAATTCCTTCCCCACCCCAGATATGATGGTCAGTTGGATACCGAGCATTTTGGCAAGACCCAACAGCCAGTCATGCGGCAAAGAACTCTCTATAGCTCAGAGCCCTCCCCGTCTACTGCCCCATCACCAGCCATGGGGCACATTTCTCAAAGGCGGATCCAGCCCATCACTGGGCTCGGGTCCCATTTGCAGCTAGTCTGGGCCTAATGGGCTGCAGGGAAGGAGAAAGCCCCTCCCCCATGGTCAGGGATCCCTCCAGCACAGGCGACTCTTGTGCCTCCTCCCCAGCAGCTACAGGCACAAGGCGGGTTCCTGAGAGGGCTGGGAATGGGGTGGGGGTGGTGAGGGTGGGTGGAAGAGGGAGGGGGCTGGACGAGGGACAGAGGGAGGTGGGCAGTGTAAAGCTGGGCCTCTGACACTCTGAACGCTGGGCAAGACACACGGGGACCATTGTCATAGGGATGTAGCTCTGGCTGGCTTCAGAACTTCCTCAGCCTGTGCCAAGGTCTGCACCAGCCCCTGCAGCCACTGAACAGCAGAGTCACAAATGGCCCCTCCCCTCTCTCTTTTTGTCAGTACAGGGGGGAATCGGACCCATTGAGCCAACCTTCCCCTGCCTCAATTTCCACATTTATAAAATGGTTTTATTATTATTTCCATTTCTGCCTATGGAGGACGAGGCCCCATTGTGCTGCTCTCTGTAGAGACGCTGAGTAAACAGACCCAACAGCTCACAATTAGAGCCAGGATTTCACAAACTCTCAAGATCCCGTTAGTGTCAAAGGGACCCAAGTGGGTAAAGTTACTTTTATGACAAGTATCAGAGGGGTAGCCGTGTTAGTCTGGATCTGTAAAAGCAACAAAGAATCCTGTGGCACCTTATAGACTAACAGACGTTCTGCAGCATGAGCTTTCGTGGGTGAATCTTGCATCTGAAGAAGTGGGTATTCACCCACGAAAGCTCATGCTGCAGAACGTCTGTTAGTCTATAAGGTGCCACAGGATTCTTTGTTGCTTTTACTTTTATGACAAAGTCTTTGTATGATCTGGGCCTAGGTTATGACAAAAGGCAGCAAGTGAATGATACGAACAACTGGAGTCTGAGGGATGGGAGGGGATGATGAGGAAAAAGTAAATCTCTTACAGATTGTGGGTCCTAGGATGGTTGTGAGGCTGCAAGGATGCTGGTTCCATTGCTGGGAGATGTACAAATCAGAGAGGAAAGAGACGGTTTCAGATCTTTTTATATTAAATAAATGGGTGTGTTTCTGTGCCTCTGTCATAATTATAAAACAGTTTCAGAGTGGGGATGCTGTTATAAATATGAAAGTCTGAAATCTCACCTCTCTTCTCCTTTCTCCCCCAAGACACTCTGCTGTCTGAACTGAAGAGAAAAATCATTTTTCTTTCAATTGGAGAGGGGGAATCATTTGGAGCACACAGAAAGGGTGAGTTTGCGGGTGAAGATTGCCTTTAAATTATGAGACAATTCCAGAGAAAACGTCTTCATGAGATTGTAGCTGAAGTTACCAACCAAACTGACAGCGACCATGACACACACAGCCCTAAAAATAACACATTAAACAGTAAGGAGTTCCAGGGGCCCATGTCTCCCCCCAACAACACACATACACTTTTAAAGGTGGGATGACCAGAACACTTTTCAGCATGGGCATAGTTTGGGGGAAGAAGGCCACGTTGCCCCCCCACACACACTGCGAGCCTTGGGCAGGCGTGGAGCATCGCAGGCAGTGTCTGTCTTAGGGCAGGGCAGCTGATCAGCTCCTCTCTGTGTAGTGCAGCCCCTGCCCACCGCACCAATCTCTCCCTGGTGCTGGCCTCTCTCAATGGCCCCCACCCCTGCTCCTCTTTCTCTGAGGCCCTGGCCAGGCCAGAAGCCAGAACCAGGCTGCCATCCAGGGACTGCACTGGGAAGCCCTGGATCCTCCACCTGCCCAGGGTGGTGCACCCCGGGGAGTGGGGACATGGGCTGGGGACTGCTGCCAAAGGCCCATGGACCCATGTCCAGGGCAGGTGGAGTGTCAGGGGCTCTCCATAGCAGGCAAGTCTCCCAGCCTGGCCAGGGGGCAGGGCCTCAGTCAGGGCCACGGAGCGGGCGGGGACACACAAACAGTCCTGACACCACCCTTAGTGCTGAGTTCATGCTCATTCTGATGAACAGAAACACTCTTAACTGAGTCACACGCGAACAGAGCTCCCTGCCACATCCCTCAGCCTCACCCCGGTGCACGGGGTCTCTAACATCCTGCCTTTCCTCTGGGCAGGGCTGGGCTGTCCCACTGGAGCCGCTCCCTGCTTCCTGGATTGGGGAGATGCTCTTCCTGTGAGACTGGCAGCTCCTCCTTTCGCTCTAGGCTGGAGATGGTGCTACCCCACCCAGTGCCACCTCCTACTCTCTGGTCTTAAGTGGCTGTTCCCCATTGCTGCACCTTCCTCTCTGTTCCCTGGCCTGGGATTGGAGGCTGCATAAGGGGAGGGAGCTTCCCTCTGGGGTATAAAGCTGGTACCTGCCACTTCTGCTCCCTCAATAAAAGCTTCTGACGCCTTCCTGGCTGTGTCTGTGCTGCTGGGAATGGGGCAACACCAGCAGCGAGATGTGGCAGCTGAAGCCTCTGTGATAAATGAGAAACTAATGAAGTGGAACCTGTTACAAAGACTGAGGAGCTGCAGTGACATCTCTGCTCAGTCTCAGGGCTGGTCTACACTGTGGGCGGGGGTCGATCGAAGATATGCAACTTCAGCTACGTGAATAGCGTAACTGAAGTCAAAGTATCTTAGATCGATTTACCTCTCGTCCTCATGGCGTGGGATCGACGTCCGCGGCTCCCCTTGTCGACTGCGCTTCCGCTATTCGTGCTGGTGGAGTTCCTGAGTCAACAGGAGCACTTTCGGGGATCGATATAGCGAGTCTCAATCAATCACTACCCGCCGATACAGCGGGTAGTCTAAACATACCCTCAGGTGTCCAGGACAGAGGCAGTTCCCTGGGATCTGGGACTGTCCCAGCCTGAATGTGGCTGCTGGGGAGCGTGAGAAATGGCCCCAGACTCCCCCAGGGCTGAGCTCTGCCCCTAACGCTCTGATTCTCTCTCCAGTGAATGTGACTCTGGATCCAGACACAGCTCATCCCAACCTCGTCCTGTCTGAGGATCGGAAAAGTGTGAGAAGAGGAGACAAACGGCAGGATCTGCCCAACAACCCTGAGAGATTTAGCACTGAGCTCTGTGTGCTGGGCTGTGAGGGATTCACCTTGGGGAGACATTGCTGGGAGGTGGAGGTGGGGGCTGGGCTACTCTGGGCTGTGGGGGTGGCCAGAGAGTCTGTGGGGAGGAAGGGATGGATCAGCCTCAGCCCTGAGGGAGGGATCTTGGCTGTGGGGCGATGTGGGTGGTGGGGTCAGTTCCAGGCTCTCACCTCCCCTGCGACCCCCCTGCCCCTGAGCCAGGCCCCCAGGAGGATCCGGGTTTGTCTGGACTGTGACCGGGGGCAGGTGACATTTATCGATGCTGGTGACGAGGCCCCGATCTCCACTTTCCCGCTGGGCTCCGTCCCTGGGGAGAGAATTCGACCCTGGCTCTGGGTGGGGTGGGGATCCCGGTTCAGACTGTGTCCCTGAGACACGCAACAGAGGCAGGAACCGGAAATCATCTTCTCTAGCCTCATGGTCCCCAGTCTCTATGATCTTGGAGGACTCCTGTCTACCCAGCCTCTGGCTCCTCATCTCTATGGCCCCTGGAAGCACCTCCCCCTCCCTCTCTGCAGCCCCAGGGATGGGGGGGGGAGGGGGAAGAACCCCTGGGGCTACAGGAGGGGCCCTGAGGGGCAGAGGGGGGCTGGGCAGGGGGCAGCACTAACAGCCGGGCAGGGGACAGGCGGAGGTGGGGATGGCAGGGACCAGGGGCGGCTCTACGTTTTTGGCCGCCCCAAGCAGTCATGCGCGGGAGGCGCCCCGGAGCCGCGGGAGCAGCGGACCTCCCGCGGGCATGACTGCAGAGGACCGCTGGTCCCGCGTGGCTCGGCTGGACCCCGCGGCTGCGCCGGTTCGCGGGTCCGGCGGCTCGCTTGAGCTGCCGCAGTCATGCCTGCGGGAGGTCCAGCCGAGCCGCGGGACGAGCGCCCCCTCCGCAGTCATGCCTGCGGCAGGTCCAGTCGTCCCGGGGCTCCGATGGACCTCCCGCAGACATGACTGCGGCAGGTCCGCCGGGCCAGCCTACTGCCCCCCCCCCTCGGCCGCAGGGGACGCCCCCTAGATTTTGCCGCCCTAGGCACCAGCTTGTTTTGCTGGTGCCTAGAGCCGCCCCTGGCAGGGACACAGCATTAATCAATCAGGGTTTGGGGGGTTGGGGAGAAGCAGCAGCAGCCTGGAGTGTTTTGTACAGATCTGTGTCCTTAGATCTCACCGGGGGCTGGGACCCAGCCCGGGATCAGCACGAGGGGAAGGGATAAGATCAGGGAAAGAAGAGAGCAGCCGAGGGGGATGATCTGTGACGGGGGGAGAGACACAGGGAAATAAACAGGGATGGAAAGTGAGGCTAGAACAGTAATGAATAGAAAAGGACAGTATGGAAGGAAAGGAAACCTGAGCGGGAGGGGAAATTTATTACATATTACTGAAAGTGAGAGACTGAAACTCAGTCCTGCACAACATATGCGGCTGGCGGAGCCTCACTGTGCTGCCCACGGGGGGATTCTGAATCCCCCGCAGCGGAGGGCAGCCCAGAGCCCTTTGAATCCTGGCCCGCAGCCGCTGATTGCCCCCTCCACGGACCCCCTGCCCTAACTGCACCTCAGGAGCCCCACCCCCTATCTAACACCACTGGTCCTTGTCCCCTGATACCCTTCTCCCAGGACCCCACCCCCTATCTAAATGCCACTGCTCCTTGTCCCCTTTTTGCCCCCTCCTGAGACCCCTGTCCCTAACTGCCCCTTGGGACCCCAGCCCCTATTTAAGCCTCCCTTCTCCTTGTCCCCAACTGCCCCCTCCTGAGATCCCCCAACTTCCCCTCAGGACCTCACCTGTCCCCTGATGAACCCCTGAGACTCCCATGCCTATCCAACTGCTGACTGTCCCCTGACTGCCCCCGAACCTGTGCCCCATCCAACCCCCTGCTCCCTGTCCCTTGACTGCCCCCGAACCCCTACCCCTTCTCCAACCCCAGCCCCCTTACCGTGCCACTCTGACCAGCGTGTCTGGCTCCATGCAGCTCCAGACCCCTTGCTGCCCTGCTCCCGCGCGGAGCTCACAGCCCCCCGCCCCCAGCACCTGCCTTCCAGATTTGAACACCTCAAAATTCAGGAGTGCTCAAGCTCAGTTTGGGCAGCTGTTACTTCATTTCTCCCAAATCAAATATACTGATCCACTGTAACTTGCTGTAGAAAAAGTAGGATAAAATTGAGCAAGAAATGCTTATTAGGACTGGAACTGCTATTTTAAACAGCCATTGCCTTTTTGTTTGTTTAAAAGGAAGACAGTGATATTGCATTGGCAAATTCCCCAGAGAAAGAAAGAGTGGAACAAAAGAATAATAAAGGCACCTCAACTTTTCCTCATTTATGGAGAACAGTCTTATAATATGCATCCAGATATCCTCCAGTCACACCAGCTGAAAATTATTCCACTTTACTGCAGCTCTGTAACCATATGGGAACCAATCCTGTCTGTGTTTTGTGCACATCCAAAATTCCTGCTGAATGACCCACCCTGGGAGCTAGTTACCAGTGACCCAGGGCTGGGGTGGCAGGAGGTGTGTGTGGGGGGCCAGGGCTGGGGCAGCAGCGGGGTTGGGGGAGGGCACTGGTGGGGAGGAAAGGGGGAAGCCCAGCGCTGGGGCAGCAGGGGGTGTAGGTGGGGGGAGAGCCCAGAACTGGGGCAGCAGCGGGGTACAGGGGGGAGCCCAGGGCCAGGATGGGAGGCAGCCAAATTTTCTTTTGCTTGGGGCAGCAAAAAACCTAGAGCCGGCCCTGCCCAGGTGGTGGGGAGCAGAGAGAGATGAGAAAAGGGACATGGGTGGGAAGCAAGAAGGGGGAAACATTGGGAAGGTGGGGAGCAAGGACTTAGAAAAGAAACAAGAGGGAGGGAAAGGGGCAGAGAAAAGAGGAAGGGAGCAAGGAAAGTCTCCCCACTGCTTGTGAGTCCCATGCACCTTCTTTCCAACAGTGGCCCTCAGCTCCCAAACAGGCACTAAGCCGGGGTGAGGCACAGAGTGAACACAGTTTCTTTACACAGGGGTGTCAGTGAAGGCAGCTTGTAGCTGAGTGTAATGATTTTAACAGACTGTAATTCATGGTAATGTAATGCTGTAGTTCATTACTATTTTAATAATGACATTGCTGTGATACCAGTGATAGACACACATTCAATAACTAGAATATGAAGGAAGTGTGTGTACAAATATGCTGGAAATTGCCCTTTCGGACGAGGTGACTGAGCCAAAGACACACACCTCACCCTTAAAGCAGGAGGGGGAGAAAGGAGTTGGCAGGAGGTGCTTGGGGGAGGGGACCTAGGGGGCAGAGCGGAGGAGGAAGAGGTGGAGTGTGGTGAAGTGGGGGCTTGGCCTTCGGGAAGGGGGCAGAGCCGAGAGGGGGCACCCACCGGCAAAACCAAAATTCAGCACCTATGGCACATGGGGTGATATCAGCGGTGGCGGCGAAGGCAGGCGGGTGGGCACGTGGAAGCCCTGGCCATGCCGGAAGAGCGCGCCCAGCAGCACAGGTGCAGCACCGCCCAAATGTCAGGTGGCCGGGTCGACATGGGCGCGGCTTGTGCATGCGGGCACCAGTGGGGGCCCATTAACTGTTCTGCCCTGGGGCCTGGAATTGCTGTTGTTAGGCTTGGGGGGACTCTGCTCATGTCCTGCTTGGAGCCCACAGCCCAGCTCCCTGTGCGTTCCCATAGCTTGTCCTCGGTGTCTGTTCCCCTTTCTGTTCACTGTGCTGTTTTAGATCGATGATGACACTCATTTAGGGGGCTTCCCTTGGGTAACAGATTTACGCTCTGAATTCTCACTGGCACGGTGCTTTAAAAATCTTAAGCTCAGACCCCAAAATCATGAGGTTTAATAAGTATTTTATTTGCCTTTTGGTGTCTCTGAGCTTTAGACTGCACTGGGGTGAAAATTTTAAGTGTTTTTCTGCAACAAAGAGAGCTATATACTTCCTTTGTTTAGAAAGCAAAAGCCGAGAGTCTCACCTCCTCACGTGCTTCCAGGAGCTGGGGCTTCATCAAGCACAACAAATATCACAAGACTCATGATAAAATCATGGAAGTTGGTGATGCTGCAGCCCCTTTCCACTGGAACAAGCAGTGTTAGTGTAAACAAGAATCAGGTCTTGAAAACACTGATTCCAGTTTATCCAAGCTTTTAGCCTGAGAGTTTATTATCACAAGGCTTGGAAGAATGAGCTTTTATTCATAAGTGTTGGCAACCCTGGCTTTTGTGTCTACACACTGACCAATGAAAAATATTTCAATTGATAAATGAAAATTACAGATATGCAAAGGCTGCTTGAGAACTTATTTGTGTTTGACTGAAGGACAGTGACTCTGCATCTTTTGACAGGTGACACGACCATCTGTGTTTTCATGGTTATAAAGCTTCAGCTTTTTTAATCTCGGTGTCTGCTGCCATTAAGTCTTTGGAGTCTGACTCACTATTGACGTATCCCCCCATAATTTCCCACAACTGTGAAAACTGAAATTGAGAACAATTGGAAGGAAATGCTAAACCCCAGATTTATGGGCAAATGTCAACATTTAAATCAATAAAAGCAGCAAAGAATCCTGTGGCACCTTATAGACTAACAGACGTTTTGCAGCATTAGCTTTTGTGGGTGAATTCAAAACGTCTGTTAGTCTATAAGGTGCCACAGGATTCTTTGCTGCTTTTACAGATCCAGACTAACATGGCTACCCCTCTGATATTTAACTCAATATATATCGGGAAAAAATGCTTAAAAGTAGCAGCAATATTATCTGTTTATATATATATATATATAATGAATTCTGCCAAGCCTGACTATTCTTCCTTAGACACACACACTCTGCTCCTTCAGGGGCACCGCGATAGGCGGATGCCCCCCAGCCACAGGGCCCTGGGGCACACGTCACACAAACGCCTGCAGGCTGCAATGTTCCCGGGGGCTCCTCCCCGCCCAGCAGCAGCCGAGTCAGTCCCAGGAAGGGAAACACCCGGCGGCTGCTGCAGGAGCTGCCAAGGCAGAGCCCGGCCGGCCTCGCGCGGCTTCTCTCCTGCAGCGAATGTTGCTTGTTCTGGGGCCGCCCCTGGGGGCGGGGCTTCTACCTGTTTTGTTGGTTGGTTTTTAATTTCCCTCCCGAGAGCGTGATTGGCTCCCGGTTACCCAATCGGCTTTAAAAAAAAAAAAACTCTAAAGGCTCGTTACTGCGCCTGCGCGATTTTTGGTTTCGGTTTCGCTTTCAGCGTCCCCTGGCTGCTGCTGGATCCGTTCCTCCTGCAGCGCCACGTGGCTCCTGTGGGCGCCTGGCTCGAGTGTGGGGGCCTTGGCTTCCTCGTTTGTGGGGGGCGGGAACCACCAACTGCCCCCGTCCCGCTCCTGCACCCAACACCCCCACGTGGCTGCGCCTGGCTTCCTGCGGGGCGTTGTTGGTTGCAGGGGTTGTGGTTTGGGGGGAGGGGGAATAGCAGTAGCTGCAGCGTTGATTTACCTGCCTTTGCCCTGCTCGCCTGGCAGTTACAGTCAGGACCGGCTTTAGGAAGGGCGGGGCCTAATTTGAACATTTTCGGAGGGGCCCTGGCAGGGGTGACTTAAAAAAAAAAAAAGGTTAAAAAACCTTTTCATTTCTTCCATGTATAATTTACTTTCCATAACTATATAAATGATCATAAAATTATATATTATGTACATTGCTGGCTGGAGGCGGGGCAAGGGGTATGGGGCTGGCTGCGGGCAGGGCAGGGGGTGTGGGGCTGGAGGCAATGCATAGGGTGCAACAGGGGCTGGCTGCGGGCAGGGGGTGCGGGGCTGGCTGGAGACAGGGGTTGGCTGTGGGTAGGGGCTGGCTGCAGGCAGGGCAGTGGGTGTGGGGCTGGCTGCGGGCAGGGGGTGCAGCAGGGGTTGGCTGCAGTCAGGGCAGAGACTCCCCTGCTTCTACCATCCTGGCCCTTTAAATAGCTGCCAGAGCCCTGGGGAAGCAGCGGGGCTCTCATGGCTATTTAAAGGGCCGGGGCGGCAGAGGCAGCTGGAGCCCAGGCCCTTTAAATAGCCCCTGGAGCCCCCTGCTACCCCAGGGTTCTGGGGGCTATTTAAAAAGTCCGGGGCTCCCGTTGCTTCTACCGCCCTGGCCCTTTAAGTAGCCCCAGGATCCCTGAGGAAGTGGCAGGGCTCCAGCGGCTATTTAATTAAAGGGCTGGGGCGGTAGAAGCAATGGGAGCCTCGGACTTTTTAAATAGCCCCCAGAGGCCTGCAGCCCTACCCCAGGGCTCCAGAAGTGGGGCACCGGTGGCAGTTTAAAGGGCCTGGGGCTCTCCCCAGCACTGTGCTGAGATCTCAGAGCTGACAGGGAATCTCCTTCCTCCAGGATTTACCTGATTTACTCTCCAGCTGGGGCAGATTCTGTCACTGACACCATCAAACCCTCCCCCAGGGATGAGCTCTGCCCCTAATGCTCTGATTCTCTCTCCCCAGCGAATGTGACTCTGGATCCAGACACGGCTCATCCCCACCTCGTCCTGTCTGAGGATGGGAAAAGTGTGAGCTGGGGAGAGGCACAGCAGGATCTGCCCGACAACCCTGAGAGATTTGACACTGAGCCCTGTGTGCTGGGCTGTGAGGGATTCACCTTGGGGAGACGTTGCTGGGAGATGGAGTGTGGGGGACGCTGGGCTGTGGGGGTGGCCAGAGAGTCTGTTGGGAGAAAGGGACCGATCAGCTGTAGCTCTGAGGTGGGATCTGAGCTGTGGATAAGTGGGGGGGAATCAGTTCCAGGCTCTCACCTCCCCTGAAACCTCTTCGCCATGAGCAGGCTGCACGACTTGCAGATGGTTCGTTTCCAGACCGCACCAAGAGAACATCTATACACACTTGTGCTCCATACCCTTCAGTTCCTCACCCTTGGATCCCACCCTGTCACGAAGTGGCAGGACCCCCTGCCACCTTTTGAGGGTGAGGCACCCCGGTGGGCCAGCCTATCCTCTACCCTGGTCCCGAGACCTGCCGGGGATATCAGTTGGCAGCTCCTCTACAGGGCTATGAACACGGGCGTGTACTTTGCAGGGTTTACCCTCATCCCAGACACCTGCCCTTTCTGTGGTGTGAGGGAGACCCTGGCACATATTTACTTGTAGTGTGCCAGGTTGCAGCCCTATTCCAGCTCCTCTTAGACATCTTGTTAACCCTTTTGGTTGCACTTTTCCCCCTCACCTTATTTATGCACTCCCTATCCATGGCCCCACAAAGTCACAGACCTCCTAGTCAACCTTCTCCTGGCCCTGGCTAAAATGGCCATCTATAAAACCAGGGAGAGGAGGTTGGCCAATGGGGGTCTTCTGTGACTGTGGAGGCTATTTCCTATCTGCTGTCCATTCACACATCTGGGCAGAATTCCTTTGGGCGGCGTCCACTGGCTCCCTTGTCTTTGAGTAGCAGTGGGCGCTGTCCGGGGTTCTCTGCTCGGTGTCCCAGTTATGTTCCCTTCCTTTGACCCTTTGTCCACACTCCTGTCCCTGTTATTTCATTAGTTGTCCCCCATAATCATTTTGTTTCCAGGGCCAGTGGATCCTCCCCTTAGGCTGAGGGGAGGTCCTTTAGCAGTGGGTGGGCTCTGCCTGCCTACTCCCTGGATCCCAATAGGACCCCTGAGAGATTTGTCACTAAGCCCCCTGTGCTGGGCTGTGAGGGAGTCACATCAGGGAGACATTGCTGGGAGGTGGGGGTGGGGGATGCTGGGCTGTGGGGGTGGCAAAAGCATCTGTTGAGAGGAAGGGAGGGATCATCCGTAGCTCTGAGGGAGGGATCTGGGCTGTGGGGCGGTTGGGGGGTCAATTCCAGGCTCTCACCTCCCCTGTGACCCCCCTGCCCCTGAGCCAGGCCCCCAGCAGGATGCGGGTTTGTCTGGACTGTGACCGGGGGCAGGTGACATTTATCGATGCTGGTGACGAGGCCCCGATCTTCACTTTCCCACCGGGCTCCATCCCTGGGGAGAGAATCCAACTCTGGCTCGGGATGCGGCTGGGAGCCCAGCTCAGACTGTGTCCCTGAGACACACGAGGGGGGGGGGGGAGGAACCGGAAATCAGCCTCTCTAGCCTCACCTACCCCAGTCTCTATAACCTTGGAGGACTCCCAACTACCCAGCCCCTGGCTCCTCATCGCTATGGTCCCTGGAAGCTGCAGGAGGGGCCCTGAGGGGCAGAGGTGGGGGCTGGGCAGGGGGCAGAACTAACAGCCGGGCTCAGCTCAGGCGGAGGTGCGGGTGGCAGGGACACAGGGGGGTTGGGGAGAAGCAGCAGCAGGGAGGGGTTTGTACAGTTCTGTGGGATTAAATCTCACTGGGGTTCCCAGCCAGAGCTCCTGCCACAGAGGCCACAGTCACTTCAGGACAACTGGTAACATTGTAATGGTCACACACACAACGGGCGGTGGGGGGAGATGGGTAAGGGGAGCAGGTGATGGAAAAACTGTTATATAACCTTAAAAAAATCATCATTGGGTCAGTCCCATGATTTTTATTTTTTTTCAACTCCTGAGGTTGGCAGCACGGGGGGAGGCAGGGACAGGGTGGGTTTAACCAGAGGGAATTAGAAGAAGCAAGAAGGAAAATGTGAATGAAAATAAAACAAGAAGAAAGGGAGAGTCCAGGAGAAATGGTGGAGAACAGAAATGAGAAGAGTGACAGGAAAATATCCCTGCCAGGGCAACCAGCCTGGGGGCAGCAAGAGGGGAAGGGATAAAATTACGGGGGAGTGAGGGGGGAGGAAAGGAGCAGCCATGGGGGATGATTTGTGACATGGAGGGGAGGAGAGTGGGGGAGAGACAGGAAAATAAACAGGGATCAGAAGTGAGGGTTAGAAAATAGAAAAGGACAGTACTGTTGAGTCTGAACTCTTTATGAACTGAAACTTAACCCAGACTTGATGTCTCTATCTGAAACTTTTAATCAAAGCTCTGACCTGCGAACTACTCATGACACCCCCCCTCCCAATAAGCAGCCATCTCCTCCTTTGTCTTTTCTAATTTACATTTTAACCTGTTTTATCCTGTAGAATCTTGATTGATTATGCATGACCATTATGATCTGTTAATCACTTTGTTTACTTCTGTGTATAAACATTGATGCTCACCCCTAATAAACTTGCCACACTTACTCCGAAGCTTTGCTCTTAAGCTAAGGATGGTGTGAGCCCGTTGATCAACGAATTGTTGTCTGGTCTCTGACAGATCTCTGAGCCCTATACCAACTCCGCACAAACCCGGGTGCTGGAGAGGTGAGTAGTACTTGCTTTTTACCTAACAATTTGGGGGCTCGTCCGGGATTCCTTCTGGTGCGGTGCCTCTGTCCAGTGGTCAGACCACTCATATACGAATTGGCAGGCGCCACGGGAGATTTCTCCCAGCCAATTCAATATTGAGGGGTCGTGTACTGGACAGCAGGATAAACGCCAGTTGGAGGGCTCCTGTCAGACACCATGGGTCAAGGGACTAGCGTGCCTCTTGAGAGTCCGCTGGGGATTGTAAATAAGTTATGGAATGAAGGGAAACTCCCAGTACAGACAGGAATGTCTAGGAGGAAGTTGTACACACTGTGTGTAAGGAATTGGACTGGGTATACCGCGGTATTGGCCGACCCGGAGATGAGGTGGCCTTATGGCTCTTTCAAACAGGCTGCCTTAAGAGGAGTAAGGAGCCAGATCGAAAAAGACCATCCGGGACAGTTATGTTACTGGTTTTGTTGGGACACAGCAGCAGAGCTGTGGAAATCTTTAAAAATTATGGCAGTCAGGTATTCTTCCGAGAGTGAACCCCCTCCATGTTATTTCGATGAAGGGTGTAAACCACGGCGTGTTTTAACTCGTCAGTTGGTCCCCACTGCACCTTCCCCTATTCCTCCGCAAGGGGACTCTCTCCAGAGTGCAGAGGGGAATCTGCAGGACTCCAGATCGGAATCTCTGCAGAGGGATAAGGAGGAAATGGAAGGGCACACCTCGGGAGGAGTAATTACTAGGCAAAAGATCAAGCAGATGCAGCAGGATGCATACTACTCTTATTTCATTTTTTGTGAATCAGTCAGTACCCCCTGTAAGGGATTATTTCTTAAAGTTTCGCCCTGGTTGGGGAGGTGAGTCAGTCACTTCAGTGTTGGACGTAGCTGATTTTGCATGGGAGAAAGAAAGAGAAAAAGGAAGAATATAAGTTGATGGCTTTAGCTTTTCGCGGTGGTATTCAAGGCAGAAGCCGTGGCCGTGGCAGGGGATCTCGGGGGAGAGGGTCCTGGCAACCCCAGCCACCAGGAAATTGTTTTCAGTGCGGACAACCCGGTCACTTTAAACGTGAATGCCCCTGGGGACGCTCAGAGGGTCCGGTCGCATCCGCAGATACTTACACCAGGGACGAATGCACCCCTGCACCACCAGCCCAGCCCGTTCCTCAGGCCTGGATCAACTACGGGCAACAGCAGCAGCTGCAGCGAACTCAGCCTTCTCAATGACGGTACCCCGGGGGCGAAGGCAAACAATGTGATGGTCTTATTTCCTTAATGTCTTTAGCGGGCTCTTTCCTCACTTTCTCCCCTCCCAGCAAAGAGCCTCATCTAACCCTTTCAGTCCAGGGACTGCCTGTCTGTTTCCTCATTGATACTGGAGCTACTTTCTCTCTTTTAAATCATGCCCCCTCTCCCTGGCTATCCTCTGAGGTTAAAACTGCAACTGGGGTGGAAGGCAACCCACAGTCTCTGGGACTCACTTTGCCTCTAAATGTTATTTATGCTGATAAATGTTTTTCTCACCGTTTTCTTTTTTCCCCAGCTTGTCCGATCCCTTTGATGGGCCGGGATTTACTCTGTAAGCTTGAGGCTACTTTAACCTGCACTCCTGAAGGGGTAGGATTATTGATGACAGTGTTAGGAGATTCGGCCCTAACTCAGGGTAATTGGGAAACCCCCCCCTCTCTCTCCCCTGACCTCACTGACTTGCCTTCAACCCTCTGGGGAATTTCTGACACTGATGTTGGCCTGCTCCTTTCAGCAGAGCCAGTAAGGATTCAAGTGAAGCCCTCCTTAGCCCCCACATCAGTCCCCCAATACCCCCTGTCGCTGGAAGCCCGGGAAGGCATCTGCCCCATTGTCGAGGGATTCATTGCACAAAAGCTAGTCCGCCCTCAGCGCACTCCCTGTAATACCCCTATACTGCCTGTCAAAAAGCCTCCTAAAAAGGACGGAGACCCTATTCGTTGGCGCTTTGTACAGGATCTACGGGTTATTAATCAGTATGTGGTCCCTCTTCATGCAGTAGTTCCTGATCCAGCTACTATCATCAGCCAAATCCCCTGGGATGCTGTTCACTGTTATTGACTTAAAATCAGCCTTTTTCAGCATTCCTGTGCACCCAGACTCTCAATATCTCTTTGGTTTCACCTGGGAGGGACAAAGTTATGTCTGGCAACGACTTCCTCAAGGCTACAGAGACAGCCCCACGATTTTCAGCCAATGCCTCCGCCACGACTTGGAAGGCTTCACCAGTCCGCAGGGATCCACGTTAGTCCTATACGTAGATGACATCCTACTAGGTAACCGCAAAGAAGCCGCCCTCCGCATCGATGGTAAGGCACTTTTATTATACCTACACACCAGAGGCCACAAGGTAGACCCTAACAAGATTCAGTGGGTCTCACAGAAGGTCCGATATCTTGTCTTCCTGTTAACCCCAGAGGGGAGACAAATGGACCCAGTCCGCATAAAGACTATCCAAAACTGCCCTCTGCCAAACACCAAGAAGCAACTTCGAGGTTTCTTAGGATTAATTGGCTTCTGTCGCCCCTGGTTGCCGTCCTGCGGGGAGTTGAGCAAACCGCTCCACCGACTCACTGCTAACCTTGCTCCTGACCCTTTGCAGTGGTCCCCAGACACGATCCAAGCCTTTCAGTTACTCAAGGACAGTGTGGCCTCCTCCATGTCTCTCCGCCCCCCCAATTACAGCAAACCCTTTCACCTTTTTGTCCACGAGAGGGGCGGAATTGCTAGTGGCGTCCTTACCCAGCTGAGTGGGCCCCACCATTTCCCGCTTGCTTTTTACTCCCAGCAGATCGACCCTGTCGCTCAGGGAACCCCATCCTGCACCCGGACTCTGGCAGCAGCTGCCCTGCTGATCACAAAGGCAAAGAGCCTGACCCTGGGTCATTTTACCACGGTCTGGACCTCTCATGCTTTGTCAGCCCTTCTGCGTAGGGGCACGACCCAAGTCTTTTCGGCCCATCGTCAGCAGCAGCTAGAGGCCGAACTCCTAGAAGACACTAACCTAATTTTTGAAAGGTGTGGGCCCCTTAATCCAGCTACCTTGCTTCCTGACCTGCCAGTCCTCCAGGATCAGCACGACTGTGTGGAAGTAGTTCATAGCATCTTACAGATAAGGAACAACCTGTTTGACGTGCCTGACAACCCTGATTGCATCCTCTTCTCGGACGAAAGCTCCTTCTATGTTGATGGCAAGCGTTTCACCGGTTATGCAGTCACCTCTGAATGGGACATTCAAGAGGCCGCCTCACTGCCAGGCAACTGGGGAGCCCAAGCCGCCGAACTTTATGCCCTGGCCCGAGCTTGCCAGTTGGCCGCTGGTAAGACCGTTACCATTTTTACTGATAGCAAGTAAGCTTTTACCCCGTACCAGTACCCGCTGCTGAACTACAGTCGTGGGAGAGCCTCGGAGCCACTCTGGTCAAAGGGACCTGGCTTATGCCGGATTGCCGAGCCTGCCTCCCTCGCTCCACATACCCCGTGGCAGTTCGCTGGCACCATGATAAGGGGGGTCACTACGGCACGCACGCCCTTGTGGACACCATCGCTCGCTTTTGGTATGCTCCAGGCATTCGACCCTACTGCCTGTCAATAGTGAAAGCATGCAGCACATGTTTCAGCGAAATGGACCTGCTCCGCCTCTTAACAAAATTAAGGGTGGAAGACCTCCGCCTGCTGCCCCATTTCAACATCTTCAAATTGACTTTGCACATATGCCAAAGGCTTTTGGGAAAAAGCACCTCCTTGTTTTGGTTTGCCCTCTGACTTCATGGGTCGAAGCTTTTCCTACTGCTAATTGTACTGCTGCCACAGTGGCGAAGATCCTCCTTAGAGACATTGTACCCCGTTTTGGCATCCCTCTCATACTTGATTCAGATCGCGGACCCCACTTTACTGGTAATGTCCTTGGCCGTTTAGAACAAGGACTGGGCATTTCACACTCCTTTCATACACCCTACCACCCCCAGTCTAGTGGGAAAGTTGAGCGTATGAATAGGGAGCTTAAGCTTACATTGGCTAAATAGTGTCAGGAAACAGGGTTAAAGTGGCCTCAGGTACTTCCCTTGGTCCTGTTTCACCTTCGCACTCGCCCAACCCGTGTATTGGGATTATCCCCCTTTGAACTGCTCTATGGACATCCCCCTTTCAAAGGCGGGGCGCTACCACGTGCTGATGTTTCACTATTGGGAGGGGATCATATGACCGCATGCCAGTTTCTCTCCCTACAGGCTCGCCTCCGTACCCTTTGGAAAGCCTCACAGTTTTCCCAGACCGTGCCGCTGGAAGAACAGATCCACCCGTTCCAACCAGGGGACTTCGTCTGGGCCAAAAAGTTCGTTCGTGGCGACGCCCTCCAGCCGAGGTTTACTGGACCCCACCAGGTTCTTTTAACAACCCAGACTGCAGTGTTCCTGGAAGGACGCAAATCCTGGATCCACCACTCCCACGTCAAGCCAGCCGAGTGGACCACAGTGACGGACCAGCAGCTCTTGCCATCACTGAGGACACTGCCTCTGACCAGTGGACCAGCTTACCTCTTTCAGACATCAGACTTAAATTGACTCGGAAAAAATGAGAGGACCTTTTATTCTGACAACTGTATGTTTTTTATTATGCCTTTTTAGTTTATTTTCTGCTTATGAAGATAATGCTTTTATTAGATATTCCCACGAGGTTAAAACTCGTATTTTAGGAAATAGAAGTAATTGCTGGGTATGTACTCAATTTCCAGTAAATGCAGAACAGGGACTCCCCTTCACACCCATTCCCCTGACCACTGCTAATATGACTTGGATGCCACCGGCTAGAGTAAAAGATCCAGTCCAACACAATCTTACATGGGACAAAACAGGAGTGCCAATTAACAGATATCTCAGGGTAACCAATGAAACTGCGACCCTATTTGAGAATCAGGCCGGGGAAATGTCCCAGCTGCGCCAGTTAGCTTTGCAAAACCGAATGGCTTTAGACATAATGTTAGTATTGTTGGGGCCATAGTAATCCTTATAATACTGTGTTGCTGTATTCAGTGTGTTCCCTCCCTCATAAACTCATGTGGGTCAGTTTATTCTTTTTCTACTTCAGCCAAAGGCCTTACTCTCTTCGAGTTGGCCCAGGCTGAAATTGCCAAGCGGCCCTTGGCTCCTTAAAATGGGGTGTAGCTTTTGGTAAATAGTTATCCCAATAGCTACAAATGGAGGAATGTTGAGTCTGAACTCTTTATGAACTGAAACTTAACCCAGACTTGATGTCTATATCTGAACCTTTTAATCAAAGCTCTGACCTGCGAACTACTCATGACACCCCCCCCCAATAAGCAGCCATCTCCTCCTTTGTCTTTTCTAATTTACATTTTAACCTGTTTTATCCTGAAGAATCTAGATTGATTATGCATGACCATTATGATCTGTTAATCACTTTGTTTACTTCTGTGTATAAACATTGATGCTCACCCCTAATAAACTTGCCACACTTACTCCGAAGCTTTGCTCTTAAGCTAAGGATGGTGTGAGCCCGTTGATCAACGAATTGTTGTCTGGTCTCTGACAGATCTCTGAGCCCTATACCAACTCCGCACAAACCCGGGTGCTGGAGAGGTGAGTAGGACTTGCTTTTTACCTAACAGTACGAAAGGAAAGGGAATGTGAGCGGGACGGGGAGATTTATTACATGTTACTGAAAGTGAGACTGTAACTCATTAAGTCCCTATATTAATCCCTGGCCTTTGGTGCTATTTTAGTGCCATTAAGAAAACTGTTCTCAGTATAAAGGCTTGCTGTGATTGTTTACCAGTTGAGAGACCTGTCCAGGACTGGGGTGACCCTGTGTCCTATGGCACTCTCTCCCTCCATGGTAATTACTGGAGAAATAATAAAGAATTTGATTTTGCTGCACCCAAACAAAAAGCGAGAACTGAGTTTTTCTTCGACAATTTGGGGGCTCGTCCGGGATGGCAACGCCCACGGACCCAAAGACAACTACTACGGATCATTCCCCTTCGAACCCCATGGCGCCACATGAGAGGTATGAGACCTTTTGAAATCTCTATTGGGGTATCGGAGGAGGACTTTCCGTGAGGACGTCTGTCTCTGTTGGGCTCACGCCATCTGAACTTATTGACTGTGCAGCAGGATCAGATGCAAAGTGGTATTGGGGAGAGGCCCCAATAAGGTTAGTTTATAGCAGTACTGGGAACTGCTGAGTTGGCCAAGGAAATGCATAGGTAAATGCATTAGAATGCACCGGTGCTGAGGGGTTTTTACCGCCTCAAGAGGGGTTGTCATACCGCCTCATGGTATTGGTCCGGACCAGGTAAAGATGCATCATGGTTAAAAAAAAAAAAAAAAAAGAGAGAGATAAAAAGGTTAAAAAAAAAAAGAAAAAAAGAAAAAGGAAGAAAAAAGAGGCCTTGGTGTGTGTGTGTGTACACCAGTGTGAGTGGCTGTTACCGGGTTAGCCCGGTAACTAGTGGATCTTTAGGAGATCCGACCCACGGTGGGCTGACTCAGCCTGGCATAGTCCGGCGAGGAAGCTGCCTAGGTCTAGGGGTGTGTGAACCCATCTTCCCTCCCCTTTCCCTTCCATGTGGGCTACTGACAGTCTGATCATCTCCTTGGTTTTTGAGCCGCTAGCGCGGACAGGACACCCTCTCTGTGTGTGTAAGTGGAAAATGGGTAAGGGACAGTCTAAATATTCCACCTTACCCCCTAAGGGTGCCCCAGCATATTACATGTACGTACATTATGGTCCTAAAACCTGCAGGTATTTAAATGATTGGAATCTGTACACGCGTGAAAATTCATTTAAACAATGCCCATTAGAAGGTACCTTCAATCTAGATAAGATCATATATCTCAGTGGAGCTTTAATCACAGAGAAAAACCTCTGACACAGTGTGAGCAATTTGTCTAGGAACGGGTTAATTTGAAATTCGGCTTAGCCCAGAGATAAAGGAGAAGTTGTTTTGTGTTCAAGGTCATGAATTAGTGCGGACTATGCTAAGTGCAAAGAAAAACTGCTTTCAGCCCCAGCTGCTTGTGGAAAATAGAAACTGAGGCAAACCAAAAGCAGGAGTTACAGAATTGGAATTATATTTGCAAAGCTTAACTTCCCAGTGAGACATGTGTGAGTATTAAAGTGGCTTAAGGCTTGGAGGATTCATATTTTTCCCGAGTGATGTGGGAGCATTCCCAACACTCTCCATTGTTGTTTTATTATTTTAATGAAGCTTTAAAATTTGATTATATGCTCTGTCAGTCTGATCACCTGACATGAGGGATAAATTAGTAACAGGAATTTGTCACAGTTTGGTGAGCAATTAAGAATGGGGGGCACTGCAGAATTTACACCATCTATCTGTTTTACCCTTGTTAGTTTATGTTTGTTTTGTTTGGTACTGTTGGTGTTATGTGTTAAGAATAGCATGATTATAGGTGAGCTCTAATAGAATAAGGAAACACTATTTGGTTTTGGTGCACTATTTAGCTTTGGCTCTGTTTTGTTTAACCGGTTACTGATGTTTTTCTGCTCTGTTCATTTGGGCGTTAGGTGTGTGAGCGGAACAGAACTTCTCGTTCGTAATTCCTCAGGGTGGAAGCCATGTGTGCGATGAAGCTCTGAGGTTGTCCTGAGATTTTTACAGTCCCGCCCCCCCCATAGCGGACAATATAATAGAAGTAGAAAAATTTGGCTTAGACTGTAATTTTTTTTGCTTTTTGTGTAATTTTCTTTTCTGTTTAAGTGTCAGCAGACAAATGGGTGGGTCTCTGGGTAGACCCCCTAAAGGGGTTTGGATTGTGTGTTAAGTAAATGTCCTTTACGCAATGGCCATGTATTTTTGCCCAGGTGGCAAGCCTTACTAGGGAGGACTCAGGTAGTCTTGTGAGTAAAAATGTTTTGGGGAAAAGACCAGAAGGGTGGGGGCTAGTTGAGTAGCCCACCCTCCTAGCTAAGAACTGGTTGTGGAACAAGCTCGTGTCCATGGACGGGACGATTCAGTGAGGAAAAAAGGATCGGGCCCAGGCGGACAGGCAACAGACAAAGAGATTTGGAAAACAGGTTGGAAACTTTTGAGGGTGTAGTGGAAAGAAGGAGTAAGTGAATATAAGCATGAGGATTTCAAATACTCAAGAGGATATTTGGAATGGTGATTTGAGTTGATAAAAGTGGCTGTTGGAAGGGAAAAGCAAGTGATTTTTAAGAGAACAGTTTTTGGTGTCTATGAAATGTTTGTAAATAAATTCAGGCAAAGAACTTATTAGATTGCAATCATTTGGCTATGAACAATTTTGTTAAATCAGTTGAAGAATGTATACAGTGCTATGTAATGAGAATTTTATTAGGCTCTACAGGCACTATAAGTGGTGATGTTTTCTTTCAGTGTTTAAAAGCAGGAGTTAAAAGAAATAAAAAGCAAGCCAGAAATAATCTGTGTTACTGCAAATTAACTAACTGATAAGGTAAAGGCCGCTGAAACCAAGGCTGTCTAAGAAACACATACGAGAAAATATGGGGTAATTCCTCTGTTTTGCCTAGAATCAACAAGAATATTTGTATATTTTAAGTATTTAATTGCCCAGACGGGGTGGACCTTTGTTTTTGTCTTTCAGATAATCAAAGAGAACTAATGCCAGCTGCACAGCATTCAACGTACCTTGATTTACTGGCACCGTAAAAAATTATGTTGTGTGTTCTATGTTCTGTCTTGTTGTGTTTTTTTTCGTGGCCAGAATTGTTGTGTTTAATATTTTCATGAGATGGTCTGATTTGATATCAAGCGGAAATGTTGGATTGAGATGCAGATACTTGTTTTGTTCAATTTAGAATACAAAGTGTTTGGTTACATCAGAAAATGTGATATACTAAAGTCTAATACATTTTCTTAAGTAAGGGAAAGAAACTACATTGGCCAAATCTTTTAATTGAGAATTGTTGTTAAAATTTGCATACTGACAGTCTTTGGAAGCGAGGACATGAAAAGTTAACCCACTCCCCATATTGTACGAGGGATCCTTCTGGCTACCTCAGACTTTTAGCCAGAGGGCTGGGGATGGTGGATAGCTATTGGACTAGAAGTTATATTAAGTGAACTTCTCAAAGTGGGTGTGCTTGTCCTGGCTTGTTCTTCCACAGTTCTGTAATAAGGTTATTTTAGTGAAAGGGTATATGTGGCATACATTGAATGATAATACTTCTGTACTGTATAACAGTACTGTTTATGTGTTCATGGTATGAAAAAGGTGTATAATTGAAGAGTAAAAGTTTCCTTTGTAGGTTAAATGAAAAAAAAAAAAAAGCCAAGAAGAGAATGGCTAACATGCGCTGGCCCCAGTCAAGGACACCGCTTGGCTGCCTACCAAGGGAAGGGGGGGGCGGAATGGTTGCTGCAGTTACACGAGATTGGTGTGCAGCGGCCAGCCCACTCTCCTCCTTGGGGACCTTTTGTAAATATTCAGATTGATTTTATTTAAATGTCTAAATGTTGTGGTTATGAATATGTATTAGTTTTAGTTGATGTATTTACCACTTGGGTTGAAGCTTTTCCCTGCAGGACAGTAGATGTCTTTGCTTACAGATTTTGTACCACGTTTTGGCATCCCTGTGACTATCAACAGTGGTCGTGGAACTCACTTTACTGGACAGATTGTAAAGGAGTTATGTGCAACTCACTGCCCTCACCACCCACAGTCTGCTGGGACAGTGGAACGCCGGAACGGGACTTACAAAAAATGAACTGGCCAAGATTTGTGCTGAGACACACTTAAAGTGGCCAGATGCCCTTCCTTTGGCACTGATGTGTATGAGAGCCATTCCCAATCGAACGACTGGACTCAGCCCTCATGAAATTTGACAGGACACCCAATGCTGACTACCAACTGCACCCCCACTAACCCCAGCTCAGATGGACATTCATTTGCTGGATAACATAATGCTTAAATATTGTCAGGCACTAATGAAATGTGTTAAGTCTTTTTATACACAGGTGATGGAAGCACTACCAAAGGATCCTGTGCAACCTTGCCACTCGTTGGAACCAGGAGCCTGGGTCTACATAAAGATCCATCAGCGAAAGACTGCCTTGGCTCCATGCTGGAAAGGCCCTTTCCAAGTCCTGCTGACTACCGACACCGCTGTGAAGTGCCACAGACTGACTGCTTGGACCCAGGATTCTCACTGCAAAAGACCTCCACATCAGAAGAATTTTCCTATTGATGATTAGCCTATTCTTTCTTCTAGTTCTACTGTGCTTCTGGACAGCAGGGAAAAAGCTCCCTTGTCCACTGACAGACCAACTGTGCCTTTAGACTTTTCTAGAAAAAGCACAGCTATTACAGGGTGATATGTGCTGGAAACCTCTCCCCTGTAGGATGCTAAACCTTGATTGTTTTGGGAAAGAAGAAGACACACTCACTCCACTGACATTGCCAAAGTCCAGGAATTCCTGACTGAAAAGGACACTGAGAACTGACCCTGGTGAAGAAACAAAGAATTACATACTGGCAGGAAGAAATTTGTGGGACCCATGCTTGGGACTGTGGTATTAATTGGATTTTGGGGTTTATTCTACAGGCTGCGCCCTGTGTTCTGGATAAATCCTTCAGTATGTATTGCCCTCCCTAATTGGATTTTACCTGACATTGCCCTTATCCAGTTTTCTACATACCCAGATTGCTCACAAGGGGCTACCATTAGATTAGCACAACAAAAAGGCCTGGGTTATTTCCTCTGGACAAAAAGGGAATTGACCAGATCCCTGTGGGCTGGGGCCAATAGTGTAGTAGCCATTTGGACTATTCTTAAAGGCCAAGAACATGATAAGAATTTGGGGCAACTAGAAAAGGCCACTAGTCTTATTTTTGAAGCTCAGCTATCTTAAGTACAGGCTGAAGTTGGTGAGTTACATGTCATTTCCACCCTTAGTTCTATGACCCAGAAGGAGACTGACAGAGATGGTATTGAATATCACTGAGGCTGGGAAGGCATTGCAGTGGGATCTGGACCAGACTTGGCCCACTGCCCTTACAGACACGTCAGGAGTACCATCTGATCTGTGGTCATGAAGACATACTTGGACACTTTCTGGATGGAAGTGTGGACATTCACAGTGCTCCTTCCAAGCATATGGACCAGTTAGGGGGTGTGGGCTTCCACATACCGAATCCTGCTGGGTCCATGGGGAGGATGCATGTGGAACTGAATTATTTACAGAGACATCTGGGAAATTAGACCACCTGGTATACCTACCTGATTTATAGACAGTACCCCTAGAATAACACTTGACAAGATATACATATTGATCTTACCACTGCTGCAGGCAATTATATCATTTACTGGCCTGCAGATAGAATGCAGATAGAATGCAGATAAAATGTTGTAAGTAGCTCTTAGATTTTAGGTATATTTTGATTGGACTGGAATAGTGCCTGATCGGTTTTAAAATTTGCTTTCATTGTTACCAAAGGTTCAAAGAATCTCTGAATTGCAAGGGCAAATTCCCATGCTTTAGAATATATATCAAGCTGGAAGGAATGCCTTTCATACAGCTTATAGAGTGTTTACTTTATGTACTAGGTATGATTTGTGCTTTGTGTTCACAATTGTACAACAGCCCCATTATATTATTCCTATAGGATTGTTATTATTTGTAGTGTTGTTAGTTAATTTAGGGTTATATTATTGTTGTTGTTGTTGTAAATAACGTAAGAATAGCAATACCTTTCATGTTCATGCTAATCATGCATTGTCATTACGTCCCATGACGGTTGACATGTTTGCTGTAGAATCTGAAGTCCATGGTTTCATGCGAATTGAGAGTTGAAATTGTTTGTTGTACTAGAAGTACAAAAGGGGGGAGTGTGGAAGCCAGTAAATAATTAACAAGGATTTGAAGAGATCTTAATGAATGTTAGTTAGCAAGAGTCAGGCCATACTGTAACCTTAATGACGTAAGACTTGTAGGAGCAAAGATAGTGCGAGGCGACAGGACAGGAACTGTGTACAAAGTTATTACGACCTTGCAATCACTAACCAAAATGCAGGCTTGCTTTTCTTAGGATTGAGACAAATAAGATAAGCCTTTTTGCTATGTATAAACAAAATGTAGTTGTTGCTTTTTACTGTCTGTATTATTGTTAGAAATTGTCTGTAAAAGGTATAAAGGCTTGCTGTGATTGTTTACCAGTTGAGAGACCTGTCCAGGACTGGGGTGACCCTGTGTCCTATGGCACTCTCTCCCTCCATGGTAATTACTGGAGAAATAATAAAGAATTTGATTTTGCTGCACCCAAACAAAAAGCGAGAACTGAGTTTTTCTTCGACAGGGCCAATCTCATGATTTTTGGGAGGGTTCAGCTTATGCATTTTGGTCTCTTGTAGAAACATTCTTAAAAGGGGGATTCAGGGAATTATAGACCAGTCAGCCTAAACTTTGATACTTGGAAAGACACTGGAGCACATAATTTCTATTGTCCTCACTGGCCATATGGGTGAATGGATCCAAGGTCTTCGCTGTCAGCAATGGAGACACTGTAATATGGCCTCATGTCCCACTCTGTTGAATTCACAACTCACTTCAAAAGCATTTTAAAATAAATCCGCATTTTCCCTGGCCGAAAAGAATACAATATTTCAACTGGGAACTGATGGAGAAAGCAGCTGTGAATAATCATTAATATTTATCTGTGTAAATGTTTTTGAGAAACTTACTGCAGACCTGGGTAAATTTCACTTTCCCACACTTCCACAAATACGCTGACACAATTGTAGTTTTCCCTCTTTTTTTAGCAGCAAGGGGAGGTTACACTAATTTTAAAATACGTGGGATAAGACTAATTTGGATACATTTCACCTGGCTGATAAGCAATAGTTAAAAGAGGTGTGAATAAAAATAATCTCTCAGTCTTAATATTTGTATTCATAATACAGCGAAATAGTATCTGAGAATGGGAAGCATCTAATACTATTGTTTATTTATTTATTTATTTATTAGGCGAGTGAGATATGGATATTGGTCAGTTTCATTATCCCATTTCTGAATAGAAAACTTTTGTATGAAGTTGGAGCCTATTAAAGGAGAGGTTTGGTTTGGTTTTGTTCGTTTTGAGTTTTCAAATATCTTTTAAAAAAAGTTGCGTACAGGACTAAACCCCAGGAACTGAACACCAAAAGTTGATATTAAAAATGTTCTAATAAACAAAATGTAGGGTTTGTCATGAAATGATCTCTCAAAATTTATTTTAGTGCAGACTCTCTATCGTAATACAGACTGCTACATAGAAGAAACGCCCCGCGTTCAGTGGCACCGCTACTATCTGTATGTGTGGTACATTTCTACTTTATTCCCCACTTACCAGAGGAAAAATTACTCAGGGATATTTCTTTTTAAATTAATTATTCCTCTGCATTGTATGGTTATTAGCAGAGACAGGTCCAAGCCATGCAGCTTGCACTTGAAAGACAAAATAATATTTTTTTGTTATTAATAATTATTACTTTCTTGGTTCTCAGAATGGCAAAAGTACAACCAACAGCCTTGGACTAACTCTTAAGAAAGCTGTCTCCTTCACAGTTAACTTTACAGTTGCAGTGGGCAATTTCACTGAGCCCTCAGTTATTGAAACAAACAGTCAAAGGTAACTACTAAGCAAATCTGAGAAAACTCAGAAATCCAGAGTTAAAGTTTGTGACGATGCTGCCTGTGGGAGCCAGCTGAGGTTACTCTATTAAGGTGAACTGCAAACAGAACTGGTGGATATTCCAATACTTAGATTTACCAAGCCAGCACAAAACAGCTTCTGTATTACCTCGCTGCTTACCCAGAAGTCCAAACAATGCAGTTCCCTTAAAGTGCCCAGCCTCAGGCTTCCATCCAGACACACGTCAGATATGATGATGATTACTGAAAATCTAATCTCATCAGATAAAAGGAAAGGTTCTTCTGATCCCAAAGGACAAGCCACACACAGAGGTCCAGTTATAATTTAGATTTTACCCAAAATAAATGATTATAGTCAATTCTTGTTAACTAAACTAAATTTTATTAAAAAAGAGAAAGTGTTGGTTAAAAGATCAATATACATACAGACTTGAATTCAATTCATGAGGTTCAAATACATAGCAGAGATCAGAGGCACCAACTTTCCTTGGCACCAGTGGGTTCTTGGCCCCCCCCCCATTCCGATCCCTGCCCCCGGTCCTGCCCTGACTCCAGCTGCCTCCCTGTCCCAATTGGACCCCACCCCAAATCCCCGCCTCGGCACCCACCAATTTTTCCCTGTGGGTGCTCCATCCCCAGAGCACCCATGGAGTTGGCACCTGTGGCAGAGATGAGTTTGTAGTTGCCAAAAGTCCTTTTAGAAATAGTCCTTAGGTTATAGTTCAATGTCCATGTTCAGGGTGGCTCCAGTCAATGACTGGGGATCTCAATCCTTGTAGCTTAAGGTTTCCCCCACTTGAAACCCAAAGCAGATCTGAAATGAAGAAGGATCATGTCCCAAGGTTTTTATACATTTCCAGCAGCCTTTTGGCCTGAGAAAACAATAGCCTTAATTTTCCTTCTCCTAAATACTCACTTTTTGATCTTTGAATCAAAGCTATAGCTATAGACATGTTTGCTTACATCACAAGACCTGAACAAACATCTACTCTTCTATCTCTAACAATGCAGGCTTGCATTGCAAAGCTCTATTCATTTACATATCTTCCTAACCAGTCTTTAAAGTTCAGCCACGGGTCAGGTCAGTCTGTGAGTTAATTAACTCTTTCTGGCCCTGTGTCACCTTTCAATGAGATATTATATCACTCCTTAGACACCCAGCTCCTGCTCCTCCAGGTTCAGCCTCACAGGGGGATGCCCCAGTGACCCTCCCCACCAGCTCAGGGGCTGATTGCAGGCCGAGAGCCCTTTGGGGTTTTAATTACAGGCTGATTTCACTGAAAGTTACCCGGCACTGGTGTAATTGTACATTTTTACACTAAAGCCTCCAGGGGTGAAATTGTTTGGGTCCTTCCTGCTCTGCAAACAGCATGAGTCATTTTCAGGCAAGGAAACACCCCCTTGCTGCTGAAGGCGGGGCATAGTGTGAATTCAGGAATTTGAAACAAAGCCTGTTACAAACTGCCCAGAGGAAGCCATGGCTGCAGAGAACCCCGTGGAAAGTCTCCAGGAGGAAGCGACATGTCCCGTCTGTCTGGAGTATTCACAGAACCTGTCACTCTGGAGTGTGGGCACAATTTCTGCCGAGCCTGCATCAGCCAGTGCTGGAAGGGATCCGCTACAGCTGCCTCCTGCCGTCAGTGCAGAGAAACTGTGCAACAGGGAAACCTCAGGCCCAACAGGCAGCTGGCAAATATCCTAGAACTCGTCAAGCAGTTGAGCTTACAGGCAGCAAAAGGAGTAGGAAGGGACGGGGTGTGTGAGAGGCACCAAGAGGCTCTGAAACTGTTCTATGAAGAGGATCAAACCCCCATCTGTGTGATCTGCAGAGAGTCCTGGGCTCACCGCGCTCACACGGTGGTCCCCATTTAGGAGGCTGCCCAGGAGTACAAGGTAGGGAACTGCTGTGAAATTTAATGGGTTAACTTTGGGGGTTTAATGACAGGCTAATTTCACTGAGAGTTCCCTGTCACGGGTGTGACTCATCATTCAGCTCTGTAAAGTCTTCCTTGTTTGAGGAGATGCCACACTGCCTGACCATTAATTTTGTTATAGCAACAGAGGCAAAATATCAAATCTTCAAAACAGGATCTGCACCCCGCCATCAGAAGCACTGCTCACTCCATACCCCACCTCTCTCCTTTGCTCTCCCCCACCCTCGCTCACGTTCACCGGTCTGTGGCAGGAGGTTGGGATTCAGGTGGGGGTGCGGGCTCTGGGCTGGGGCCGAGGGGTTTGCAGTCTGGGAGGGGGCTCTGGGCTGAGCCTGGGGCAGGGGATTGGGGTGCAGGAGAGGGCTCCAGGATGGGGCAGTGTTGGGGTGCAGAAAAGGATACGGGGTGCTGGCTCTGGGAGGAGGGTCAGGGCTGGAGATGGGGGTTGGGGTGCAGGAGGGGGTATGGGAAGCTGGCTCCATCTGGGCAGCACTGATTTACCTCATGCGGCTCCCGGTCAGTAGTGCAGCGGGGCTAACGCAGGCTCCCTGCCTGTCCCAACCCTGTGCCACTCCTGGAAGGGGCCAATGTGCCCCTGTGGCCCATGGAGGGGAGCATGTGGCTACACACGCTGCCCCTCTCTGCAGGAACCACCCCCGCAGCTCCCATTGGCCACAGTTCCCCATTTCTGGCCAATGGGAGCTGCGGGGATGGTCTTTGCAGGCGAGAGCCAGGTGAAGGGAACGCTGCCCTCACCCCAGGCTGTGGGGACGTGCTGGCCCCTTCTGGGAGTGCCGCACGGCTGGGGCAGGCAGGAAGCCTGGCTGCGCTGCCGGAGATCGTGATCGACTGGGAGAATCTCCAGGATCAACTAGTTGATCGCAATCGACTTGTTGGTTACCACTGGTCTAGCTAGACAAAATGTGGGAAGGGAAACTGAGGCACAAAGCAGGGCAGCAAGTTGCACATAGTCACTGAGCATGTCAGTGACAGAGCTTAGCATAGAACCCAGATCTCCCCAGACCCAGTCCAAGACCTGAATCACTTTGCCATGCTGCCATCTTAGCATCAGCCCCACCCAGTGATGAAGTGTCTCCGTTAGGAGGGAGAGACGCCTTGATAAAGGTCCCAGGCCCACCAAGGAGAGGAGGTTTCCCACTGGGATTCTGAACTCCCGTGTCGCTCCACGAGGGGTTAAACTCAGATGCTGCCGGCCTGCACTAGAGGAGATCACTGGGCTAAACACTGTGTGGGACCCAGAGCACCTTCAGTCCGCACACAAAAGGGCTCCAGACAGCTCAGGTCCATGCCAAGTACCACTGGGATTTCACTGGGTTGTAGCAAAACCAACGCCAGGCTGGAGCTGGCCGGTGCCAGTCTGACCTGCTCTGTTGTGTACGTGGGCAAGGACCAGCCAGAGTGATTCCATTAGTCCGACCAGGCAGTCTTTTGAAATCTCCCAGAATGCACTGCTTCCGGGATCTTTACCAGGGAATGGGACCGTGGGGTACCTACCCAGGGGGCATTGCCATGGAGAGGGGTTAGGACAGCACTGGGGCAAACCCCAACCCGTTCTTTATACAAATCTGCATCCTGTCTAATTAGGGTGGTCACTGAGGCATCCCCAGAACATCGGATATACCCACGCCTGCCTGCATGGGCCCGTCCTCACCAGTATCAGTCACCCTGTGTGGACCTCACCACCATTTTTTCCAGTGTGCCACCCACCTGCATCATTCTGCATGAAGGTGCCACCCCAGCCCTGCCCCCACCCTCACGGGTGTCCTCCTGCATCCTCAGTCTCCTCCTCTCCCTTTTGCACTAGACAAACCCATGTCCAGTGCTGAGTCCCTACCGGACAGGGACAGTGCTCCACAAAACTGGGACTGCGCAGCTTCAAACCAGACGAATGGCCTCCCGACATCTCAGTTTTGCCCTGGTGCTTAGACCAGCTCTGCCCAACCAGTGCAGCCCCAGGGCTTCAGGGCTGAAATCCCAGCCCATATTGAAACCCTGGTGGCTTCTGAGATTTGTATCACTTTGTTTGTTAAACCTTCAAAAAACAGGTTTATTGATTCACCCACATGTGACTCCAGTGCCCTGTTATGCTCTGTACTATTAATCAATTCACAAATACCAGTAAAGCTTGGGTATAATTGAGATCTCTTGCTAATTACTAAAAACATTGAAGCAGAATTGGTAATGAGTCTGAATGTGACACTCTCCTAGTTTCCATTAATGAGGTTTCATCTCCTTGGTGGTCCTGATGTCACAAAGTGATTAGAACCACAGTCATCTTGGGTTTCGGGTGGAAAAACACCCACTTCCAAGCACCTCTCAACTATCCAGATAAAACCTCCCAAATCATTTCTGTTTCTTCAGGAAAGAATCCAGGCCCACTTGAAAACTCTGAGGGAAGAGAGAGAAAAGCTGCTGGGATTTAAAGCGAATGGAGAGAGGAATTGCCGGGAATATCTGGTAGGTGCCTGTTGTTATGAATCAGCTGTGGGACTGGCAGTGGGAGGTCTGTTTGGAGGCAGACTCCTGTGTGGCCTATGTGAACATGGGCTTTGTGTGTGTTTCTCCATGCTCATGGATTGCTGGGTTTGATTCATGTGTAGACAAGCCCTAAGCTTCCATTTCAATTGATGAGTAGCCCTTGTGGTTTGCCTGAATTCACACAAATGTCCCCGTGAAGTGCTTGTCCACTGTGTCTAGACATTTTGTGCATTTTTAAAACATTTGTTTCTTTTAACTCCCCTGTCGTCTCTGTCAGTGTAGTGCTGAGTCCTGCCTCCTGCTGCTCTGGGTCTGAATTTCCACAGACCATAAATAACAGAAGATGCTGACCATGACTGACAGAGAAACATCCCTTTCACAGGGACACAGGGGCCGAAAGGGAAGGTGTGAGAGAATCCCCTGCCTAGTACCCAAAGGGTAGAGTCAAATGTCAGAAATCTGAGGATTTTCAAAGAAAATCACCCTCCTGCACACTCAGCTCTCCATGAATGGACCCTGGGCTCCATCCATGTCCCTGACCAGCCCTTGCCCTATTTCATACAGAAACAAACACAAACCGAGAGGCAGAAGATTGTGTCTGAATTTCAGCAACTGCAGCAGTTCCTGGAGGAACAAGAGCGACTCCTGCTGGCCCAGCTGGAGAAGCTGGACAAGGAGATTGTGAGGATCCAGAATGAAAATGTCAGTAAACTCTCTGAGCAGATTTCCCGTCTGAGTGAGCTGATCAGTGAGCTGCAGGGGAAGTGTCAGAAGCCAGCGAGTCAGTTCCTACAGGTGAGACTGAATAAGAAACATAGGTGGGTGCTCCAGGACAGTCAGCTCTCCCACTCAGTACTACCCACCATCGGCCCTGCGGATCAACTCCTCCACTTTCTTCCAGCACCATCTGCCTGCTGCAATCAGCTGTTCCACTGTGCGCAGGAGATGCTGGGAGCAGGGCCGGCTCCAGACCCCAGCGCTGCAAGCACGCGCGTGGGGCTGCCCTTTCCCGGGGGACGGCAGGCTGGGCCGGCGGACCTGCCGCAGTCATGCCTGCGGGAGGTCCACCGGAGCCCCGGGACGACAGGACCTGCCGCAGGCATGACTGCGGAGGGGGCGCTCGTCCCACGGCTCCAGTGGACCTGCCGCAGGCATGACTGCGGACGGTTCGCTGGTCCTGCGGCTCGGCTGGACCTCCCGCAGGCATGCCTGCGGCAGCTCAAGCAGAGCCACTGGACCTGTGATCCGTCCGCAGCTGCGGGAGGTCCAGCTGAGCCGCGCGACCAGCGGACCCTCCGCAGTCATGCCCGCGGGAGGTCCGCTGCTCCCGGGGCCCTGGGGCACCTCCCGCGCATGACTGCTTGGGGCGGCCAAATAGGTAGATCCGCCCCTGGCTGGGAGGGAGGTGGAGGAGCGGGGAGGGACTGTGCTCATGTTAGGATTCCCTCCCCACTTTGAACTCTGGGGGACAGATGTGGGGACCCACATGAAAGACCCCCCTAATCTTATATTCCATCAGCTTAGGTTAAACACTTCCCCAAGGCACAAATTCCTTTCCTTGTCCTTGCTGCCACCACCAAGTGATTTAAACAAAAATTCAGAGATGGGTCACTTGGAATCCCTCTTCCCCCAAAATATCCCCCCTCTTCCCCCAAAATATCCCCCAAGACCCGTTCCCCCAAAATATCCCCCAAGCCCCTTCACCCCCTTTCCTGGGGAGGCTTGAGAATAATATACCAACCAATTGCCTTTAATGTAAGTACAGACCAGATCCTTATCTTTAGGACACTAAAATCAATCCGCATTTCCTTGCCTTAGTTAGAATTTTTGTAATCTTATATGGATCATTTCAGGTAGCTTTTGAGGAGATGTTGTCCCTGCTTGGTCTATCTCTCTATCAGGAGAGGGAACAAACAAACAGAGGCCAAATAAAACCTCCCACAACCCACCAGATTTGAAAGTATCTTCTTTCCTTATCGGTCCTTCTGGTCAGGAGCCAACCAGGTTATCTGAGCTTCTTAACCCCTTAGAGGTAAAGCGATTCAGTACAGCTGCAAGGAGGTATTTTATGTTCCTCTTTCCTTAATATTTATGGAAGCTCACAAGAGGAGGCGAGGAAGAGACAGGGTGGAGGTTGAGTGGGAGGGGGAAGAGTTGGGTTGGGGTGTGGCATTGGGGAAAGGTTTAGAGTGGGGGTGGGGCATGGGGTTGAGCACCCCCAGGGACAATTGGAAACCGGAACTCATCATTAGAAACATGCCAGACCCCCACAGAGGGAGTAGCGGGCTGCTGAATCATAAGCACTGGAGTCCAGCAGTCGGAGATCTCAGTGTAACTCGGCATGTGCATTGCTGACCTCTGAGTGAGTATTATTCTTAGCAGAGTGACAGAGATATGAAAAATGGAAAAGCCCCATTCGCTCAGGGAATCAATGGCCCTGGGGCCAGGGCAGGGTCTCTTCCCCCATACTTCCTAAATCCCTTCCCTGGAATCCCCTGTGTGTGTGTGTCAGAGAGGACTGAAATTCTTTTCTCTCTCTCTCCTCTAGGATGTCAGAACCACCTTGAGCAGGTATGTGGCTCCCTCGCACTCCACAATGCTGGGAAAGAGCTTGATGATGAGGGTAGCACCGCATCTCCCCGGGACTCTACAGCAAAATGTGTGGGGAGATCACATGTTGGATACAAATCTCTCTGATCAACTTCATCCTGGGGTGCTAACACTTGTACAGAAGACTCTGGAATTCTCCAGTCAGTGGGAAAGAGTATTTTCTAGAGATGTCCCATCCCTGGGGGACTGGCTGCCTCAGGATTGTGGGGATGGAATATGGGCCTGTCACTGCTGGTCACTGGTCACTATTCAGCCCAGGGCATTAGTTTTCAAGAGCCTTTCCCCATCTGAGGGCTGTTTGGAGACCTGTGAGAAATGAGCTAGGGAAGGGGTAGTTGGTGTCTCAGTCTAGTTCCTAGAGGCAGATTTCTGCAGCACTTCACCTGGGAACCTCCTGTCCCTCAGAGCATGGAGGCCAAGGAGCGAATTGGCCATGGAGACTCAATTCCCCTTTTGTCCCCAGAGCTGGTCTCTCCAGACCAGAGTTGAAGAATATTAATGACCTTTGAAGAAAAGGTTGCTTGGCCCTGGGCTGTGTTGCACCTGCTCTGAGGCTGGGAGAAGTCGAGGAATTCTAACTCCAGGCCCATTAGAGCAGCGACTCACTAGCCAGAACTTATAATGAGTCACACAGTAAAATATAATCACGTGAAATTGTTTCCCTCCAGGTGTGAGAAGGGGAAGTTCCAGCAGCCAGAGGAGATTTCTCCTGAACTGGAAGAGCGAGTCAGTGGTTTCTGCCAGAAAACGATTGTGCTAATGGAGATTCTGGGGAAGTTCAAAGGTACCTAGAAGGGATCTAGGAATGGAAATTGGGATAAGCCTCTGAGAAGAGAATGGTGCTGATCAATTGGTTCACACTTAGATGATGCTGTTAAATTAAGAAATGACTCAAAGACTTTAAGGCCAGACGGGACCATCATGATCATCCAGTCCGACCAACTGCACACTGCAGGCCACAGAATCTCACCCACCGACTCCTGCAATTGACCCCTAACCTCTGGCCAAGTTACTGAAGTCCTTAAATCATGATTTTAAAACTTCAAGTGTAACTGGTTGAGCACTCAGCAGTGCGGCGCCTCCTGCTGGTCAGTCAAGGAATTAGCTTTCTCGCTCCAGAGTGCCCACTGCTGGCCAGTGTCTCTCCTGCCTCAGGCCCCTCCATGTCCCTCCTGGACCCCAGTGCCCCTTACCTTGGGGTTCTGCCCACAGCAGTACCCCCACACTCTGGGTCTCCTCTCCCAGGGGCATCCCAACCCTCTATACCCACTTTGCCTCAGTGGTTACTGTCAGTCATCTAGCCCCTTTCTCTGGGGCAGCCTGCAGTCCGCAATGTCCACTCATCATTAGCAAAGGGGTTGGACCTACTGCCTTTCTAGCCCTAGTACCATCCCTGGCCCTTAACAAGGCCTCAGCGTCCCCAGTTCTGCCTGTCCCACCCCAGCCCTGCTCTGTGTAAGGTACCCTGCTCCCAGGCAGCCCTGCAGTGAGACTCTTGCCTGCCTAGCTCCCAGCCCTTTGATCAGGGCCAGTTGTGACCTAATTGGGTGTGGCCCCAGCTGTGGCTGCCTCCCCAGTCAGCCGACCTCAGCTGCTTTTCACCTTTTACCTCTTTTTATCCCAGGAGGGTGATAACTGCCCGGCTACACAAGTTACAGAGAATCCACCATTGACTCTAGGTTAAAACTGCAAGTGACCCGTGCCCCAGGCTGCAGAGGAAGGAAGGAAAAAAATCCCCAGGCTCTCTGTCAATGACTTGGGGGGAAATTCCTTCTCCACCCCAGACATGATGGTCAGTTGGATACCGAGCATTTTGGCAAGACCCAACAGCTAGACACGTGGCAAAGAACTCTCGATAGCTCAGAGCCCTCCCCGTCTACTGCCCCATCACCAGGCATGGGGCACATTTCTCAAAGGCGGATCCAGCCCATCACTGTGCTCGAGTCCCATATAGCAGCTAGTCTGGGCCAAATGGGCTGTAGGGAAGGAGAAAGCCCCTCCCCTATGGTCAGGGATCCCTTCAGCACAGAAGCCTCTGGTGCCTCCTCCCCAGCAGCTGCATGCACAAGGCGGGTTCCTGAGAGGGCTGGGAATGGGGTGGGGGTGGTGAGGGTAGTTGGAAGAGGGAGGGGGTGGATAAGGGATAGTGTAAAGCTGGACCTCTGACACTCTGCACGCTGGGCAAGACCCACGGGGGCCATTGTCACAGGGATGTAGCTCTGGCTGGCTTCAGAACTTCCTCAGCCTGTGCCAAGGTCTGCACCGGCCCCTGCAGCCACTGAACAGCAGAGTCACAAATGGCCCCTCCCCTCTCCTTTTCCCGGTACAGGGGGGAATCGGACCCTTTGAGCCAACCCTCCCCCACCTCAATTTCCACCTTGATAAAATAATTTTACTATTATTTCCATTATGAGGTCCCGTCGTGCTGCTCTCTGTAGAGGCGCTGAGTAAACAGACCTAACAGCTCACAATTAGAGCCAGGATTTCACAAACTCTGAACATCCCGTTAGTGTCAAAGGGACCTATGTGGGTAAAGTTACTTTTATGCCAAAGTCTTTGTATGATCTGGGTCTAGGTTACGACAAAAGGCAGTAAGTGAATGAAACAAACCAACTGCGGTCTGAAGGGTGGTAGGGGTGATGAGGGGAAAAGTAAATCTCACTTACAGATTGTGGGTTCTGGGCTGGTTGTGAGGCTGCAGGGATGCTGGCTCCATTGCTGAGAGATGCCTGATTGAGATGGGAAAATAGATTTCAGACCTTTTTATATTAAATATCTGAGTGTGTCTCTGGGCCTCTCTGTCTGTTTCTCTGTCATAATTATGAAACAGTTTCAGAGTGGGGATGCTCTTATGAATATGAAAGTCTGAAATCTCACCTCTCTTCTCCTTTCTCCCCCAAGACACTCTGCCGTCTGAACTGGAGAGAAAAAGGGGAGAATTATTTGGAGCACACAGACAGGGTGAATCTGCCGGTGAAGATTGCCTTTAAATTGTGAGAAAATTCCAGAGAAAACATCTTCATGAGATTGTAGCTAAAGTTACCAACCAAACTGACAGCGACCATGACACACACAGTCCTAAAAATAACACATTAAACGGTAAGGAGATCCAGGGGCCCATGTCTCCCCCCACAACACACACACACACACTTTTAAAGGTGGGATGACCAGGACACTTTTCAGCATGGGCACAGTTTGGGGGAAGAGGGCCACGTTGCCCCACACACACACACTGCAAGCCTTGGCAGGGGTGGAGCATGGCAGGCAGTGTCTGTGCTTAGGGCAGGGCAACTGATCAGCTCCTGTCTGTGTAGTGCAGCCCCTTCCCGCGGCACCAACCTCTCCCTGGTGCTGGCCTCTCTCAGTGACCCCACCCTTGCTCCTCTTTCCCTGAGGCCCTGGCCAGGCCAGAAGCCAGAACCGGGACACCATCCAGGGACTGCACTGGGGAGCCCTGGATCCTCCACCTGCAGAGGGTGATGCACCCTGGGAGACATGGGCCGGAAGCTGCTCTCAGAGCCCCCGGACCCATTTCCAGGGCAGATGGAGTGTCAGGGGCTCTCCATAGTGGGCAAGTCTCCCAGGCTGGATGGGGGCAGGGCCTCAGTCAGAGCCATGGAGCGGGCGGGGACACAAAAACAGTCCTGACACCACCCTTAGTGCTGAGTTCATGCCCATGCTGATGAACAGAAACATTCTTAACTGAGTTGTCCGCAAACAGAGCTCCCTGCCACATCCCTCTGCTTCACCCCGGTGCAGGGGGTCTCCCCATTGCTCTTCTCCAACATCCTGCCTTTCCTTTGGGCAGGGCTGGGTTCGCCCACTGGAACTGCTCACTGCTTCCTGGATTGGGGAGATGCTCTCCCTGTGATGCTGGCAGCTCCTCCCCTCTCTCTGGACTGGGGATGGGGCTACCCCACCCAATGCCACCTCCTACTCTCTGGTCTTAAGTGGCTGTTCCCCATTGCTGCCCCTTCCTCCCTGTTCCCTGGCCTGGGAGTGGAGGCTGCATTAGGGGAGGGAGCTTCCCTCTGGGGTATAAAGCTGGTACCTGCCACTTCTGCTCCCTCAATAAAAGCTTCTGACGCCTTCCTGGCTGTGTCTGTGCTGCTGGGAATGGGGCAACACCAGCAGCGGGATGTGGGAGCTGAAGCCTCTGTGATAAATGAGAAACTAATGAAGTGGGACCTGTTACATAGACTGAGGAGCTGCAGTGACACCTCTGCTCAGTCTCAAGTGCCCAGGACAGAGGCAGCTTCCTGGGATCAAGGCTTGTCCCAGCCAGGACGGGGCTGCTGGGGAGTGTGAGAAATGGTCCCAGCCTCCCCCAGGGCTGAGCTCTGCCCCTAATGCTCTGATTCTCTCTTCCCCCAGTGAATGTGACTCTGGATCCAGACACGGCTCATCCCATCCTCATCCTGTCTGAGGATCGGAAAAGTGTGAGGTGGGGAGACACGCAGCAGCAACTGCCCAACAATCCTGAGAGATTTGACACTGTGCCCTATGTGCTGGGCTGTGAGGGATTCACCTCGGGGAGACATTGCTGGGAGGTGGAGGTGGGGGATGGGCCATTCTGGGCTGTGGGGGTGGCCAGAGAGTCTGTGGGGAGGAAGGGAGAGATCAGCCGTAGCCCTGAGGGGGGGATCTGGGCTGTGGAGCGGTTGGGGGGCAGTTCCGGGCTCTCACCTCCCCTGTGACCCCCCTGCCCCTGAGCCGGGCCCCCAGCAGGATCCGGGTTTGCCTGGACTGTGACCGGGGGCAGGTGACATTTATCGATGCTGGTGACGAGGCCCCGATCTTCACTTTCCTGCCGGGCTCCGTCCCTGGGGAGAGAATCCGACCCTGGCTCTGGCTCTGGGTTTGGCGGGGATCCCGGCTCTGCCTGTGTCCCTGAGACACACAGCAGAGGGGGGAACTTGAAATCAGCCTCTCTAGCCACACACAGCCCAGTCTCTATGACCTTGGAGGACTCCCGTCTACCCAGCCTCTGGCTCATCTCTATGGCCCCTGGAAGCACCTCCCCCGCCCTCTTTGCAGCCCCAGGGATGGGAGGGGGAAGAACCCCTGAAGCTGCAGGAGGGGCCCTGAGGGGCAGAGGTGGGGGCTTGGCAGGGGGCAGAACTAACAGCCGGGCTGGGGACAGGCAGAGGTGGGGGTGGCAGGGACACAGCATGAATCAATCAGGGTTTGGAGGGTTGGGGAGAAGCAGCAGCAGCCAGGAGCTTTTTGTACAGATCTGTGTCCTTAGAGCTCACTGGGGGCTCCCAGCCCGGGATCAGCACGAGGGGAAGGGATAAGATCAGGGAAAGAAGAGAACAGCCGAGGGGGATGATCTGTGACGGGGGGGGGAGAGACACAGGGAAATAAACGGGGATAGGAAGTGAGGCTAGAACAATAATGAATAGAAAAGGACAGTACAAAAGGAAAGGGAATGTGAGCGGGACGGGGAGATTTATTACACGTTACTGAAAGTGAGACTGTAACTCATTAATTCCCTGTATTAATTCCGGGACAACTGTCCTGTTGTTGTGCCATTAAAAAACTGTTCTCAGTGGTTGGGGAATCTCCTTTCCATGCTGTGGTTATTAAGGCTCCTTCTCGGCTCCATTTTCTTACCACCTTTAGTTACTGACTGTAAATAAAACTTTACAAACGATTCTTTGTGCTTGTTCCACTTTACTGTCCCAGCTGCAGGTGCTGGTGGCAGAGTCCTGGGATTTGCTTCCTGACTTGGTTGTGCCCCCCCCAACCCCCACAGAGAATATTGTGCCCCTAATAGTTTGGGGTTTACTGGGATGTGTCATGCTCCAGCCGGGGCTCTGTCTCTGTTCTTAATTTGTAGGCAACTAGAAAATCAAACTCTGCAAAGCTGAGTTAGGGGCTAAACTCCCTAGACAATGGATGGGCATCACAGGCACCTTACAGTGCGATGAACAAAAGCCAGCTCACTAGGCGGGGAGCCATCTCAGCTAGGCAATGGGAGAGGCGACAAGGGGGGAGGAGTGTCCCAAGCCCTGCCCCCTCTCACAGACAGGTGCCTAAATCGGGGCTGCAGAGAGGTGTCTACGTCTGCTTAGCCACCCAGAGACGGGAACCCAGCATCTGACGTCAGGTGGCTCAGGCGCCTAAGGCATTTCTTGCTGGAATGAGGTCGGCACCTGCCTCGCTCCACAGGAAAGGGTGAGGGGAGAGAAGCAGGAGGTGGTTTTGGTGCTATCATCTGCCTTATAACAGCCCCATGGTGAGAGCACTCAGCTGGCACCTGGGAGACCCACGTTCAGTTCTCCCATCAAGCTGTGGGCAGCAGCTCACGAACGTGAGTACCAACCTCAGGGCAAACAGCTATAAACCAGGCCACAGACTCCCACTGGTCGTGTGTCCTGTATTTAGACCTCACCTCCCAGGTATGAAGTGAGAACACTCAAGCACTAGAACAGCCTGAACATGGAGTCACAGACAGTCCCCTTGGGTTCTCCCGTCTGTCTCGCTGCTTTTCTGCCTCCTCCCCTGCTGCATCTCCCTGCTCCCCATACCGGGGTGGCCCCCCGTGGTACCGCAGCCCCGTGCCGCTCTCAGAAGCGGCTGGCACAGCACCAGGTCCCTGGGGCCCAGGGGCGGGGTAAAGGGCTCCATGTGTTGGTCCAGGCACCACCCCCAGCAGCTCCCATAGGCTGGGAACAGGAACTGCGGCCAATGGGAGCTTCGAGGGAGGTACCTGGAGGCATGACAAGGGCAGCACTCAGAGTCCTGTGCCCCTCCCCCAACCCCAGGGGCCACGCAGGGTGAGTGGTGCGGTGTGGAGCCAGGGCAGGCAGGCAGGGAGCGCGCCGCTGCAGGTAAGCGGTGCCAGGTCAGAGCCCAAACCCCTCCTGCACCATGCCCCCAACTCTCTGCCCTGAGGCCCCTGCCTGCACCTCGCACCCCTCCTGCGCCCCAACTCCCTGTCCTGAGCCCCCTGCCTACACCTCGCACCCCTCCTGCACCCCAACTCCCTGTCCTGAGCCCCCTGCCTGCACCTCGCACCCCTCCAGCACCCCAACTCCCTGTCCTGAGACCCCTGACTGCACCTCGCACCCCTTCTGCACCCCAATTTCCTGTCCTGAGACCCCTGCCTGCACCTTGCACCCCTCCTGCACCCCAACCCACTGTCCTGAGCCCCCTGCCTGCACCTCGCACCCCTCCTGCACCCCAACTCCCTGTCCTGAGCCCCCTGCCTGCACCTTGCACCCCTCCTGCACCCCAACTCCCTGTCCTTAGCCCCTTCCTGCACACTGCACCCCCTCACACACACCAACCTTTAAGATATTCGCCTTTAAAGAAAGAAAGAAATAAAATTCCCGGGGTGCACACCCGAATGGAATGTGCTGCGCACGCCTGTGAGTGTGATCCTGCAGTGCCAGGAGACACAGACAGGAGGGAGTGGAAGCAGCAGGCTGCCGGCTGAGCAGCTTCCAAGCCACAGGGGGCTGCTCTGCCTTTGCTGCTGGCTCCAGCAAGGCTCCCTGAGCAAGCTCACTCCCCACCCCTCTCAGCCCGGCCCCTGCCTGACCAGTAGGGCCTAAAAAATAGGAGGGCCTAAGGCTAAAGCCACATTAGCCTAATGGGTAATCGGGCCCTACCCAGAGACCTGGAGCAGGAGACAGTGTCTGCCCAGCCCAGGAAGAGCCATTAACAGAACCCCTTGTACCCGAAGACAAAGGGAGCAGGAGGTGGCAGTGCTGGAGGGAGAGACTCTCCCTAATCCAGGAACAGGAAAGAGCCCCCCTCAGCCCAAGGCAAAGGGATGTGGCAGCCCTGAGGGGGAGACGTCTCCATTCATGTCTCTGAATTTAATATTTCAGACATGTAGAAATAGTCACCAGAACTCAGGTGGTCAGAGTTAAGGATGTTTGAATGTTGCGTACTGAGAAAGTGTCTGTTTATTAGTGTGTGTGTGTGTGTGTGTGTGTGTGTGTATCCCAGACCCGGTTAGGTGCCACCGGACTGCAGTAAGTGGAACCCAAGCAACTGGGCCCCAGGATCCCCAGATAATTCAAGCCTCTGGGACTAGATCAGAGCCCATCCACTGCTCCAGTCTTGGGGTCCCTGGGCACATTCTTGGGAGGCTCTCTAGCCTCCTACCTGAGGCGTGAAACCCGCTGCCTAACCCCCAGTGCAGAGCTGACCCTCCAGACTCCCCCATGCCTGAATGAACCGTCTCCCAGAACTCCAGGCTAAGGTGAGAGCCTGCTGCTTTCAGCTGAATTCTCTCTGGGGGCACATTGTGACCATTTAACACATGGAGAGCTCTTTGCACACATCCAACATTATTGCTCTTTCACTTAACCAGCTAAAACACAAGAGAGTTCCAGGGCCGGCTCTAACACTTCTGCCGCCTCAAGCAGAAAAAAAGAGTGCCACCCGCCCCCTCCCCGAGCGCTGCGTCGCACCGCCCAAGTCCCCGCCCCCCCCTGCCCAGCGCCGCCTGTCCATACCAAAAACAACAAAACCAAACCCCGATCGCCGCCTCCTCCCAAGGTGCCGCCCCAAGCACGTGCTTGGTCGGCTGGTGCCTGGAGCCGGCTCTGGCTGCTAAGGTCTGCACTGGCCCTTGCAGTCACTGAGTAGGGGGCCTACTGAACCACCCCTCTCTCTGCCTCAGTTTTCCCATCTATACAATGCCTGTGTGTCTCTTCGCATTACAGTCTATGGAGGACGAGGGCCTCATGGTGCTGAGCTCTGAGCAGACACTGAGCAAGTAGACCCAGAAAGCGAATGAGTCAGTGTCCTGATCCTGAAAAGTCATAATTTACTGAGAATAGGGCAGAGCACAAAAATATCACCCCAGCTGTCTGACTGAATGTCTCTAAGTAACCAGCTGCACACGGTACATCCCCAGGGCCCAGGGAGAGAAATGACAGGTATGATATGCACCATTCCAGTCTTTTTCCTTCCTGTAACCCTGTACCAAAGCACTGAATCTGCTCTGCTCTGCAATGCTGAGTGAAGACCCAGGTACCTGAGGGAGCAGCAGGGGAAAGGTGTTTGAACGATGCCTGCAAATCTCAAGCCCTGCGGAGACCAAGGAAAGATCAGCACTTCCCTCTGCTGAGCTGCAACGTCTATTAACCACATTGTTAAACTGCTGCAACGCTGGACTCAGGTAACTAGCTGCATCCGCAGCAGCATCTCTGCCCAGCACGGCTCCCCTGCCACAGCTGAATTCCCTCTCCTTGTCCCTGATGGCGGCTTCCCAGACTGCCCCAGGCCTCCTCAGTCTGTCCCCACATCCCCTCCTGCAGCCGCAATGGGCAAGTGGCCTGAGAGGTCTCTGTTTATCCCACACCAGGTACCCTGCAGGCCCTAGTGCGAGCTCCCCGCACACCCGCTGCCCTCGGCCATTGGGCCCCAGCCCTCACCTGGGGGACAGGAGCTTGGTATCCCCGCAGTCCCTGGTCTCTCTGCTGGGACTGACAAACAGGGAGAAAATGGGGGCAGGGCCTTGCTGGGAGTGGTTGTGTTACAGGGGCACCTGCCCCATTTGGGCTCAGGCTGAGATCCCACCACATTCCACAGGCCCCTGAGCCGCCATCAGATGGACTTTCAGCCTCGGTCTGTGTGGTGATGGGGGAGGCACTGGGTTACTACCCAGGGGGAGCTGCTGCGGGGAAGGAGGAGATTTACCTGTTCATAGATAATTTTAACAGTTCTAAAGCTTCAACTTTTTGACTCTCAGTGTCCAGTCTCATTAAATAGTTCTGGTCTGACCAAAATATTGTCTGATCCCCCCCATAATTTCCCACAACCGTGAACATTTTAATTGGAATGAAATGCTTAAAACCCAGATTGTTGTGCAGCTGTGAAAGTTTAAATCGATAAATATAAAAATTGCTTAACATAAAGATTCTGTCAAAATAATATATTATAAACAAAATTCTGCCCAGCCTGACTATCACTCCTTAGACACCCCGCTCCTGCTCCTCCAGGTTCAGCCTCACAGGGGGATGCCCCAGTGACCCTCCCCACCAGCTCAGGGGCTGATTGCAGGCCGAGAGCCCTTTGGGGTTTTAATTACATGCTGATTTCACTGCAAGTTACCTATCACCTGTGTGGTTGTACATTTTTACACTAAAGCCTCCAGGGGTGAAATTGGCTGGGTCCTTCCAGCTCTGCAAACAACCTGAGTCATTTTCAGGCAAGGAACCACCCCCTTGCTGCTGCAGGCGGGGCATAGTGTGAATTCAGGAAATTGAAACAAAGCCTGTTACAAACTGCCCACAGGGAGCCATGGCTGCAGAGAACCCAGTGGAAAGGCTCCAGGAGGAAGCGACATGTCCCGTCTGTCTGGAGTATTTCACAGAACCTGTCACTCTGGAGTGTGGGCACAATTTCTGCCGAGCCTGCATCAGCCAGTGCTGGGAGGGATCCGATACAGCCGCCTCCTGCCCTCAGTGCAGAGAAACTGTGCAACAGGGAAACCTCAGGCCCAACAGGCAGCTGGCAAATATCCTAGAACTCGTCAAGCGGTTGAGCTTACAGGCAGCAAAAGGAGCAGGAGGGGATGGGGTGTGTGAGAGACACCAGGAGGCTCTGAAACTGTTCTGTGAAGAGGATCAAACCCCCATCTGCGTGATCTGCAGAGAGTCCCGGGCTCACCGCGCTCACAGGGTGGTTCCCATACGGGAGGCTGCCCAGGAGTACAAGGTAGGGAACTGCTGTGAAATTTAATGGGTTAACTTTGGGTGTTTAATGACAGGCTAATTTCACTGAGAGTTACCTGGCACGGGTGTGACTCATCATTCAGCCTGTAAAGTCTTCATTGTGTGGGGAGATGCCACACTGCCTGACCATTAATTTTGTTATAGCAACAGAGGCAAAATATCAAATCTTGAAAGCAGGATCTACACCTCCCCCCCTCCCGAAGCACCGCTCACTCCATACCCCCCGCTCCATTGCTCTCCCCCACCCTCACTCAGGTTCACCGGTCTGTGGCAGGAGATTGGGATTCAGGTGGGGGTGCGGGCTCTGGACTGAGCCTCGGGCAAGGGATTGGGGTGCAGGAGGGGGTTCCAGGCTGGGGCAGTGTTGGGGTGCAGAAAAGGATACGGGGTGCTGGTTCTGGGAGGAGGGTCAGGGCTGGAGTAGGGGGTTAGGGTGCAGGAGGGGGTGAGGGAAGCTGGCTCCAGCTGGGCAGCACTGACTTACCTCCGGTTGCTCCCGGTCAGTAGTGCAGCGGGGCTAACGCAGACTCCCTGCCTGTCCCAACCCTGCGCCACTCCTGGAAGGGGCCAATGTGCCCCTGTGGCCCCTGGAGGGGAGCATGTGGCTACACACGCTGCCCCTCTCTGCAGGAACCACCCCCGCAGCTCCCATTGGCCACAGTTCCCCATTTCTGGCCAATGGGAGCTGCGGAGATGGTCCTTGCAGGCGAGAGCCACGTGAGGGGAACGCTGCCCTCACCCCAGGCTGTGGGGACATGCTGGCCACGTCTGGGAGTGCGGCACGGCTGGGGCAGGCAGGGAGCCTGCCTGCGCTGCCGGAGATCGTGATCGACTGGGAGAATCTCCAGGATCTACTAGTCAATTGCAATTGACTGGTAGGTGACCACTGGTCTAGCTAGACAAAAGGTGGGAAGGGAAACTGAGGCACAAACTGGGGCAGTGAGTTGCACACAATCACCCAGCATGTCAGTGACAGAGCTTAGCATAGAACCCAGATGTCCTTAGACCCTGGCCAAGGCCCAAACCACTTTGCCATGCTGCCATCTTAGCATCTGCCCCACCCAGTGATGAATTGTGTCCGTTAGGAGGGAGAGACGCCTTGATAAAGGTCCCAGGCCCACCAGGGAGAGGAGGTTTCTCACTGGGATTCTGAACTCCTGTGCTGCTCCACGAGGGATTTAACTCAGATGCTGCCGGCCTGCACTAGCGGAGATCACTGGGCTAAAGAGTGTGTGGGACCCCGAGCACCTCCAGTCCGCACACAAAAGGGCTCCAGACAGCTCAGGTCCATGCCAAGTACCACTGGGATTTCACTGGGTTGTAGCAAAACTAACCCCAGGCTGGAGCTGACCAGTGTCAGTCTGACCTGTTCTGTTGTGTACGTGGGCAAGAACCAGCCAAAGTGGTTCCATTAGTCCAGGGTCTCAAACACGCCCCCGCGAGGTTATTTTCTGTGGCCCGCGAGCTCCTCGTGGCCTCCCCCTAGCTTTTATCTAGAGCGGCTCCGGCCCCACGCGCACCAGGGGCAGGGCAGGTTCCCTTCCTGTCGGCTGGCTCTGCCCCGGCGCCGCTCCGGGAAGCGGACGGAACCTGGGGGAGCAGAGGCGCAGGGGTGTGTGTGTTGCTGTTGCTTCAGGCACCACCCGCAGCAGATCCCATTGGCTGCGGTTCCCCGTTCCCAACCAATGGGAGATGCTGGGGGCAGTGCCTGAAGCAACAGCAACACACACACCCCGTGCCCCTGCTCCCGCACATTCCAGCGGCTTCCCGGAGCCTGCCCTTTCCCCAGTGCATGCTGGGACAGAGCCCTTGCTGCACCCCTCCTGCACCCCAACCCCCTTCCCTGAGCTGCCTGCCGCACTCTGCACCCGACCTCCTGCCCTGAACCCCCTGCTGCACCTTGCACCCCAACCCATTGCCCTGAGCCCCCTGCCACACCCCTCCTGCACCCTAACTCCCTGCCCTAACCCCCTGCTGCACCCTTTTTCCCTCCTGCACCCCACACCCCAACTCCCTGCCCTGAGCCCCTGCCTCACCCCACACCCCTCCTGCACCCGCTGGGGGCAGGGAGGGGGCGGAGTTGGGGTGGTGATTTCGGGGAAGGGGTTGGAATGGGGGCAGGGAAGGGGTGGAGTGAGGGCAGGGCTGAGGGTGGTGGGAGGAGGTGTCAGTAATGCGGCCCTCAGGCCAATGTACTAGTCCTCATGTGGCCTCGTGGTCATTTGAGTTTGAAACCCCTGCATGAGTCCCACCAGGCAGCCTTTTGAAATCTCCCAGAATGCACTGCTTCCGGGATCTTTACCAGGGAATGGGACAGTGGGGCATTTGCCCAGGGGGCATCGCCACGGAAAGGCTTTAGGACAGTCGTAGGGCAAACCCAAAGCTGTTCTTTATACAAATCTGCATCATGTCTAATTAGGGAGTTCACTGAGGCATCCCCAGAACATCGGACATGCCCACGCCTGCCTGCATGGGCCCGTCCTCACTAGTATCACTCACCCTGTGTGGGCCCCACCACCGCTTTTTTCAGCGTGCCACCTGCCTGCATCATTCTGCATGAAGGTGCCACTCCCATCCTCATGGGTGTCCTCCTACATCCTCCATCTCCTCCTCTCCCTTTTGCACCAGACAAAGCCACGTTCAGTGCCGAGTCCCTACCGGACAGGGACAGTGCTCCACAAAACTGGGATTGCGCAGCTTCAAACCAGACGAATGCCTCCCGACGTCTCATGGGGTTTGCCCTGGTGCTTAAACCAGCTCTGCCCAACCAGTGCAGTCCCCAGGGCTTCAAGGGTGAAACCCGGGTGGCTTCGAGGATTTGTATCACTTGGTTCTTTAAACCTACAAAACAGGTTTATTGATTCACCCCCATGTAACTCCAGTGCCCTGTTATGCTCTGTACCACTAATCAGTTCACAAATACCAGTAAAGCTTGTCAAGCATCAGAGGAGTAGCCGTGTTAGTCTGGATCTGTAAAAGCAGCAAAGAGTCCTGTGGCACCTTATAGACTAACAGACGTTTTGCAGCATAATACCGAAGAAGTGGGTATTCACCCACGAAAGCTCATGCTGCAAAACATCTGTTAGTCTATAAGGTGCCACAGGACTCTTAGCTGCTTTTACAGTAAAGCTTGGGTATCATTGAAATCTCTAATTACTAAAAACACTGAACCGGAATTGGTAATGAGTCTGAATGTGACACGCTCCCAGTCTCTATTAATGAGGTTTGATCTCCTTGGTGGTCCTGATGTCACAAAGCGATTAGAACCACAGTCATCTTGGGTTTCAGGTGGAAAAACACCCACTTCCAAGCACCTCTCAACTATCCAGATGAAACCTCTCAAATCATTTCTGTTTCTTCAGGAAAGAATCCAGGCCCATTTGAAGACTCTGAGGGAAGAGAGAGAAAAGCTGCTGGGATTGAAAGCGACTGGAGAGGGGAATAGCCGGGAGTATCTGGTAGGTGCCTGTTGTTATGAACCAGCAGGGACTGGTAGTGGGAGGCCTGTTTGGAGGCAAACTCCTGTGTGGCCTTGGTGAACATGGGCTTATGTGTGTGTTTCTCAATGACCATGGATTGTTGGGTTTGATTCATGTGTAGACAAGCCCTAAGCTTTGTGGCTTACCCAGAAATCCCCCCAAGTGAACTGAATGTCCCTGTGAAGTGCTGTCCACTGGGTCTAGACATTTTGTGCATTTTTAAAATGTTTGTTTCTTTTAACTCCCCTGACGTCTCTGTCAGTGTAGTGCTGAGTCCTGCCTCCTGCTGCTCTGGGTCTGAATTTCCACAGACCATAAATAACAGAAGATGCTGACCATGACTGACAGAGAAACTTCCCTTTCACAGGGACACAGGGGCCAAAGGGGAAGGTGTGAGAGAATCCCCTGCCTAGTACCTACAGGGTAGAGTCAAATGTCAGAAATTGTAGGATTTTCACAGAAAATCACCCTCCTGCACTCAGCACTCCATGAAAGGACCCTGGGCTCCATCCATGTCCCTGACCAGCCCTTGCCCTATTTCATACAGAAACAAACACAAACCGAGAGGCAGAAGATTGTGTCTGAATTTCAGCAACTGCAGCAGTTCCTGGAGGAACAAGAGCGACTCCTGCTGACCCAGCTGGAGAAGCTTGATGAGGAGATTGTGAGGATCCAGAATGAAAATGTCAGTAAACTCTCCGAGCAGATTTCCCATCTCAGTGAGCTGATCCGTGAGCTGGAGGGGAAGTGTCAGAAGCCAGCGAGTGAATTCCTACAGGTGAGACTGATTGAGAAACATAGGTGGGTGCTCCAGGACAGCCAGCTCTCCCCCTCAGTGCTACCCACCTTCAGCCCTGCTGATCAACTCCTCCCCCTTCTTCCAGCACCATCTGCCTGCTGCAATCAGCTGTTCCACTGTGTGCAGGAGATGCTGGGAGGGAGCGGGAGGAGTGGGGAGGGAGTGTGCTCAGGTTAGGATTCCCTCCCCGCTTTGAACTCTGGGGTACAGATGTGGGGACCCACATGAAAGACCCCCTAATCTTATATTCCATCAGTTTAGGTTAAAAACTTCCCCAAGGCACAAATTCCTTTCCTTGTCCTTGGACGGTATTGCTGCCACCACCACCAACTGATTTTAAACAAACATTCAGAGATGGGTCACTTGGAATCCCTATTTCCCCCAAATATCCCCCCAAGCGCCTTCACCCCATTTCCTGTGGAGGCTTGAGAATAATATACCAACCAATTCCCTTTAATTAAAGTACAGACCAGACCCTTATCTTTAGGACACTAAAATCAATCAGGTTCTTTAAAGAAGAACTTTATAATAAAGAAAAAAGTACAAGAATCACACCTGCAAAATCAGGATGGAAGGTAATTTTACAGGGTAATAAAAAGATTTAAAAGAGAGGACTCCCCTCTGGACTCAGCTTCACAGTTACAAAAACAGGAATAAAACTACCTCTTCGCATAGGGAAAATTCACAAGCTAAAACAAAAAATAACCTAACGCATTTCCTTGCCTTAGTCAGAATTTTTGTAATCTTAGATGGATCTTTTCAGGTAGGTTTTCAGGAGATGTTGTACCTGCTTGGTCTATCTCTCTATCAGGAGAGGGAACAAACAAACAGAGCCCAAACAAAACCTCCCGCAAGCCACCAGATTTGAAAGTATCTTCTTTCCTTATCGGTCCTTCTGGTCAGGAGCCAACCAGGTTATCTGAGCTTCTTAACCCCTTAGAGGTAAAGCGATTCAGTACAGCTGCAGGGAGGTATTTTATGTGACTCGTTGCTTTATATTTATGGCAGCTCACAAGAGGAGGCGGGGAAGAGAGAGTGTGGAGGTTGAGTGGGAGGGGGAAGAGTTGGGTTGGGGTGTGGCATTGGGGAAAGGTTTGGAGTGGAGGTGGGGCATGGGGTTGAGCACCCCCAGGGACAATTGGAAACCGGCACTCATCATTAGACACATGCCAGACCCCCACAGAGGGAGGAGCGGGCTGCTGAATCATAAGCACTGGAGTTCAGCAGTCAGAGATCCCAGTGTAACTCGGCATATGCATTGCTGACATCTAAGTGAGTATTATTTGTAGCAGAGTCACAGAGATATAAAAGATGGAAAAGCCCCATTAGCTCAGGGAATCAATGGCCCTGGGGCCAGGGCAGGGTCTCTTCCCCCATACTTCCTAAATCCCTTCCCTGGAATCCCCTGTGTGTGTGTGTCAGAGAGGACTGAAATTCTTTTGTCTCTCTCTCTTCTAGGATGTCAGAACCACCTTGAGCAGGTATGTGGCTCCGTCGCACTCCACAATGCTGGGAAAGAGCTTGATGATGAGGGTAGCACCGCATCTCCCCAGGGCTCTACAGCAAAATGTGTGGGGAGATCACGTGTTGGATACAAATCTCTCTGATCAACTCCATCCTGGGGTGCTAACTCTTGTACAGAAGACTCTGGAATTCTCCAGTCAGTGGGAAGGACTGACCTCAAGTATTTTGTAGAGATGTCACATCCCTGGGGGACTGGCTGCCTCAGGATTGTGGGGATGGAATATGGGCCTGTCACTGCTGGGTACTGGTCACTATTCAGCCCAGGGCAGTAGTTTTCAAGAGCCTTTCCCCATCTCAGGGCTGTTTGGAGACCTGTGAGAAATGAGCTGGGGAAGGGGTAGTTGGTGTCTCAGTCTAGTTCCTAGAGGCAGATTTTTACAGCACTTCATCTGGGAACCTCCTGTCCCTCAGAGCATGGAAGCCAAGGAGTGAATTGGCCATGGAGACTCAATTCCCCTTTTGTCCCCAGAGCTGATCTCTCCAGACCAGAGTTGAAGAATATTAATGACTTTTGAAGGGAAGACTGCTTGGCCCTGGGTTGCGTTGCACCTGCGCTGAGGCTGGGAGAAGTCGAGGAATTCTAACTCCAGGCCCATTAGAGCAGCAACTCACTAGCCAGAACTTATAATGAGTCACACAGTAAAATATAATCACGTGAAATTGTTTCCCTCCAGGTATGAGAAGGGGAAGTTCCAGCAGCCAGAGGAGATTTCTCCTGAACTGGAAGAGCGAGTCAGTGGTTTCTGCCAGAAAACGATGGTGCTAATGGAGATTCTGGGGAAGTTCAAAGGTACTTAGAAGGGATCTAGGAATGGAAATTGGGATGAGCCTCTGAGAAGAGAATGGTGCTGATCAATTGGTTCACACTTAGATGATGCTGTTAAATTAAGAAATGACTCAAAGACTTTAAGGCCAGAAGGCACCATCATGATCATCCAGTCTGACCAACTGCACACTGCAGGCCACAGAATCTCACCCACCCACTCCTGCAATTGACCCCTAACCTCTGGCCAAGTTACTGAAGTTCTCAAAACATGATTTTATAACTTCAAGTGTAACTGGTTGAGCACTCAGCAGTGTGGCGACTCCTGCTGGTCAGTCAGGGAATTAGCTTTCCCGCTGCAGAGCGCCCACTGCTGGCCAGTGTCTCTCCTGGCTCAGGCCCCTCCTGGACCCTTACCTTGGAGTTCTGCCCACAGCAGTACCCCCACACTCTGGGTCTCCCCTCCCAGGGGCATCCCAACCCTCTATACCCACCTTGCCTCAGTGGTTACTGCCAGTCATCTAGCCCCCTTTCTCTGGGGCAGCCTGCAGTCCACAATGTCCACTCATCATTAGCAAGGGGGTTGCACCTACTGCCTTTCTAGCCCTAGTACCATCCCTGGCCCTTAACAAGGCCTCAGCCTGGGGACTTGCCAGGCCAGAGCTCCCCAGCTCTGCCTGCCCCGCCCCAGCCCTGCTCTGTGTAAGGTACCCTGTGCTCCCAGGCAGCCCTGCAGTGAGACTCTTGCCTGCCTAGCTCCCAGCCCTTTGATCAGGGCCAGTTGTGACCTAAATGGGTGTGGCCCCAGCTGTGGCTGCCTCCCCAGTCAGCCGACCTCAGCTGCTTTTCACCTTTTACCTCGTTTTATCCCAGGAACAGGGTAACTGCCCCACTACACAAGTTACACAGAATCCACCATTGACTCTAGGCTAAAACTGCAACTGACCCGTGCCCCAGGCTGCAGAGGAAGGAAGGAAAAGAATCCCCAGGCTCTCTGTCCATCTGACTTGGGGGGAAATTCCTTCCCCACCCCAGATATGATGGTCAGTTGAATACTGAGCATTTTGGCAAGACCCAACAGCCAGACACGTGGCAAAGAACTCTCTATAGCTCAGAGCCCTCCCCGTCTACTGCCCCATCACCAGCCATGGGGCACATTTCTCAAAGTGGATCCAGCACATCACTGAGCTCTGGTCCCGTTTGCAGCTAGTTTCGGCCAAATGGGCTGCAGGGAAGGAGAAAGCCCCTCCCCTATGGTCAGGGATCCCTTCAGCACAGGAGCCTCTGGTGCCTCCTCCACAGCAGTTGTAGGCACAAGGCGTGTTCCTGAGAGGGCTGGGAATGGGGTGGGGTTGGTGAGGGCGGGTGGAAGAGGGAGGGGGTGGACGAGGGACAGAGGGAGGTGGGCAGTGTAAAGCTGGGCCTCGGACACTCTGTACGCTGGGCAAGACACACGGGTGCCATTGTCATAGGGATGTAGCTCTGGCTGGCTTCAGAACTTCCTCAGCCTGTGCCAAGGTCTGCACCGGCCCCTGCAGCCACTGAACAGCAGAGTCACACATGGCCCCTCCCGTCTCTCCTTTTCCCGGTACAGGGGGGAATCGGACCCTTTGAGCCAACCCTCCCCCACCTCAATTTCCACCTTGATAAAATAATTTTACTATTATTTCCACTTCTGCCTATGGAGGACGAGGTCCCGTCGTGCTGCTCTCTGTAGAGGCGCTGAGTAAACAGACCCAACAGCTCACAGTTAGAGCCAGAATTTCACAAACTCTGAACATCCCATTAGTGTCAAAGGGACCCAAGTGGGTAAAGTTACCTTTATGCCAAAGTCTTTGTATGATCTGGGTCTAGGTTAGGACAAAAGGCAGTAAGTGAATGAGACAAACCAACTGGAGTCTGAAGGGAGGGGGGGGGATGAGGAGGGAAAAGTAAATCTCACTGACAGATTGTGGGTCCTGGGATAGTTGTGAGGCTGTAAGGCTGCTGGCTCCATTGCTGAGAGATGCCTGATTGAGAGGGGAAAATAGATTTCAGACCTTTTTATATTAAATACCTGAGTGTGTCTCTGGGCCTCTCTGTCTGTTTCTCTCTCATAATTATAAAACAGTTTCAGTGTGGGGATGCTCTTATGAATATGAAAGTCTGAAATCTCACCTCTCTTCTCCTTTCTCCCCCAAGACACTCTGCCATCTGAATTGGAGAGAAAAAGGGGAGGATCATTTGGAGCACACAGAGAGGGTGAGTCTGCGGGTGAAGATTGCCTTTAAATTATGAGAAAATTCCAGAGAAAACGTCTTCATGAGATTGTAGCTAAAGTTACCAACCAAACTGACAGCGACCATGACACACACAGCCCTAAAAATAACACATTAAACGGTAAGGAGATCCAGGGGCCCATGTCTGCCCCCACAACACACACACACACTTTTAAAGGTGGGATGACCAGGACACTTTTCAGCATGGGCATAGTTTGGGGGAAGAGGGCCACGTTGCCCCCCGCCACACACTGCAAGCCTTGGCAGGGGTGGAGCATGGCAGGCAGTATCTATGCTTAGGGCAGGGCAGCTGAGCAGCTCCTCTCTGTGTAGTGCAGCCCCTGCCCGCAGCACCAATCTCTTCCTGGTGCTGGCCTCTCTCAATGGCCCCACCCCTGCTCCTCTTTCCCTGAGGCCCTGGCCAGGCCAGAAGCCAGAACCAGGCTGCCATCCAGGGACTGCACTGGGAAGCCCTGGATCCTCCACCTGCCCAGGGTGGTGCACCCCGGGGAGTGGGGACATGGGCTGGGGACTGCTGCCAAAGGCCCATGGACCCATGTCCAGGGCAGGTGGAGTGTCAGGGGCTCTCCATAGCGGGCAAGTCTCCCAGCCTGGCCAGAGGGCAGGGCCATGGAGGGGGCGGGGATACAAAAACAGTCCTGACACCAACCCTAGTGCTGAGTTCATGCCCATTCTGATGAACAGAAACACTCTTAACTGAGACGCTCCTGAACAGAGCTCCCTGCCACATCCCTCTGCTTCACCCCGGTGCAGGGGGTCCCCCATCGCTCTTCTCCAACATCCTGCCTTTCCTCTGGGCAGGGCTGGGCTCTCCCATTGGAGCCGCTCCCTGCTTCCTGGACTGGGGAGATGCTCTTCCTGTGAGACTGGCAGCTCCTCCTTTCTCTCTAGGCTGGAGATGGTGCTACCCCACCCAGTGCCACCTCCTACTCTCTGGTCTTAAGTGGCTGTTCCCCATTGCTGCACCTTCCTCTTTGTTCCCTGGCCTGGGACTGGAGGCTGCATTAGGGAGGGAGCTTCCCTCTGGGGTTTAAAGCTGGTGCCTGCCACTTCTGCTCCCTCAATAAAAACTTCTGACACCTTTCTGGCTGTGTCTGTGCTGCTGGGAATGGGGCAACACCAGCAGCGGGATGTGGGAGCTGAAGCCTCTGTGATAAATGAGAAACTAATGAAGTGGGACCCGTTACAAAGACTGAGGAGCTGCAGTGACATCTCTGCTCAGTCTCAGGGCTGGTCTCCACTGGGTGGCGGTGTGGGGTCGATCTAAGATACGCAACTTCAGCTACGTGAATAGCATAGCTGAAGTCGAAGTATCTTAGATTGATTTACCTCTCGTCCTCACGGCGTGGGATCGACGTCCGTGGCTCCCCCTGTCGACTGCTCTACCGCCGTTCATGCTGGTGGAATTCCGGAGTCAACAGGAACGCGTTTGGGGATCGATATATCGCGTCTCAATCGATCGCTACCCGCTGATACGGCAGGTAGTCTAGACGTACCCTCAGGTGTCCAGGACAGAGGCAGTTCCCTGGGATCCGGGACTGTCCCAGCCTGAACGGGGCTGCTGGGGAGTGTGAGAAATGGCCCCAGACTCCCCCAGGGCTGAGCTCTGCCCCTAACGCTCTGATTCTCTCTCCAGTGAATGTGACTCTGGATCCAGACACGGCTCATCCCAACCTTGTCCTGTCTGAGGATCGGAAAAGTGTGAGAGGGGGAAACACACGACAGCGACTGCCCAACAACCCTGAGAGATTTGACACTGCTCTGTGTGTGCTGGGCTGTGAGGGATTCACCTCTGGGAGACATTGCTGGGAGGTGGAGGTGGGGGGTTGGAGAGACTGGGCTGTGGGGGTGGCCAGCGATTCTGTGAGGAGGAAGGGAAGGATCAGGTATCGCCCTGATGGGGGTATCTGGGCTGTGGAGCGGCACTGGCTGGGTCAGTTCCAAGCTCTCACCTACTGTGTGACCCCCCTGCCCCTGAGCCGGACCCCCAGCAGGATCCGGGTTTGTCTGGACTGTGACCGGGGGCAGGTGACATTTATCGATGCTGGTGACGAGGCCCCAATCTTCACTTTCCCGCCGGACTCCGACTTTGGGGGGAAAATCCGACCCTGGTTCTTTGTGGGGCCAGGATCACGGCTCTGCCTGTGTCCCTGAGACATGCAGCAGAGGCAGGAACCGGAAATCAGCCTCTCTAGACACACACAGCCCAGTCTGTATGACCTCTGGCTCCTCATCTCTATGGCCCCTGGAAGCACCTCCCCTCCCTCTCGGCAGCCTCAGGGATGGGGGAGGAGGGGGAAGACCCCTGGGGCTGCAGGAGGGGCCCTGAGGGGCAGAGGTGGGGGCTGGGCAGGGGGTAGCACTAATAGCCGGGCAGGGGACAGGCAGAGGTGGGGGTGGCAGGGACACAGCATGAATCAATCAGGGTTTGGGGAGTGGGGAGAAGCAGCAGCAGCAGCAGGGAGCGTTTTGTACAGATCTGTGTCCTTAGATTTCACTGGTGGCTCCCAGCCCAGGATCAGCAGGAGGGGAAGGGATAAGATCAGGGAAAAAAGGGAGCAGGTGAGGGGGTGATCTGTGACAGGGAGGAGAGACACAGGGAAATAACGGATGGGAAGTGAGGCTAGAACAATGATGAATAGAAAAGGACAGTACGAAAGGAAAGGGAACATGAGCAGGGCGGGGAGATTTATTACATGTTTATGAAAGTGAGACTGTAACTCATTAATTCCCTATATTAATTCCTGGCCATTGGTTCAATTTTAGTGCCATAAAGAAAACTGTTCTCAGTAGTTGGGGATCTCCTGGCTGTGCTGTGGTTATTAAAGCTCCTTCTTAGCTCCTTTTACTTTGCTACTTTCCAGCAACTTACTGTAAATAAAACATTACAAACAATAATTCTTGTTTGTTCCACTTTAATGTCCCAGCTGCAAGGAATATTGTGCCTCTGGGAAGAGAGTTTGGATTTTACTGTCTGATGTGTCACTAACCAGCCTGTGCTCTGCCTCTGTCCTGTGCACACCCATGTCAATCAGGAATTGCTCAGCTGTGCTCTGCGGAGAGGTGACTGTTTGCACAGGGTGCAATCCATGAAGGGACTCAGGTGTTGCAATGCTGAGAATCACAGTGAGTAATTTTTAGGCATTGAGAAAATCACAGGGACAGCAGCACTGTGACCCTCAGAGCTGAGTCAGGGGCCTAGAACTCCCTAGACAATGCCAGAGCGACACAGGCACCTTACAATGTGATTCACAAAAGCCACCTCAGTAGGCGGGCAGCCATGTCAGCTAGCCAATGAGAGATGCCGACAAGGGGGGAAGGGGTGTCCTAAGTCACGCCCCTCTCACAGTTAGGTGCCTATATCTGGGCTGCAGAGGGGTGTGTCTCTCTGCTTAGCAACCCACAAACAGGCACCCACTGTCTGATGTCTGGGGCCTTCAGTTGCAGCAGCTGCCAATGCCTGGTAGTGATGGTGGCAGCAGCTGGGAGCCCCACGCCCTTTGAAATCGCCCCAGCAGGCTGCAGGGCTCCTAGGCGCATGCGCTGGATGGGTGCAGTGACACATTAGGGGAAGGAAAAGCACTGGACCTTGGCAGGAGCCACACTAAGCAGGGGTCGGGGGAAGAAGCCCTGGACCGTGGTAGCTGGGTGGGGGGTGGGGGGTTGGGCAGAGTGAGTAGGAGAAGCCCTGGACTCCAGCAGGAACCATGCAGGGTGGGGTGGGGTGGGGGGCAGAAGCTCTGACAGCTGAGTCCCTCTCTCTCCCATGCCCTCTGTGTGGAGCTGGCTTTCACTCTCCGGCTGTGGAGAAATTCAGCCCAAACTACTCACCTTGGTATCTCCAGTTCCCCCCTCACCACACAGCCATGAAGGGATTCAGCCCCGGAGGCAGGGTCAGCATTAGCCCCACGTGGCAGGTTGGATCTAGGGTACACAGAGGTGAAGTGACTTTCCCTTGGCTAAGCAGGGAGTCAGTGGCAGAGCAGAGAATCAAACCCAGCACACCTGAACCCCAGGCCTGTGCTTGAATCACTAGGCCACCCTTCCTACGTGAGGAGGGGGAACCTCCTCTGCTGTTTTGAGTGGGTGGGTGGGAGTGGGCACTAGACAGAGCCCCCAGGAGATGGGGAGCAGAGAGACATGAGAAAATGGACATGGGTGCATAGGCGGCAGGTTTGTATAATTTTTGGTGGTGCCCAAAATGGTGGTCCCCCCGCTCTCGCCCTGTAAGCTGATATAAAATGAAGCTACAACGCGTCGGCACCACAAGATTACAAGGGTCAATTAAAAGTGGAAAGTCAGGAGCAGCACTTGCCTGCTTCAATATACGGTATTATATTTTGTTGCACCTGTTGTGACAAAGTGGGAATGTTCTTAATGTTTTCTCTGAATCCTGTGTGGGTGCCTCAGTTTCCCCTGCAAGGTACCAACTGAAGGTGTTGGGGACAAAGAGATCAAGTGGCCTCCTTGCCCAGAAGAGAGACAAAGGCTAGAGGAGGGAGTGTCAGTTTGGAGCTGGCTGGGGAAATGGGGAGAGACCTAGAACTTGGGTCTGGGCTCCCCACCCTCCAAGATGGACCTGACTGAGGGCTCCTGTTTTCTGTACCTACAAGCTCTGTTTTAGACTGTGATCCTGTCGTCTAATAAACCTTCTGTTTCACCGGCTGGCTGAGAGTCACGTCTGACTGCAGAGTAGGGGTGCAGGGACCTCTGGTTGCCCCAGGACCTGCCTGGGCAGACTCGCTGCGGAAAGCGCACGGTGTGGAAGGACATGCTGAATGCTCTGAGGTCAGACCCAGGAAGGTGTAAGCTTCTTTCCCTGGAGACAGTACGCTCAGAGAGAGGAGGCTCCCCCAAAGTCCTGACTGGCTTTGAAGGAGTGGTTCCAAAGCATCCCAGCATCCCCTTCCATACCATGTGCTTCCCGGAAGTCCACACAGGCACTGACACTCCCTCCTCTGGCCTTTGTCTCTTTTCCAGGCATTAGGAGGCCACCTGATCTCTTTGTTCTCCAACACCTTCAGTTGGCAGCTTTCAGGAGTGCGGCCCAGGCTATCAGTTGCCCGGAGACAGGGTTTCGGCCATTCTCTGTGCAGATGGCATCACACTGGCACTCTAGGGCTCTACAACAATCACACCCCCTTATCCCACCATCTAGATCCTTGAGAAATGCATAGGGGAAACTGAGGCACCAACACAGTATTCAGAGAAACCATTAAGAACATTCCCACTTTGTAACACCTGTATATGACTATATACTTTAAAGGGGTGTAAAATAATCAAGTATTGTGCTAAACACAATGATACTCCAAACTGACCACCAAGTTTAAGTTGCACGTTTTTCCCCTCAGGTGAGGGCTCTGGGGTGGGGCTGGGGATGAGGGGTTCACAGTGCAGGAGGGTGCTCAGGGTTGGGGTGCTGGGGGGCACAGGCTCTGGGGTGAGGCAGGGCTGGGGATAAGGAACTTGGGATGCAGACAGGCTGCCCCAGGGCTAGGGCCAGAGAGGGCTCCCCCCCCACCCCGTTACCAGCTGCAGCAAGCTCCAGGGGAGGGACCCCTCCTCTCCCCTGTCCGCAGCATACTCACTCTGCACCACAGTCAAGGCACATGCTCCTAGGGACTCTCTTAGGTCCAGAAAGCCCACTCGCCCACCTGGTTGGTACCGGGTGTCATGGAGTCCCCGGGTGATGCTCTGGAACTGCGCCCCACAAAGCCAGTCAGGACTTTGGGGAGCCTCCTCTCCCTCGGAGCAGACTTTTTCAGGGCAAGAAGCTCACACGTCTTCACCAGGCATGACTGCGGATGGTTCGCTGGTCGCGGCTCGGCTGGACCTCGCAGGCATGACTGCGGAAGCTCCACTGGAGCTGCGGGACCAGCGAACCCTCCGCAGCTGCGGGAGGTCCAGCCGAGCCGCGACCAGTGGACCCTCCACAGTCATGCCCGCGGGAGGTCCGCTGCTCCCGGGGTTCGGTGCACCTCCCGCGCATGACTGCTTGGGGCGGACAAATTCGTAGAGCCGCCCCTGCTTCTTCCCACAGCCATCAGTGGCCCTCAGCTCCCAAACAAGCCCTAAGCAGGGGTGAGGCACAGAGTGAACACAGTGTCTTTACACAGGGGTGTCAGTGAAGGCAGCTTGTAGCTGAGTGTAATGATTTTAATACACTGTAATTCATGATAATGTAATGCTGTCGTTCACGTCTATGTTCCGAATGCCATTGCGGCGATACCAGTGAGAGACACACAGTCAATAACTAGAGTATGAAAGAAGTGTATAAATATGCTGAAAACTGTCAGTTCTGGGGACAGACTGAGCCCCCCCAGACACACACCCCTCACCCTTAAGGCAGGAGGTGGCAGAAAGGAGTGAGCAGTGGGTAGGAGGAGGCTGTCAGGGGAGGCGACTTGTGGGAGGAGGCAGAGCAGGGGCAGGAAGCGGTGGAGTGGGGTGAAATGGGGCTTGGCCTCAGGGAAGGAGGAGGAGCCGGGATGGGGCACCCACCGGCACAACCAAAAGTCAGCACCTATGGCACGAGGGGTGGTTCTAGCGGCAGGAGCGAAGGCAGGCGGGTGGGCATGTGGAAGTCCTGGCTGTGCCGGAAGAGCCCCCAGCAGTGCAGTTGACAGCTCACTGGGCACCAGCCAGCACAGGCGCAGCACCGCCCAAATGTCAGGCGGACGGGTCCACATGGGCGCAGCTTGTGCATGCGGGCACCAGTGGGGGCCCATTGACTGTTCTGCCCTGGGGTCCGGAATTGCTGTTGTTGGGCCTGGGGGGACTGTGCTCATGTCCTGCTTGGGGCCCACAGCCCAGCTCCCTGCGCGTTCCCATAGCTTGTCCTCGGTGTCCGTTTCCCTTTCTGTTCACTGTGCTCTGTTAGATCAACGATGACACTCATTTAGGGGATTCCCTTGGGTAACTGAGAGAGATTTATGGTCTGAATTCTCACTGGCACAGCGCTGCCAACCCCAGGCATTTAAAAATCTTAAATCAGGCCAGCCCCCCAAAATCATGAGATTTAATAATAATAAATAGTAACTATTAGTATTATTTTATTTGCCTTTTGGTTTCTCAGAGCTTTAGATGGCGCTCAGGGCCCCCACATGGTGGGGGTGGGGGGGAGGATTGGTACACTTTTCCAAGGCCCGGAGACCCTGGGGGCCCAGCCCAGGCTGCAACCCCATTACCATGTGTGGGAGGTGGCCTGAGTTACAAGTTTGTACTGGGCCTGAAAAATTATGCTTGAGCATTGACTGCACTGGGGTGAAATTTTTATGTTTTATTTCTGCAACAAAAGAGCTAGATATTTCCTTTGCTTAGAAAACAAAAGCTGAGAGTCTCACCTCCTCACATGCTTCCAGGAGCTGGGGCTTCATCAAACACACCAAATATTATAAAACTCATGATAAAATCATGAATTTGGTGATGCTGCAGCTCCTTTCCACTGAGCGAAAACAGTGTTAGTGTAAATGAGAATCGAGTCTCAAAACACTTATTCCAGCTTAACCAAGCTTTTAGCCTGAGAGTTTATCATCACAAGGTTGGGAAGAATTAGCTTTTATTCATAAATGTTGCAAGCGTAGCTTTGCTGTCTACACACAGACCAACGAATAAAATATTTCTATTGATAATAAATGATAATTGGAGATACACAAAGTAAGAACAAGGCTGCTTCAGAACTTATTTGTGTTTGATTGAAGGACAGCGACTCTGCATCTTTTGACAAGTGATGTGACCATCTGTGTTTTCATGGTTATAAAGCTTCAACTTTTTGAATCTCGCTGTCTGCTGACATTAAATCATTGGGATCTGACTCGCTATTGACGTATCCCCCCATAATTTCCCGCAACTGTGAAAAATGAAATTGAGAACAATTGGAAGGAAATGCTAAACCCAGAGTTTTGTGCAATTGTGAACATTTAACTCAATAAATATTGGGAAAAAATGCTTAAAACTGGCAGCTATATATATTTAATATATCAGTGAATTCTGGGTCTCTCTCATCAGACACACAGACTCTGCTCCTTCAAGTGCATCACCTAGTGTGACCAGACAGCCAGTGTGAAAAATCGTGACGTGGTGGGGGGTAATAGGATCCTATATAAGAAAAAGACCCAAAAATCGGGACTGTCCCTATAAAATTGGGACAGCTGGTCATGCTAGCATCACCATAGGGAGATGCCCACCAGCCACAGGGCCCTGCCCTGGGGGCACATGTCACACAAACGCCTGCAGGCTGCAATGTTCCCGGGGGCTCCTCCCCGCCCAGCAGCAGCCGAGTCAGTCCCAGGAAGGGAAACACCCGGCGGCTGCTGCAGGAGCTGCCAAGGCAGAGCCCGGCCGGCCTCGCGCGGCTTCTCTCGTGCAGCGAATGTTGCCTGTTCTGGGGCCGCCCCTGGGGGCGGGGCTTCTGCCTCTTCTGTTGGTTGGTTTTTAATTTCCCTCCCGAGAGCGTGATTGGCTCCCGGTTACCCAATCGGCTTTAAAAAAGCTTTAAATGCTTGTTACTGCGCTTGCACGATTTTTGGTTTTGGTTTCGCTTTCACAATCCCCTGACTGCTACTGGCCCCGTTCCTTGAGCCTTCTGCGGCGCCATGCGGCTGCTGCGGGCGCCTGGCTCGTGTGCAGGGACCTTGACTTGTTCTTTGATGGGGGTCCGGGGGAGGGCTGCTGGCTGCCCCACGCCTGCACTCCCCCGCCCCTACGTGGCTGTACCTGGCTCACTGCAGGGAGGTTGTTGGTTGGGGGTTGTGGTTTGCAGGGGGGAATAGCGGTAGCTGTAGTGGGGCAGCATCGATTTACCTGCCCTTTTCCTGCTCACCTGGCAGTTGCTGTGCACCAGTAGGGAGCAGCTGCGGGAGGAACTCCCAGGCGGTGTGGGGGAGGGGCTGGCAAAGGCTGGTGGTGGGTTTGAGGGAGGTGCGGGGGATGGGCCTGGTTGGGATGGGGAGGGGGGGAGAGGTGGCTTTATGGGGTTCGTTGAGGGAGGGGAGTGGCACCCACTGTCCTGTGCTAATTCTTGGTCGGTCTTTGGTCATCTGGGGTGCATCAGCCAGGGGTAGGGTCTGCTCTGGGTGTGTACTGGCGGTACCTCGTGTCGCCTCTCCCACCACTTAAAAAAAAATTAAAAGTTCTGTCCTTTGTGTTGATCTGTCTTTCTCTTGGTTTTGGTTGGTAGGTATATTGGACTGGTGGTGTTGTGTGGAGGAGGGCTCAGAGAGGCAAGGGGGACATTGGCTGTGGGGATTTCTGGGGGGCACAGAGAGCTGTTGCTTGAGGGTGATGGGGATTTTCAGGGACCCGCCCCCGTACCCCAGATTGTGTTTACCCTGAAACTGTGTCTTGTCTGCCCCAAGCTAAGTTAGCTAAGCATAAGTAACAGAAGGCCATTGCAGGCCAATTTGACCTTAAGGCATAAGAAAGATTTGTAAGAACTTGTGTGACACAATTGGAAGCCTGCATGGCATAATCAAAAGGTCAACAGGAGGAAAAGGAGAACCCACCCCTACTGGTAATTGGGTAACCTGACCTAAAATAACAGCTTATTAGCTATGGAAAATTAATAAAAGCAGAAGAGTCTTGTACAATGGAAACCGCAAATAGGTGGGCATACAATTAGGAAAGTGCTTATTGTACAACTCTATTGGAAAATAGTTGCATTAGGTAATTTAGTGCTCAAGATAACGCAAGAGAAGGTATTGCAAGAAGGGGGGACGTGGCAAAAAACGGGCCTCTAGAGACAAAAACAGGAAAACCCCTAGATGGTAGGGGTCCAGTCACCCCAGAGGGGCTCTGATTGGCTTGCTGATAAATATACCAAATAAGGCTGATAAAATTTGTAATGCATGATTACGTGTTGCAGTTTTTACCTTTATAAGCTTGAAGCTGTGTGATTTATGCAAGGCGGCTAACCCCCCTTGCTTGGGGATACGCCGACCTTCCCTTTATGCATAATTGTATTGTGTACCCTAATAAAGGTGCGTTGTGTGTCTGACCCAAAATCAAAGGTGTGGTCAATTTTTCCACGACAAGGGGGACCCCTGAGTGCATGGGGGGAGGTATTTGAATGCAGAATGAGGAGGGGGCACTGGCTTGGGCTGGGGTGTTAGGGGTGCATGGGGCCCTGACTGGGACAGAGTGGGGTGGAGGCATGAGAGTCTGTCTCTGGCAGTGTGGGGTGCATTGTGGGGGCCTGGCTGGGGCAGTTGAGGGGCAAGACTTTTGATTTTTGTTTTTATTTAGATTTTTTTCACCATCAGTGCTGGTAAATCATCCCCATCACTAACCTGCCCCTACATTCCTGACATCAGGAAAGTGAAACTGTTCCTGTTCCACTGCCCAGAGGGAGCCATGGCTGCAGAGAACCCCGTGGAAAAGTCTCCAGGAGGAAGCTACATGTCCTGTCTGTCTGGAGTATTTCACAGAACCAGTCAGTCTGGGGTGTGGGCACAATCTCTACCGAGCCTGCATCAGCCAGTGCTGGGAGGGATCCGATACAGCCGCCTCCTGCCCTCAGTGTGGAGAAACTGTGCAAAAGAGAAACCTCAGGCCCAACAGGCAGTTGGAAAATGTCCTAGAAATCGCCAAGCAACTGAGTTTACAGGCAGCAAAGGGAACAGGAGGGGACGGGGTGTGTGGGGAACACCAGGAGACTCTGAAACTGTTCTGTGAAGAGGATCAAACACCCATCTGTGCGGTGTGCGACAGATCCCTGGCTCACCGCGCTCACACAGTGGTTCCCATACAGGAGGCTGCCCAGGAGTACAAGGTATCGAGTTGCTGTCCAGTCTAATGGGTGATAACTTTGGATGTTAATTACAGGTTAATGGTGTAACTGTGTCATTCAGATGTGTGTAGCCTTCATTGTATGAAAGCTGGTGGGGGAATTATGAGCTGTGGCTGGTATTACTGGTTGTATCACAGTGTTTATTGTTATTTGCATCCCCTACAGACCCCAGATGAGCTCTGACCTCAATTGTGGGGGACCCTGCACAAAACCCATTGAAGGACAATCCCTGCCCTGAGCCTTTTACAGTCCAACTGGACAAGACAGACAAAGGGTGGGAGGGGAAACTGAGGCACAGTGAGGGGAAGTGATTTGTCCAAGGTGACTCAGCAGATCTGTGGCAGAGCTGGATATAAAAACCTGGTTTTCCAAGGCCCAGTTCAGTGCCCTAACCACTAGCTACTCTGCCCCTTTCAGCAGCACTGAGCAGTGAAGAAGTTCAGAGATTAGGAGGAAAAGACTCCTTGATACAGGCCCTAGGCCTAGCAGGGAGAGGAGGTTTCCCAGAGGGATTCTGAACTCCTGTGCTGCTCCACAAAGAGTTAAACTCAGATGCTGCCGGCCTGCACTAGAGGGGATCACTGGGCTAAACGCCGTGTGGGACCCCGAGCAACAAAAAACGTCCACCCCGTGACAGGTTCAGTCACAGAGACCCCTTTGAGACTGTCACTTGATGCGCTGGGGTACCACTGAGAACAACCGTCCTGCCAGAACAGGCACGCCTCCAGCAGGGGCAGCGAGTTATATGGGCCCGTGGTGTCCGGGCTCCAGCAATATTCAGGGCCAGGCCTCACTAGTGTTCAGGGCCAGGTCTCTCTCCTGTCCCCGCCTGCTGCCCCTGTGCCTCTCCCAGGCCCCAGAGAGTCCCTGCAGCTCCACGTAGGCATCAACTGCCGCCATAGGGTCCTAGTGCCCCCCACCACTACTGCTAGGGCAGACTGATCCTGAGCCTGCCTTCCCCCTCGGACCCTTTCATTTTCTGGGGGGACCCTCCTGCCTGCAGTCACCGCTCCTGCCCCACGCTGGACAAGGGGTAGCCCCAGCCCCCACTCCGAGTGAGGCTACAGTGAGGGGCAACAGCAGGGGAGCAGGCACACATGTGATGGCAACCCCTCCCCTGCCCCCACCACAGGGGAGGCGAGGGGACTTCCTGGACCTGAGAGGGGCCCTTGGAGCACATGCACTGACAGTGGTGTGAGGTGAGCATGGTGCTGGGGGGATGTAGGGACCCCTCCCCCAGAGCTCGCTGCTGCCTGCGAAGAGAGGGCTGGGGGGAGTCCTCCTCTCTGGCCTGCCTGCACCCGAAACTCCTCATCCCCAGCTCTCACCCTAGCCTTCTGCCCTAGCCCTGAGCCCCCTCCCACACACTAAACCTCTCATCACCAACCCCACCCCCAAGCCCTCACATTTTTACATTTTTAAAAAATATACAGTAACTCCTCACTTAACATTGTAGTTCTGTTCCTGAAAAATTCTACTTTAAGCAAAACGATGTTAAACAAATTCAATTTCCCCATAAGAATTAATGTAAATGGGGGAGGGGGGTTAGGTTCCAGGGATTTTTTTTTTGCCAGACAAAACACTATACTTTATTTTTATATAGATAGATAGATAGACATAGACACACACAGGATAAGTTTTAAACAATTTAATACTGTACACAGCAGTGATGATTGTGAAGCTTGGTGGAGGTGGTGGAGTCAGAGGGTGGCTATTTCCCAGGGAATGCCTTACTGCTAAATGAGGAACTAGCACTCGGCTGAGCCCTCAAGAGTTAACACATTGTTGCTAATGTAGCCTCACATGCTACAAGGCTGCCCGAATGGAGGGAGGGGAGACAACATGGCAGAGAGAGACAGAGACACACGCCCTGTGTGTGAGAGACACGCATTGCCCCTTTAAAGTACGCTGACCCCACGCTAACTACATTGCCTTTTTAAGTAGATTGGCAAGTTGAGACAGCAGCTGCTGCCAGCAAGCTGCCTCTGTCCTGAGTCCTGTCGTGTCCTCTCACCTGCTCTGTGGAGATGGGGGGCAAGAGCAGGAGGAGGACACCCTGCCATCAGCACCCCTCCCCCCCCCCCCCCCCGCACCCTCTGCAAGCAGGAGGTTCCCGGGAATAGCTCCAAGGCCACACAGGGAACTCAGGAGAGCTGTTGTGAGGCTGCTGGTCCACCCTGGTTCCAAGCCCCCACCACTAGCTCCAACAGGCTGCTCTTTCTGCAAGCAGTGGACAAAGCAGGTGGCTGCTAAACAATGTTATAAGGGATCATTGTGCAACTTTAAATGAGCATGTTCCCTAATTCAGAGGTTCTCAAACTGTGGTCCATGGACCACCAGTGGTCTGCGAGCTCCATTCAGGTGGTCCGTGGATAGTACCCTCTAAAGGTGCGTGCCTGAGTGGCTGTACATGAGAGAATGAAGGGCCACCCACCTAATTAGTGGAGTCGCGCAGGTGTGGCTCCCAGCACATTCCACAGGACCCTGAGCTGCCATCAGATGGACTTTCAGCCTCAGTCCCTGTGGTGGTGGTGGGGGAGGCACTGAGTTACTGCCCTGGGGGTGCTGCTGGGGGAGGGAGGAGACTTACCTGCTCACAGACAATTTTAACAGTTCTAAAGCTTCAACTTTTTGAATCTCAGTGTCTGTCATTAGTTATTGTCTGACCAAAATATTGTCTGATCCCCCCCATAATTTCCCACAACCGTGAACATTTTAATTGGAATGAAATGCTTAAAACCCAGATTGTTGTGCCACTGGGAAAGTTTAAATCAATAAATATAAAAATTGCTTAAAACAAACATCTGTCAAAACTATATATTATAAAAAAATTCTGCCAAGCCTGACTATCACTCCTAACACACAACTCCTGCAGTCTCATCCTCAGAGAGGGATGCCTCAGAGACCCTCCCCACCAGCACAGGGGCTGATTGCAGGACCAGAGCCCTAGTGATACATTTTTTCACTAAAGCTTTCAGGGGTGAAATTAGTTGGGTCCTTCCTGCTCTGCAAACAGCCTGAGGGTATGGCTACACTGGCGATTTGCAGCGCTGGAAAGCCTCCACCAGCGCTGCAATTAGTAAGTGGCCACACCTGCAAGGCACTTCCAGCGCTGCAACTCCCTGGCTGCAGCGCTGGCCGAACACCCCTCTCGGCATGGGGAATAAGGATTCCAGCGCTGGTGCTGCAGTGCTGGTCATCAAGTGTGGCCACACACCAGCGCTGTGATTGGCCTCCAGGGAATAAGGATGTATCCCAGAATGCCTGTTCAGCCACTCTGCTCATCAGGTCAGACTCTACTTCCCTGGCCTCAGGTGACCCGCCCTTTAAATGCCCCGGGAATTTAAAAAATCCCCTTCCTGTTTGCTCAGCCAGGTGTGAGTGCAATCAGTGAATCTTTACAGGTGACCATGCCTCCACGTGGCAAACGAGCCCCAGCATGGAGCAATGGCGAGCTGATGGACCTCATCAGTGTTTGGGGGGAGGAATCTGTGCAGGCACAGCTGCGCTCTAGCCATAAGAATTATGATACCTTTGCCCAGGTATCGAGAGCCATGATGGAAAGGGGCCATGAGCGTGACGCGGTGCAGTGCAGGGTAAAAGTAAAGGAGCTGCAGAGTGCCTATTGCAAAGCACGTGAGGGAAACCGCAGATCCGGCAGTGCCCCCACGACCTGCCGGTTTTACAAGGAGATGGATGCGATTTATGGGGGTGACCCCTCTGTAAATCCAAGGACCACGATGGACAGTTCAGAGCCGGTAGAGGAGGGGGAGGTGGAGGGGGAGGCAGACAGTGAGGCTACTGTGGTGGGGGAAGCCAGCCCGGAGGAGGCATGCAGTCAGGAGCTCTTCTCAAGCCAGGAGGAAGCTAGCCAGTCACAGCCCCTGGAACTTGCTGCAGAAGAATCACAGGAGCAGGTCCCAGGTAAGCAGCTTTTATTGCAATGCAAAGGTTTTGGGAGAGGAGGGGGATGGTATGGCTGCATGCCTGCATGCCTAGACATGGAATATCCCATTGATGTGGTCTATCACGTCGCAGTAATCTGCCTCTGTAATCTCTTCAAAAGTTTCTGCAAGAGCATAGGCAATTCGCGTGACCAAGTTTAAAGGGAGAGCCATTGTGGTCCCTGTCCCATTCAGGCTAACGCGTCCGCGCCACTGTTCCAGGAGGGGTGGGGGAACCATGCTTGCACAGAGGCACGCTGCATACGGACCCGGGCGGAATCCGCATTGTTGTAGGAGACCCTCCCTTGCTTCTTTGGTAACCCGCAGAAGGGAGATATCTTCCAGTATTAACTCCTGTGGGAAATGGAGGGAGTGTTTCAGTGCTGGTTTCCCCAACTGCATAGCGCGGCAGGCAGTAACCCCAGGGTTAACAAAGCCCCGAAACAGGCAGCCTAGCCATGAAGCAAGAAGCACCCTGCTCGAGCACACCGCGGAAGGCAACCCCAGGGTTAATTCCTGAGGGAGATGGAGGTGCTGCGTTTAACAAATCAGCAGCACCCTGCTCGAGCACACCGCGGAAGGCAACCCCAGGGTTAATTCCTGAGGGAGAAAACCCCAGGGTTAATTACCATTACCATTTCTGGGAGGCTGTGAATTCTCCAGCAGTTGCTGAAATGTGTGAGGAATGCTTGTGAGACTTTAAAATAACTTCAGATTATACACAATGGAAGCTCTCTTAAAATGTATCATTTGCTGCATTTTTACAGTGACCTTGAGTAGTCCTGGTCCAGTCTTATCAGTGACTGAAAGAAAGCTGCAAAACCTGAGGAGGAAACCGAACAAGAGCAAAGAAGAACTGTTGAAGTCAGTAATGAACCAGTGTGCAACAGAGAATAAAAATGCGCAGGAATGGAGAGAAAAGATGCATCACTGGAGGCAAACAGAAAGCAGGAGAAAGGCGTTGACGCTGAAGAAAACCACGAGGCAGCTTATAAACCTCATTGCGCGCCAAACAGACTGTATGCAGTCAATGGTAGCAATGCAGGCAGAGCACTACCGTGCCAAACCCCCACCCTCCCAAACCTCTTTCCCCTATGCACCAATGTCAGCTCCAAGTCCCGTTCCCCAGCATCCAGGTTCTTACCTACACCATCACCAGCTGCCCCCGACACCTGTACGGTCACCTATGAGCCCAGAGAACTACGACCCTTACCCTCTGCACTCAACCCCCATCACCATGCAACAGTACAATCCTGAGGTGCACAGCACTCCTGGCAGTACATATGCAAAACCATGAATGTACAGTTCAACAACCAACCCCCCTGCCCGTGTACTTCCTTTTTTTTAAATAAATGATTTCTTTGATTATGAATCAGTTTTTATTATTGCATAAAGTGAAAGATAACAAACCCCAATGAAAACACAGGTAACAAACATCAAGGAAAACACAGGCACTTAAAAGCACTGTAACCAGTGCACGTCACTCCTGGTCAAGGCAAAAAAACATTACTGTTGGCTTTCAGCCTCAAATTTCTCCCTCAAGGCATCCCTAATCCTTGTTGCCCTGTGGTGGGCGTCTCTAGTAGCCCTGCTGTCTGGCTGTGCAAATTCAGCCTCCAGGAGTTGCACCTCGTTGGTCCATGCCTGGCTGAATGCTTCACCCTTCCCTTCACAAATATTATGGAGGGTACAGCATGCGGATAGAACCGCAGGGATGCTGCTTTCCCCCAAATCTAGCTTCCCATACAGACATCTCCAGCGAGCTTTTAAACGGCCAAAAGCACACTCCACAGTCATTCGGCATCGGCTCAGCCTGTAGTTGAAACGGTCCTGGCTCCTGTTCAGCTTCCCTGTATATGGTTTCATGAGCCAAGGCATTAATGGGTAAGCGGGGTCCCCAAGGATCACAATGGGCATTTCAACGTCCCTTACTGTTATCTTTCGGTCTGGAAAAATGTACCTTCCTGCATCTTCCTGAACAGGCCACTGTTCCGAAAGATGCGTGCATCATGCACTTTCCCAGGCCAGCCTGTGTAAATATCAATGAAATGCCCACGGTGATCCACAAGCGCCTGGAGAACCATAGAGAAATACCCCTTGCGATTAATGTACTCGTAGGCTAGGTGGGGTGGTGCCAGAATAGGAATATGCGTCCCATCTATTGCCCCTCCACAGTTAGGGAAACCCATTTCTGAAAAGCCATCCACAATGTCCTGCACGTTCCCCACAGTCACGGTTCTCCTCAGCAGGATGCGATTAATGGCCCTGCAAACTTGCATCAACACGATTCCAACGGTCGACTTTCCCACTCCAAACTGGTTCCCGACCGACCGGTAGCTGTCTGGAGTTGCCAGCTTCCAGATTGCAATAGCCACCCGCTTTTCCACCGTCAGGGCAGCTCTCAAACTCGTGTCCTTGCGCCACAGGATGGGGGCGAGCTCAGCACACAGTCCCATGAAAGTGGCTTTTCTCATACGAAAGTTCTGCAGCCACTGCTCGTCATCCCAGACTTCCATGACAATGTGATCCCACCACTCACTGCTTGTCTCACGAGCCCAAAAGCGGCGTTCCACGGTGCTGAGCATTTCCGTTACCGCCACAAGCATTTTCATGTCACCCGCTTTAGGAAAATCCATATCATCATCGGACTCCTCACTGTCACTTTGGAGCTGAAGGAGGAATAGCTCAACTGCCAAACGTGATGTGCTGGCGACAGTCAGCAGCAAATTCCTCAGCAGCTCAGGCTCCATTTCACAGCGTGCTGAACTGACAATGGCAAGAAACGTGGACGGCGAAACTGAGACTGCTGGGAAGTGAAGCGATGCACCACGGGGCGTTGGAACAGGAAGCGGAATGACCCACACACTTCCTTCCCCTTCCCACAATACTCAGCGCCAAAACGGCGCCAAAACGGGATGAGGTGCTCTGTGGGATAGCTGCCCACAATGCACCTCTCAGTACAGCGCTGGAAATGCTGCCAATGTGGCCACACTGCAGCGCTGGTAGCTGTCAGTGTGGCCACACTGCAGCGCTGGCCCTGCACAGCTGGACAACCAGCGCTGCAAACTACCAGCGCTGCAAACCGTAAGTGTAGCCATACCCTGAGTCATTTTCAGGCAAGGAAACACCCCCTTGCTGCTGCAGGCGGGGCATGGTGTGAATTCAGGAAATTGAAACTAACCCTGATCCACTGCCCAGAGGGAGCCATGGCTGCAGAGAACCCTGTGGAAAGTCTCCAGGAGGAAGCGACATGTCCCGTCTGCCTGGAGTATTTCACAGAACCTGTCTTTCTGGAGTGTGGGCACAATCTCTGCCGAGCCTGCATCAGCCAGTGCTGGGAGGGATCTGACACAGCTGCCGCCTGCCCTCAGTGCAGAGAAACTGTGCAAAAGAGAAACCTTAGGCCCAACTGGCAGCTGGAAAATGTCCTAGAAATTGCCAAGCGACTGAGTTTACAGGCAGCAAAGGGAGCAGGAGGGGACAGGGTGTGTGTGGAACACCAGGAGGCTCTGAAACTGTTCTGTGAAGAGGATCATACCCCCATCTGTGTGGTGTGCAGCAGATCCCGGGCTCACCGCGCTCACACGGTGGTTCCCATACAGGAAGCTGCCCAGGAGTACAAGGTACAGAGTTGCTGTCCAGTCTAATGGGTAATAACTTTGGATGTTAATTATAGGTAAATGTTGTAACTGCATCATTCAGCTGTGTGTAGCCTTCATTGCATGAAAGCTGATGGGGGCGTTACAAGCTGTGACTGGTATTACTGGTTGTATCACAGTGTTTATTGTTATTTGCATCCCCTACAGACCCCAGATAAGCTCTGACCTCGATTGTAGGAGGTCTTGCACAAAACCCAGTGATGGCCAATCCCTACCCTGAGCCATTTACAGTCCAACTGGACAAGACAGACAAAGGGTGGGAGGGGAAACTGAGGCACGGTAAGGGGAAGTCATTTGTCCAAGGTGACTCAGCAGATCCTGGCAGAGCTGGATATAAAAACCTGGTTTTCCAAGGCCCAGTTCAATGCCCTAACCACTAGCTACTCTGCCCCTTTCAGCAGCACTGAGCAGTGATGAAGTGCAGAGATTAGGAGGAAAAGACTCCTTGATACAGGCCCTAGGCCCAGCAAGGAGATGAGGTTTCCCACTGGGATTGTGAATTCCTGTGCTGCTCCATGAGGGGTTAAACGCAGATGCTGCCGGCCTGCACTAGAGGAGATCACTGGGCTAAACGCAGTGTGGGACCCCAAGCACCTTGAGTCCACACCCACAAGGGCTCCAGACAGCGCAGGTCCATGCCAAGTACCACTGGGATTAGACTTATCTTCAGCAAAACTAACCCCTGGGCAGTGCGGACCGGTGCCAGTCTGACCTGTTCTCGTGTGTTCGTGGGCAAGGACCAGCCAAGGTGGTTCCATTAGTCCCACCAGGCAGCCTTTTGAAATCTCCCAGAATCCACTGCTTCCAGAGTCTTTGCTGGGGATTTTGGGGTAGCTACCCAGAGGCCATTGCCACGGAAAGGGGCTAGGACAGCACTAGGGGAAACTCTAGCTGTTCCTAACACAAACCAACACATCTAATGGGGTTTGCCCTACTCCAGCCAGTCCAATTCCCAGGGGGCTGAAAGTCAATGGAGTTGGACTCCCTTGAGCATCCCGGCCTGTATGGCTGCCCGCGGTGGCTTATGGGGTTGGTATCACTGTTCATTAAATCTTCTCAAAAACATCTTTATAGATTCACCGCTAAGGGACACCAGTTTTCCACTGGTTCGACTCAATGGAGAGAGTGGACATAATAACTTCAAACAATCTGAATACAAAACCCACACAATTTCCATAAATAAGGTTTCATTTCCTTGGTGTCTCTGATGTCCTACCTCTAGAAAGACCCACTGTTGTACACAGTATTGTTGTAACTGCGTTGGTCCCGGAATATTAGAAAGACAAGGTAGGTGAAGTAATAGGTCGTCCCATCCCCATTATCCAGCCCGCTTATTCATGCCCATGACTGTCTGTAACCTGTTTGTATGAGTGATGTACCCCCACTGCCTCCTGACTATATCTTGATCCCACCCACCGTACACCCCACATTGGGGACATGACAGACTGTATATGGTATATGCTGTCCAATACCAAAACGCTAATATCCCCCTACAACCTGTATGTTACCCCCAATGACACAATAACTGACGCTTCAAACACTTTGTATCGTTTATTTTCAAATATTCTCTAATAAACTTTAAATCTGCTCATGGCCAGCTTCTGTGGGTGAATGACAAACTTTCAAACTTACACAGAGCTCTTCTTCAGACCTGGGAAAGAGTATGTTCTCCAGAGCTGAGTTGTGTGTAACTCTCTTACCAACAGGAGCTGGCCCAGCAGAAGATATTGCCTTACCCACCTAGTCTATCTAGGACGACTGACTGTTATCTTGAATTTTGGGTGGAAAACACCTCATCTACCCCCTACAACCCTCAAAATAAACCCACCAAATCATATCTGTTTGTCAGGAAAAAATACAAGCCCATTTGAAGACTCTGAGGGAAGAGAGAGAAAAGCTGCTGGTATTTAAAGTGACTGGAGAGAAGAGAAGCCAGGAGTATCTGGTAGGTGCCTGTTCTTCGCCTGCTGGAACATGGAGGTGGGAGGGATGTTTATTGGTAGATTTCTCTGTGGCCTTGTGTGTGTTTCTCCACGATCATGGGATGCTGTGTGTGTGTGTGTGTGTGTGTGTGTACACACAGGTGTGCATATCACAAATGTTCTCTCCCTGGAGAAGGACAACAGCATCTTCTGCAGGATCTAAGATGCATTTTAATTAATGAGTTAATTACGACCCCTTGTGGCTTTCACAACATTTCTCCCAAACTGCACTGACTATACCCCAGTAGCCATGGAGACAGCCCTTTCAGAGAGATGGGGGTCCAATGGGAAGCTGTAAGAGAATCCTCTCCCTTGTGATCACAGTGTATAGTCAAGAGTCAGGATGTGAAGAATGGTGGGTTTTGAACCTCAGTCCACAGAGACTGTCATTACAACCCAACCGCTCTCCAGAGCCAGCAGGGAAGGGGCTAGTGGAACTCTGGCCCACCAGAGGATCTGCCTACAAAGCACCTGATTGGAGCAGATGTTCGGATGCATGAATTACACCAGCAGGAGTCACGTGAAGTTGTCCAAACAACTGCGTGAACTCCCGATCTGCTGCTGGACTGGACCCTGACTCTGGCTTGGCCCTGGCGTTGTCCCTGACTCAGGTTTGACCTGCAGTACTGTTATCTGACTCCAGCTTAACCCTTCGTGTGGCTGCCTGACTCCAACTCCAGTCCTGATCCCCTGTGTGACTCCAGACACTGATTCTGACTCAGCCGTTGGCATGACTCCTGAGCTCGACTGTAGCCCCAACCCTTGGTGAGATCCTGACTTTGACTCCAGCTCTGATTTTGGCTGTAGTTCCCGATTTCCAACTGCAGCTCTGAGCACTAGGCCTGACGGCTCATGTCCTGGTCTCTACACAGATGTGTTAGAGATTGTAAAGAAACTCTCTCTCGTAAGACTGTGTGGAAGGTCATCAGGCTCCGTCCATGTTCCTGACCAGCCCTTTCCTTATTTCTTATAGAAACAGACAGAAACTGAGAGGCAGAAGACTGTGTCTGAATTTCAGCAACTCCAGCAGTTCCTGGAGGAGCAAGAGCGACTCCTGCTGACCCAGTTGGAGAAGCTGGACAAGGAGATTATGAAGATACAGAATGAAAATATCACCAAACTCTCTGAGGAGATTTCCCATCTCAGTGAGCTGATCAGTGAGCTGGAGGGGATGTGTCAGAAGCCAGCAAGTGAATTCCTGCAGGTGAGATTGAACTGGAAACATCCCAAATGCTCCTGAACCACGGGCACAGGAGTCCAGCAGTCAGAGATCTCAGTGTAACTCAATGTGTGCATTGCTGACATGTGAATGATGATTGTTATTTGCAGACTCACAGACACATTGATATTAGAGATGGAAAAGCCCCATTAGCTCAGTGAAACCATGGCCCTGGGGCCAGGGCAGGGCTGATTTTTCCCTGTATTTGCAAAATCCCTTTCCTGGAATCCCAAGTGTGTTTCAGGTGGTACTGAGATTTATTTTAATCTTTCTCCTCTCTCTCTCCTCTAGGATGTCAAAAGCACCTTGAGTAGGTATGTGGCTCTCTCTCACTCCCACACATACTTGGCAATGCTGGGAAAGAGCATGGACATGATGTTAGCACTGCATCTCCACTGCAACGTGTGTGGGGAAGATCACATGTTGGATAAAAATCTCTCTGACCAATTTCATCCTGAGGTTCTCACCCTTGTATAGAAGACTCTGGAATTCTTCAGTCTGTGGGAAAGACTGACCTCAAGTATTTCCTAGAGATGTCACATCCCTGGGGGACTGGCTGCCTCAGGATTGTGGGGATGGACTGTGGGCCTCTCACTGCTGAGGCACTGGTCACTATTCAGCCCAGGCAGCAGTGGTCAAGAGTCTTTTCCAGCCTGAGGCTTGGTAGGAGACCTGTGTGGAATGAGGTGGGGAGCGGGGAGTTGGCGTCTCAGTCTAGTTCCTAGTGGAAAGATTTCTACAGCACTTTACATAGGAATTTCCTGTCCCTCAGAGCATGGAGGCCAGGTTGTAAATTGGCCATGGAGATTCAATTCCCCTTTTGTCCCCAGAGCTGAAGAATATTAATGAGCCCTTTGAAGGGAAGGCTGTACGGCCAGGGGCTGTGTTGCACCTACTCTGAGGCTGGGAGAAGTCGAGGAATTCTGACACCAGGCATATTAGAGCAGGGACTCACTAGCCAGAACTTATAATGAATCACACAATGAAATATAATCACGTGAAATTGTTTCTCTCTAGGTGTGAGAAGAGGAAGTTCCAGCAGCCAGAGGAGATTTCTCCTGAACTGAAAGAGCAAGTCAGAGATTTCTCCCAGAAAACTATTGTGCTATTGGCGACTCTGAGGAAATGCAAAGGTACCTAAAATGGATCTAGGAATGGAAATTGGGATGTGCCTTTGAGACTATGGGAAGAAAAAGTTGCTGGTCAATTGGTTCACACTTAGATGATGCTTCTATTTAATGTTGGGTGAGAAGGCCAGACACTTGGTCCAAGACATTCAGGTTGATTCATTCAAACCTTTGTTTGCACCACAAACATGCCTTTCAATTACAATTTCAAAGTAAGAAATGACTCACAGACTTTAAGGTCAGAACAAATCTCTCAAATATACTTAAGCAGATCCATCTGCTCTGACCTCCTGCACATTGCAGGCCACAGAACCGCCTCACCGACTCCTGCAATTTACCCATAAACTCTGGCTGAATTACTGAAGTCCTCAAATACTGATTTAAAGACTCCAAGTTACAGAGACTCCACCATTTATTCTAGTGTAGCATCTGTACAAAAAACAAAACAAAAAACAGGGTCTCTGGCAATTTGACCTGGTGGAAAATTCCTTCCCTATCCCAAATATGGTGGTCAGTTTGACACTGAGCATTTCAGCAAGACCCAACAGCCAGACACCTGGGAAAGAATTTTCTCTAACTCAGAGCCCTCCCCATCTAGTGCCCCATCACCAGCCGTTGGGATATTTGCTACTAGCCATCGCATATAGAAAGAAGTGCTGGCCAGTTCCCTTCTCCCAGGGCATAGGCGGGTCATGGGGGGATTTTTCCTATGAAGCTCTGATTACCCCTTACAATGTCTGACATATTATACACATCCAAATTGCATATTTATTAGTTCTTTTCCAATCACCTTTGAGTGATATGAATATGAAGTACCTTATATAGGTCATACACTGCACATGCAGAAAAAAGCCCTGCCAATGAAATGTTCATGCAAGCTATTTTCATGTTCTTGTTCTCTTCTCTCTTGTGGTTTATTACCACTGATTATGCACACGTCACTTTGACCCTTGTCTCCACACAGGGGGTATTGGACTTCTCTGTGGCTGGATGCACAGCCCCCCTCAGCCCAGCTCCAACCCTTCAGTGTCGCCCCACCTCTGCACAGCCCCCCTCAGCCCAGCTCCAGCCCTGCAGTGCTGCCCCCCACTGCACAGCCCCCCTCAGCCCAGCTCCAGGCCTTCAGTGCCACCTCCCCTCAGCCCAGCTCCAACCCTTCAGTGCCACCCCCCTCTGCACAGCTCCCCTCAGCCCAGCTCCCTCCAGGCCTTCAGTGCTGCCTCCATATTGCACAGCTCCCCTCAGCCTAGCTCCAGCCCCTCAGTGCTACCCCTCCCCCAGCTGCACAGACCTCCTCAGCAGGGCCGGCTCCACGCCCCAGCATGCCAAGTGCGTGCTTGGGGCGGCATGCCGTGGGGGGCGCTCCACCGGTCGCCGGGAGGGCGGCAGACGGCTCCGGTGGACCTCCCGCAGGCACGTCTGCAGGAGGTACACCGGAGCCATGGGACCGGCGACCGCCAGAGCGCCCCCCACGCCATGCCGCCGTGCTTGGGGTGGTGAAATTGCTAGAGCCGCCCCTGCCCCTCAGCCTAGCTCTGCAGCAGCAGCAGGGATGAGAGACAAAGGGAAGCCACTTTGGGGAGCTACTGGAGGTGAGCCCCCCTGTCACGGAGTCACCGAGCGATGCTCCAGAACTGCTCCCCACAAAGCCAGTCAGGACTTTGGGGAGCCTCCTCTCCCTCGGAGCAGACTGTCTTCAGGGTAAGAAGCTCACACAGCTTCACCTCCTGGGTCTCTCCTTGGAGCATTCAGCATCCTCTGCCCCTCCGTGTGCTTCCCACAGAGCCCACCCCAGCGGGGTCCTGGGGAAGCCACCAGGTCCTGGACCCCCACTTCGCAGTCAGACGTGACTCTCAGCCAGCCAGTAAAACAGAGGTTTATTAGATGACAGGAACACGGTCTAACACAGAGCTTGTAGGTACAGCAAACGGGACCCCTCGGCTGGGTCTGTTCTGGGGGGCAGTGAGCCAGACACCCACATCTGCACTTCACTTCTCATCCCCAGCCAGCTCCAGACTCCCAAACCCGCTCCAGCCCCTCCTCTCTGCTCAGTTCTTCTCCCAGGCCAGGAGGCCACCTGACCTCTTTGTCTCCAACACCTTCAGTTGGCACCCTTGCAGAGAAGGGGCCCAGGCCATCAGTTGCTAGGAGACAGTGTCAGGCATTTATGTGCACTGGCCCTTTGCTCTGCAGCAATCACACACCCTTATTCCACCACCTAGATACTTAAGAACTGCATAAGGGACACTGAGGCACCCACACAGTATTCAGAGAAAACATTAAGAACAGTCCCACTTCGTCACACACACACCCCCACACAAGAATTTGTTCCATCCCTGCTCACAACAGACCCCTGCCCCCAGCAGAGATTGTCCTTGTCAGGCATCAGAGGAGGTTCCCACTCACCCTGGGATAACCCCTGCCCGGAGAGGGGTTCCCTGGTCACAGTGAGGGGGTGGGAAACCCTGCTCCCCTGAGAGACTCCCCTCCTCTGCTTCCCACATCCTGTGACATGATGGGGGATCTCCCATGTAAGGGACACAGACAGGGCAGAGACATGGGGTAAGCGGTGTAGAGGTGGGAAACACACACACACACCACCCTCCTCCTCCTCCTCCTCCCATAAAACAAATTATTTAAACAAGAAAGTAGTGACAAGAATGCACTGAAATATGGTTTTAGGATAAATATTTATTTCAGTGCCCCAATCCTACAAAAAAAATATTGACTGTGGCAGTGAGGTACATTCAAAAACACTAAAGTGACTTGAATTTATTATTATTGTTATAGTTTATTATTTATTAACTACCTAGCCAGGTTATGGTTTTTTCAGTGTGGAAAATTGTGTGTTAATTTACGGGTTGAATGATGACTGAATGACATAACATCCCGCCAATGTCCATCAATAGCGGCTTGGCTACACTTGAGAGTTGCAGCATTGGTGGTGGCTTTACAGCGCTGTAAGTTACTCCCCATCCACACTGACAAGGCACATACAGCACTGCATCTCCCTGGCTACAGCGCTGGTTGTACTCCACCTCGACGAGAGGAATAAAGAGAACAGCGCTGGTGCTGCAGCGCTGGGGTGCCAGTGTAAACAGTGATTAATCTTACTACGCTGTAACTGACCTCCAGAACCTTCCCATAATGCTTTTAAGTAAAGATAACTCTCTTTGTTTTGTTGTGATGCCTCTGTTTGTTTTGTTGTGACCTGGGGCTCCCGGAGCTGCTTATCTAAAAAACAAACACAGCTCCTGTTTGCTCGAGCAGAGGCAGGGAGCTCCCTTTGGAAAGCCCACAGCTAGTGTTTGCTCGAAGAGGGAGGAGGGAAGGGGCTTGAGGAGAGAAGCATTGCGGCACGGGGGGGGGGGGGTCCGTTTCGGGGAGGCTGCTTATCTGGTCTGTGAGGAAAAAACCAAAGAGGCTATTTGCATTTAGTGAATGAGAGAGGGGTGGGGGAAGGGGTCAGAATTTGCAAGGCAGGGAGCTGACACAGTGTCAGCTCCAAAAATCCACTCTCTCTGTCTCCCCCACGCTCCCTGTCACACTCCACCCCACCCCCCTCTTTTGAAAAGAACGTTACAGCCACTTGAACGCTGGGATAGCTGCCCATAATGCACCACTCCCAACACCGCTGCAAATGCAGCAAATGTGGCCACACTGCCGTGCTGGCAGCTGTCAGTGTGGCCACACTGCAGCGCTTTCCCTACACAGCTGTACGAAGACAGCTTTAACTCCCAGCGCTGTACAGCTGCAAGTGTAGCCAAACCCTAGGTTTGGTAATTTTGTCAAGTGTCTGTCGTACAATATGATGCCGCCTACCCCTGGCCAAAGGGACCAAAGTGGGTAAAGTTACTTTTATGATAAAGTCTTTGTATGATCTGGGTCTAGGGTACGACAAAAGGCAGTGAGTGAATGAGACAAACCAACTGGAGTCTCAGGGGTGGGAGGGGATGATGAAGGGAAAAATAAATCTCACTTACAGATTGTGGGTCCTGGGATGGTTGTGAGGCTGCAAGGATGTTGGTTCTATTGCTGGGAAATACCTGAATGAGAGAGAAAATAGAAGGTTTCAGTTAGTTTATATTAAATGCCTGAGTGTGTCTCTGGGCCTCTCAGTCTGTTCTGTCATGATGAAAACACAGTTCTATTTGTTCAGAGTGGGGACGCTGTTACAAATATGAAAGCCTGAAATCTCGTCTCTTTTCTCCTTTCCCCCACCAGACACTCTGCTGTCTGCACTGGAGACACAAATTGGAGAACCCCTAGGAGCACACAGACAGGGTGAGTTCTTCTTCGAGTGATTGCTCATGTCTATTCCACAATAGGTGTGCGTGCTCGCCACGTGCACCAGTGCCGGATGTTTTTCCCCTAGCAGTACCCGTGTGCGGGGAGCAGCCCCTGCAACCCCTGGATTCAGGGCAGGCTCTAGGTTTTTTGCCGCCCCAAGCAAAAAAAATTTTGGCTACCCCACCCCCCCCCCCCAGCCCCCCCCCCCCGACCACCCCAGCACGGGGCTCTCTCTTTCCCCCCCTCACCCACACCCCAGCCACTCCAGCACTAGGCTCCCCACCCCCAAACATGGGATCTGCTACCAGCACACGGCAGCTGAGCTCTGGCCCAGCCGCGACTCCTTCCCCATGCGGGTGGAGCTGCGGGGCGGCGCGGAGAACAGGGCCCCCTCCCTGGGCTTCGCGGTGCTGCTGGTGTCTGAGGTGGATCAGTTCGTGCTCACCGCCCTCACTCCCGACATGCTGGCGGCCGAGGACCTGGAGAGCCCCCCGGACCTGCTGCTCTTCAGCCTCACCGCACCCCGGCCCAGCCCCGGCGGGCGGGAAGGCGAGGATCTCCGGCTGCAGGGCTGCCTGCTCAGCACCGATGAGCCCAACTGGCCACTCACCTCTTCACACACTTCAGGATCCCCTCTCGCCCCCGCAGCCGGGGCTCGGCTCCAGGGGACCCCGCTTCCCTCCCTCACCAGCTCCTCACACCCTCCAGGAGCCCCTCTCACCACCGCAGCTCGGGCTCAGCTCCAGGGGACCCTGCTTCGCTCCAGGGCCTGGGCTGCGGCGGTGGCAAGAGGGGCTCCCGGAGCATGTGAGGAGCTGGGGAGCGGGGGGAGCCGAGCCCGGGCTGCGGCTGTGCAAGAGGGGCTCCCAGAGTGTGTGAGGAGCCGAGGAGGGAGGGAAGCGGGACCTGGGATGCAGGGAGGTGGGAGGGGTCCTGCTGCTGCTGCCACTCTGAGTCTCCCCAGGGCAGTGCGGCGTTTCCCTGCCCGAGTGGGCTGTGCAGGGCGCCGCCGGGCTGGGCAGGGGGCGCGGATCCCAGCTCGTGCGCTGACAGGGCGAGTGGCTTTTTGTCACTCCAAGCAAAAAAAAAAAAAAGGGGGGGGGGTGGATTTTGCCACCCCTTAGATAGTGCCGCCCCAAGCACATGCTTGGAGGGCTGGTGCCTAGAGCTGGCCCTGCCTGAATTGGTGCCTGGCTGGCGCGGTAGAAGGGGAGCTGCCCCATGCTCCAGAGGCAAGCCACCGCTGGGATCGCTGCAGTCGCCACCGGCCCGGTACTGGTCTCGGTCTTGGGAACTTTCCCGACACCACTCACTTCCCAGTGACCGTTCAGGGCCCAGTCCATGTCGATCACTCTCAACGCCGGCCAGACTCCCGGCAGCGCTCCTCTTCGCAGAGCAAATATCGACGGGACTGTGGCGGAGGTCACCAGCGGTCCTCATCTCGAAGGAGGTACTGCAGTTGGTCGTGGCACGATCGTCGATGCTGTTCCCACTCGGACTCCCGCTCCAAGTCTCCGCCAAGGCACCGTAGCCCTGGGTGTCGATCGCCGGCGTCCCGCTGTCGTAGGTCCGCCCGTCGAGACCAATCACGGAGCAGCTACTACCGTTGGTGCCATTCCTCCGCATTGAGATCGCGGTCCTGTGGCCGACGCAGATCCCGAGTAGGATTTCCTCTCAGCACGAGTGGTCTCTACACCCGGAAGTGGCCCACCAGCTCTTCCAAGGGTGGAGAACTCCCAGGCGGACCTGTTCGCGACCCAGCAGAATCAACAATGCACCCGGTTATGCTCCAGGGGGGGTCTAGGGAGAGGAGCTATCTCTGATGCTTTTCTCCTGTCCTGGTCAGGCCAGCTTCTCTATAACTTTTCCCCCGTTCCTGCTGATTAGCATGGTCCTGGAGAAAATAAAAATGGACTAAGCCAGGGTCGTCCTCATTCCCCCGGCATGGCTGAGACAGCACTGGTACGGGACCCTCTCGGGCCTGGCAGTGGCTCTGCCGTGGCCGCTGCGGCTCTGCCGGACCTGCTCTCCCAGGACCAGGCGTGCCTCCTCCACCCCAACCTAGCAGCTCTTCACCTCACGACATGGCTGCTCAGTGGCTAGGTGGCGAGTCAAGTACATGCTCAGAACAGGCCCACTGTGTCCTCTTCGAAAGGAGACGGCCCTCCACTTGCTGCTCTTTCTTGGCGAAGTGGTCTCGGTTTTCCAGGTGGGCGGCAGACCAGGGTGTGCTCCCAACGGCCGCCCCGATCCAGCTTATCCTTGATTACCTCCTCCACCTGTGGGCCCAGGGCCTGGCACCCTTGTCAGTCAGGGTGCACCTGGTGGCCATATTGGCCTTCCATCCCCCGGTGCAAGGACACACACTATTTTCCCATGCTATGACTGGTCGGTTCCTTAAGGGTTTGGACCATCTTTACCCATATTCTAAACCCCTGGTCCCACCGTGGGACCTGAACCTGCTGCTGGCTCGTCTTACAGGGCCTCCGTTTGAACCGTTAGCCACGTGTTCCTGGTCTCACCTCTCATGGAAAGTGGCCTTCCTGGTTGCTATCTCGTCAGCCAGGCGGGTCTCTGAGCTCAGGGCCCCTGACCTCTGAGCCGCCATATATGGTCTTTGATAAGGACAAGGTCCAGCTCCGCTCACACCCCGCGTTCCTCCCGAAGGTGGTCTCTGCCTACGACATGGGTCAGGACATTTTTCTACCGGTTCTCTGCCCCAAACCTCATGTGACTAGTGAGGAGCGCCATCTCCCCATGCTCGATGTGAGACGAGCTCTGGCTTTCTAGCTCAAGCGGACCAAGCCATTCAGAAAGTCCTCACAACTGTTCATTGCGTTGGCGAGCGTGCGACGGGCCAACCGATTTCCACTCAGCGGCTTTCTAATTGGATCAGTTCATGCATCCACTCCTGTTATGAGCTGGTGGGTATTCCCCCCCCCCAGCTCCCGCCACCATTGTGAGGGCACACTCGACTCGGGCACAGGCCTCGTCAGCTGCCTTCACGGCCCATGTCCCTGTACAGGACATTTGTAGGGCCGCCACCTGGTCTTCAGTTCACACGTTCACCTCACACTATGCAATAGTCTCCCAAACCAGGGATGATGCCAGGTTTGGCAGGGCGGTACTCCGTCTCGAGAACTTGTGAACTCCTAATCACCTCCAGCACATATAACTTGGAATCACCTATTGGAATACACATATTTTTATTTATTTATTTATTTATTTAACTTGGAATACACATGAGCAATCACTTGAAGAAGAAAAGACAGTTACCTTTTCCGTTTTTCGAGATGTGTTGCTCATGTCTATTCCACATCCCGCCCTCCTTCCCCTTTGCCGGAGTTGTCTGGCAAGAAAGAACTGAGGGTGGGGGAAATGCGCAGCTCCCCTTATACCGCGCCAGGTAGGTGCCACTCCAGGGGTTGTGGGGGGGCGCTTCTCCCCTACGGGTACTGCTAGGGGAAAAACTTCCGGCACTGGTGCACATGGCGAGCACACATACCTACTGTGGAATACACATGAGTAACACATCTCAAAGAACACCAGTTACAGAAAAGGTAACTGTCTTTTTGCAGCTGGAGGTTGTCTTTAAATTATGAGAAAATTCCAGTGAAATCATCTTCATGAGATTGTAATGAAAGTTACCAACCAAATCAACAGTGGCCATGACACACACACAGCCCTACAAATAACCCATTAAACAGTGAGGAGATCCAGGAGCACTGGAACATGGGGGGCCAGAGGGCCAAGCCCACCCACTTTTTAACATGGGCATAGTTTGGGGGCACGGGAACATGTTGCTCCCCCAAACTGCAAGCCTTGGGCCGGCGTGGAGCATCACAGGCAGTGTCTGTGCTTCATGGTGAGGCAGCTGATCAGCCCCCTCCCCCCCCCGCCCCAGTGTAGCACAGCATCTTCCTGGAGCTGGCCCCTCTCAGTGGCCCCACCTCTGCTCCTCTTCCTCCTGGACCGTCCAGCTGCCCTGGGTGGTGCACGCGGGAGAGTGGGGACATGGGAAGGTGGAGGGTCAGGGGCTCTCCATAGTGGCCAAGGCTCCCAGCCTGGCCAGGGGCAGGGCCTCGGCGGGAAGATGAAGAGTGGGGCAGGGAAGGGAGAGGGCAGGTCCAGAGGTGGTGCGACCTAGTACCCCCCTCCCCAACTTCTACCAAGCTGACATCACACAAATAATCCTGACACCAACCTTAGTGCTGAGTTCATGCCCACGCTAATGAACAAACATTCTCCCTGAGCAGCACATGAACAGAGCTCTCTGCCCCAAGGGCCGACACATCCCTCTGCTTTGTCCAGGTTGCAGGGGGTCTCCCTATCGCTCTTCTCCAACATCCTGCCTTTCCTCTGGGCAGAGCTGGGCTCTCCCATTGGAGCTGCTCACTGCTTCCTGGATTGGGGAGATCCTCTCCTTCTAATGCTGGCAGCTCCTCCCTTCTCTCTAGGCTGGGGATGGGGCTACTTCACCCAATGCCACCTCCTACTTTTTGGTGTTAAGCAGCTCTTCCCCAATGCTGCATCATCCTCTCTGTTCCCTGGCCTGGGAGTGGAGGCTGCATTAGAGGAGGGAGATTCCCTCTGGGGTTCAAAACTGTAGCTGCCGCCTCTTCTCCCTCCTCACTAAAACCTTCCTGGCTGTGTCTCTCCTGCTGGGAATGGAACAGAACCAACATGGGTAGCTGGGAGCTGAAGCTTATGCAAGCAAATGGGAAACTAATGAAGTGGATCTCCTTACACAGACTGAGGAGCTGCAGTAACATCCCTGCTCAGTCTCAGGTGCCCAGGACAGAGGCAGCTCCCTGGGATCCAGGCCTGTCCCAGCCAGGACGGGCCTGCTGGGGAGTGTGAGAAATGGTCCCAGCCTCCCCCAGGACCAAGCTCTGCCCCTAACCAGGGCCGTAGCAACAAAGAACGTGGCCCCCTCCGAACATATGTCCGGGGCCCCTTACAATGCAGAAACTGGAATGCGGTATTTATTTTATACAATATACAGGGTTCATATTATGTATACATAGGCCTACAGTGTACATGTATTCCGTATTTACGCAAAGCGCTTCTTTCGAGCCTTGTTCTCCGCAAATTGGTTAATCAATGCGTCATAGTCCAGAGATCTGGCAATCTTGTTTTCGATTGAGATAACTGCAAGCGCAGAAAGCCTGTCATCTGTCATGGTTGAGCGCAGGATATTCTTGATCAGTTTCATTCTGCTGAAGCTCCTTTCAGCACCGGCGACAGTAACTGGTGTGGTCAGAAGAATTCTGATGCAAATGCAAAGATTCGGATATATCTCCTGAAGGCTGTTCTTGTATATGTATGTTAAAAAATTGTTTGCCGTGACAAGTCCTCTCTCTTTCTCAATGACATAAATAAAACGATTCAATTCCATTATGAGTTCGTTGGCATCAATGTCTCCCATTTTTCTTTCAAAATTTTTGCTGTGATTCTCCAGTTCATTTTCTCTGTGACACTGCTTCAGGCTGTTAGCGTTGTACAGAAATCCAAACAACTTATACCACTCCACAAGTTCGTCAAATCGCGACGAAACAGAAGATATGGCCTGATCAGTGAGAACAAGAAAGAACTGCGATTTGAATTTTTCTTCGGCAGAAAGACGACTCGAATCATCAGCACATTCGTAATCAAACATTCTCTTCTTACGTCGCACCCTGGTTTCTGGAAACACCTGCTCAATACCCATATGCTCTGCTATTTCACATGCATTTGTGACCACAGAGTTATATCCTGTATTTCGATAGTCTTCCAAAAACTTCATTGTAGCACCGACTTCTGCCTGCAGTACGTCAATTGACACATCTGGTGACTGAATTAATTTGCTGGTTTTATTGACGTGAAATAGTGTATCGCACCACGTGTACACAGTCAGAACAAAAGGCCACGTAGTAACATGGTCTAAAAGCGCACCAGCTTCTGTTGCTGTAGTGCCATCTTTCTTTTCGAGCTCATATTCTCGCAAAGATGACAAAGCATTGCACAATTCTTCAAGGTGATAATGCAATGGCTTCACAGCATCAATTCTTGACTCCCAACGACTGTCCGATAACCCTTTAACAGATATTGGCATATGTTCTTGAAGTATATCCCAACGTGAAGGTGACGAAGAAAAAATAACGTATATTCTGTTAATCAGACCGAAAAAGTCAATGGCATATTTCGATGACTTTGCCGTGTCTGAGATCACAAGATTCCAAGTGTGAGCTCCATATAGTACATACAAGGCACGGTCATTTATTTCTAGCATGCGGGCTTGAACTCCTTTATTCTTTCCTCTCATATTTGCGCCGTTATCATAAGCTTGGCCTCTCATGTCAGCAATGTCTATTCCTAAGTTGTTTGCCTTTTCAAGAAACGCTTCCAATAAGCCCTCACCAGTTGTATCATGAACATTAAGAAAACCAACAAACGCTTCACGAATATTGACACCATCTTCACCGTTGCATTCAACAACGCATAACACCACAGACGTCTGTTCTTCATGTGACACGTCGGGAGTACAGTCCAAAATAACTGAATAATATTTTGCTTTTTTAAGCTGCGCAATGTTGGCCTCTTGAATGTTACTGGCAACAAGTTGAATCAGCTCGTTTTGGATCTGTGGACTGAGGTACTGAACATGTGTCTCTGCCTTCTTAATCTTCTGTAAAAGTTCGCTGAGGACAGTATCATACTTTGCAAGCAATTCAAACAGTCCCAAAAAGTTGCCATTCGAAGGATCGCCGAGCTTTTCATTACTTCCTCGAAATGCCAAGTTTCTTTCGGACAAGAAAATAACGACATCAACCATGCGTTTGACAACATTTCTCCAGAAATCTCTTTCTTTCAGAAAAACCTGCAATTCGAGTTGGTCAATAGATGTACGGTTTACTATGCCTGACCGAAGGTCAAACCATTTCACCATACAGTCTTGATGACCTTTGCCTGTTTCATGCTGCTGAAGTCTTCTTGACAGTGCTTTCCAAGCAGATGTTCCACGATGTAGCGGTATGTCGCCAGTGCCAAATAATTTACAACAAAAACAAAAAATGGCATCTTTCTGAACTGAGTACATTAACCATGAACATCTTATTTTCTCGCCATTTGCCATGGATCGATAGAAATGAGTACTTGTGAACCTCCGTCTTTCCTCGTTAAATGGAAATTCGTAACTTTCATTCTGCTGCGGTGGGCCACGTGCAACAATGTCACACACTTGCCTGTCCGATATTATAGGCGGCCAATCTCCTGGATCACCAGTCAGTGGTTCAGATTCAGATACTTCTTTCCCGGCAGCAGCTGGAATATCTGTCACAGTTTGTTTGGTAGAACAACTGGCTTCACCTTCGACCTCACTTGAAGCACTTCTGGATACTTCTGGATACGATTCGTCGCTGCTAGCGCTGTCCGTTTCATGTGCCTGTACCTGTATGTTGGATTGCAGCGCAAAATACGTTGACAACTTTGGAATTTTCTCAAGTTCCTTCTCGGCATCTTTTGCTGCCTTTCGTTTACTAGCTCCGCTCTTATACGTTCTCTTAGACATCACAAAGCATGCTTCTGCGTTGGAAATGATAAACTAAACAACTAAATTAATAACATTTATCCGCCGACCGCCATTATGAACACAAATACACATTCTTTGAATGGGTCCAACTAAAATTCGAAACTGACCGACAGACAACTGATGTAGCCAATAGCATTATAATGTATCATAATGACTTCACGGTTTTGTCAATAAAACCGACATGGATTGTGCGATAGCGTCAATAAATGTCACTTACCTAGTTATACCTTATTTGTTTTTGCCACTTTTAGGGGCCCCCTTCCTTGTGGGGCCCCCTCCGGTCAGAGGGTACGGAGGGCGCTCGCTACACCTCTGCCCCTAACGCTCTGATTCTCTCTCCCCCAGTGAATGTGACTCTGGATCCAGACACGGCTCATCCCAACCTCGTCCTGTCTGAGGATCAGAAAAGTGTGACATGGGGAGACACGCGGCAGCGACTGCCCAACAACCCTGAGAGATTTGACTCTTGGGCCTGTGTGCTGGGCTGTGAGGGATTCACCTCGGGGAGACATTGCTGGGAGGTGGAGGTGGGGGATGGGGGATGCTGGGCTGTGGGGGTGGCCAGAGGGTCTGTGAGGAGGAAGGGACGGATCAGCCATAGCCCTGAGGGGGGATCTGGGCTGTGGAGTGGTGCAGGGGTCAGTTCCAGGCTCTCATCTCCCCTGTGACCTTCCTGCACCTGAGCCGGGCCCCCAGCATGATCCGGGTTTGTCTGGACTGTGACCGGGGGCAGGTGACATTTATCGATGCTGGTGACGAGGCCCCGATCTTCACTTTCCCGCCAGGCTCCATCCCTGGGGAGAGAATCCGACCCTGGCTCTGAGTGTGGGACAGAAACACCCGGCTCCGACTGTGTCCCTGAGACACACAGCCGAGTGTGGAACCGGAAATCAGCCTCTCTAGCCTCACAGAACCCAGTCTCTATGACCTTGGAGGAATCCCATCTACCCAGACCCTTTCTCCTCATCTCTATGACCCCTAGAAGCGCCTCCCCCTCACTCTCTTGAGTCCCAGGGATGGGACCGGAGTGGGGGGGGGAACCCCTGGGGCTGCAGGAGGGGCCCTGAGGGGCAGAGATGGGGGCTGGGCAGCGGGTAGTACTGACAGCCAGACTGGGGACAGGCGGAGGTGGGGGTGGCAAGGACACAGCATTGATCAGGGTTTTGGGGGTTGGGGAGAAGCAGCAGCAGGGAGCGTTTGTACAGATCTGTGGGATTAGATCTCATGGGGTCTCCCAGCCAGAGCTCCTGCTGCAGGGACCACGGCCACTACAAGGCAACTGGTAACACTGTAATGGTCACACACACCCATGGGGGGAGGGGGAGATCGGTGCAGATTGATGAAAAACCATTATATAACCTTAAAAAAATCATAATTGGGTCAGTCTCATGATTCTTTTTAAACTGCTGAGGTTGGCAGCACTGGGAGAAGCAGGGACAGGGCAGGTTTAAGCAGAGGGAATTAGAAGATGCAAGAAGAAAATCAAGTATCAGAGGGGTAGCCGTGTTAGTCTGGATCTGTAAAAGCAACAAAGAATCCTGTGGCACCTTATAGACTAACACGTTTTGCAGCATGAGCTTTCGTGGGTGAATACCCACTTCTTCGGATGCAAGACATTCATCTTGCATCCGAAGAAGTGGGTATTCACCCACGAAAGCTCATGCTGCAAAACGTCTGTTAGTCTATAAGGTGCCACAGGATTCTTTGTTGCTTTTTCAAGAAGAAAATGTGAATGAAAATAAAACAAGAATAAAGGGAAAGTCTATGAGAAATGGTGGAAAACAGAAATGAAAAGAGTGACAGGAAAATATCCCTGCCAGGGGAACCAGCCGGGGGCAGCAAGAGGGGAAGGGATAAAATCAGGGAAAGAAGAGAGCAGCCGAGAGGGATGATCTGTGACAGGGAGGAGAGACACAGGAAAATAAAGAGGGATGGAAAGTGAGGCTAGAACAATAATGAATAGAAAAGGACAGTATGAAAGGAAAGGGAACGTGAGCGGGATGGAGAGATTTATTACGTTACTGAAAGTGACACTGTAACTCATTAATTCCCTATATTCATTCCTGGATGACTGTCCTGTTGTGCCATTAAGAAAACTGTTCTCTGTGGCTGGGGAATCTCCTTTCCATGCTGTGGTTATTAAGGTGCCTTCTCGGCTCCATTTACTTACCACCTTTAGTTACTGACTGTAAATAAAACATTACAAACAATTCTTTGTGTTTGTTCTACTTTACTGTCCCAGCTGCAGGTGCTGGTGGCAGAGTCCTTGGATTTGCTTCCTGACTTGCTTGTGTCTCCTCAACCCCCACAGGGAATATTGTGCCCCTAGGATGAGTTTGGGGTTTACTGGGATGTGTCATGCTCCAGCCGGGGCTCTGTCTCTGTCCTTAATTTGTAGGCAACTAGAAAATCAAACTCTGCAAAGCTGTTAGGGGTCTAAACTCCCTAGACAATGGATGGGCATCACAGGCACCTTACAGTGCGATGCACAAAAGCCAGCTCACTAGGCGGGGAGCCATCTCAGCTAGGCAATGGGAGAGGTGACAAGGGGGGAGGGGTGTCCTAAGCCCTGCCCCCTCTCACAGACAGGAGCCTAAATCGGGGCTGCAGAGGGGCGTCTATGTCTGCTTAGCAACCCAGAGACGGGAACCCAGCATCTGACGTCAGGTGGCTCAGGCGCCTAAGGCGTTTCTTGCTGGAATGAGGTCAGCACCTGCCTCACTCCACAGGAAAGGGTGAGAGGAGAGAAGCAGGAGGTGGTTTTGGTGCTATCACCTGCCTTATAACAGCCCCATGGTGAGAGCACTCAGCTGGCACGTGGGAGACCCACGTTCAGTTCTCCCACCAAGCTGTGGGCAGCAGCTCACGAACCTGAGTACCAACCTCAGGGCAAACAGTTATAAGGCAATGCAAGCTGCTGTTGCTTGCTGGAGCACTGGCTGGGGGAGGGGAGCGGAGTGGAGGGGGCTGTGCCATGTTTGGCAGCCCTCCCCTCCCCCTACCTGGAGGAGAGGCAAAGGGGACTTCCGGCCAGGACTCGGAGACTGACCTCACTCACCTGAGCAGCTGCTGGGGCTTCCGTGAGTGTTTGACCCTATGATTCCCCCCCCCAGCCCAGCCCCCACTCCTGCCCAACGCTGGGGAAGGGGCAGCCCCATGCCATCCCCTCCCACCGTCCCCCAGTGAAGCTACGGTGAGGGGCTGCAGCCTGCAGCCTGCAGCAGGGGTCAGGGAGGCAGGAAGCCATATATGAAGGCAGTGCCCCTCCCCTCCAGCACCCACCCACCACAGGGCAGATGGGGGAGGGGATTCATAGACCTACCTGAACAGCTGGGGCTTGGGTGAATTTTATGACACCCTGCTCCCCTGCCCCATAGCCATCACCGTGCAGACCCCACTTCTGCCCCATGCTGGGCAAGGGGCAGCCCCATCCACAGTGAAGTTATGGTGAGGGGCAGTAACATGGAAGGCCACCTGTGATGGCAACCCCCACCCCCTAGTACCCATCATAGAGGAGGTGAGTGAGCTTTCTGGACCTGAGAGGGGGCCTAGGACCATGTGCAGTGACTGTGGTGCAGAGTGAGTGTGCTGTGGGGGTAGGGGGGCAGAGGAGGGGTCCCTCCCCTGGAGCTTGCTGCTGCCAGTGGTGGTGATGGGGAGTCCTCTCTGGCCCTAGCCCTGGGGCAGCCTGTCTGCACCCCAAGTTCCTCATCCTCAGCCCTGGCTCACCCCAAAGCCTGCACCCCCAGCACCGAGCACACTCCTGCACTGTGAACCCCTCATCCCCAGCCCCACCCCAGAACCCTCACCTGAGGGGAAAAACGTGCAACTTAAATTTGGTGGTCAGTTTGGAGTATCATTGTATTTAGCACAATATTTGATTATTTTACACCCTTCAAAGTATGTAACTGGTCATATACAGGTGTTTTCTCTGAGTACTGTCTGTGTGCCTCAGTTTCCCAAATGCATTTCTTAAGGCTCTAGATGGTGGGATAAGGGGCTGTGATTGTTGTAAAGCCCTAGAGGGCCAGTGTGATGCCGTCTGCACAGAGAATGGCCGACACCCTGTCTCCAGGCAACTGATGGCCTGGGCCACCCCCCTGCAAGGTGCCAACTGAAGGTGTTGGAGAACAAAGAGATCAGGTGGCCTCCTAATGCCTGGAAAAGAGACAAAGGCCAGAGGAGGGAGTGTCAGTGCCTGTGCGGACTTCCAGGAAGCACATGGTGTGGAAGGGGATGCTGGGATGCTTTGGAACAACTCCATACAAAGCCAGTCAGGACTCTGGGGGAGCCTCCTCTCTGAGCATACTGTCTCCAGGGCAAGAAGCTTACACCTTCCTGGGTCTGACCTCGGAGCATTCAGCATGCCCTTCCACACCATGCACTTTCCGCAGCGAGTGTGCCCAGGCAGGTCCTGGGGCAACCAGAGGTCCCTGCACCCCAACTCCGCAGTCAGACGTGACTCTCAGCCAGACAGTAAAACAGAAGGTTTATTAGATGACAGGAACACAGTCTAAAACAGAGCTTGTAGGTACAGAAAACAGGACCCCTCAGTCAGGTCCATCTTGGGGGGTGGGGAGCCCAGACCCAAGTTCTGGGCCTCTCCCGATTTCCCCAGCCAGCTCCAAACTGACACTCCCTCATCTGGCCTTTGTGTCTCTTCCGGACAAGGAGGCCACCTGATCTCTTTGTCCCCAACACCGTCAGTTGGCACTTTGCAGGGGAAACTGAGGCACCCACACAGTATTCAGAGAAAACATTAAGAACATTCCCACTTTGTCACAACAGGTGCAACAAAATTTAATACTGTATATTAAAGCAGGCAAGTGCTGCTTCTGACTTTCCACTTTTAATTGACCCTTGTAATCTTGTAGTGCTGACGCATTGTAGCTTCATTTTATATCAGCTTACAGGGTGAGAGCGGGGGGGGGGGGGACACCACCATTTTGGGCCCCACCAAAAATTATACGAACCTGCCGCCTATGTGGGTAGCTATCCCATAGTTCTCACAGTCTCCCCCATCCATTGGAATTCTGGATTGAGATTTCAATGCAAAAACAGTGTCGCAGGTAATTCTAGGTAAATGTCATCACTCAATCCTTCCTCTGTGAAAGCAACGGCAGACAATCTTTTAGCGCCCTTTTTCCCTGGATTGCCTTGGCAGACGCCATAGCATGGAAACCATGGAGCCCGTTTAGCCTTTTGTCACTGTCACCGTATGTGTACTGGATACTGCTGACAAATGCGGTACTGCAGTGCTGTGCTACACAGCAGCATTCATTTGCCTTTGCAAGATAGCAGAGATGGTTACCAGCCCTATTGCACTGTCTGCTGCTTTGAAAATTGGTGATGACGGTTACCAGTCCTTTTGTACCATCTGCTGCTGTCATGGGTGCTGCTGGCTGGCCTCGCTGTGCAAATTCAGCCTCCAGGCATTGAACCTTGGAGGTCCATGCCTGACTAAATCTTTCACCCTTCCCTGCACAAATATTATGGAGAGTATAGCACGTGGCTATAACCGCGGGGATGCTGCATTTCCCCAAGTCTATCTTCTCATACAGAGATCACCAGCGCCCCTTTAAATGGCCAAAAGCATACTCCACAGTCATTTGGCGTTGGCTCAGCCTCTGGTTGAACCATTCCTTGCTGCTGTCAAGGATCCCTGTGTACGGTTTCATGAGCAACGGCATTAACGGGTAAGCGGGATCTCCAAGGATCGCAATGGGCATTTCGACGTTCCCTACTGTGATCTTCCGGTCTGGGAAAAAAGTCCCGGCCTGCAGCTTCCTGAACAGTCCAGTGTTCCGAAAGATGCGGGTCAGCCTGCGTTAATGTCAATGAAATGCCCATGGTGATCCACAAGCACCTGGAGAACCATAGAGAAATACCCCTTCTGATTAACGTACTTGGATGCTAGGTGGGGAGGTGCCAGAATAGGAATATGCGTCCCCTCTATCGCCCCTCCACAGTTAGGGAAGCCCATTTGTGCAAAGCCATCCACAATGTCCTGCACATTCCCCAGAGTCACGGTTCTTCTTAGCAGGATGCAATTAATGGCCGTACAAACTTGCCTCAACACGATTCCAACGGTCGACTTTCCCACTCCAAACTGGTTCCCGACCGATCAGTAGCTGTCTGGAGTTGCCAGCTTCCAGATTTACAATAGCCACCCGCTTCTCCACCGCCAGGGCAGCTCTCAATCTCGTGTTCTTGCACTGCAGGATGGGGGTGAGCTCAGCACACAGTCCCATGAAAGTGGCTTTTCTCATCCGAAAATTCTGCAGCCACTGCTCGTCATCCCAGACTTCCATGACGATGTGATCCCACCATTCAGTGCTTGTTTCCCGAGCCCAAAAGCGGCGTTCCATGGTGCTGAGCATGTCTGTGAATGCAACAAGCAATTTCATGTTGTACGCATCACGCGACTCGCTATCATTGTTGGACTCATCATTGTCGCTTTGAATCTTAAGGAGTAGCTCAACTGCCAAATGTGATGTGCTGGCGAGACTCGTCAGCATATTCCTCAGCAGTTCGGGCTCCGTTTCCCGCAGACCGAAATGGAACACAGAATTGCACTGCACAGAAAACGTTGAAAGATACAAGATGGCACCAAACGTGGATGGAAAAACAGGGATTTCTGGGATGTGAAGCGATGCATCACGGGGCATTGGGACAGGAAGCAGAATGACCCGCCCCCTCCACCCCCTTCCCACAACCTACGGTGCCAGAATGGGAAGAGGTGCTCTGTGGGATAGCTGCCCATAACGCACCACTCCTAACACCGCTGCAAATGCTGCAAATGCTGCAAATGTGGCCACACTGCAGCGCTGGTAGCTGTCAGTGTGGCCACACTGCAGCACTTTCCCTACACAGCTGTACAAAGACAGCTTTAACTCCCAGCACTGTACAGCTGCAAGTGTAGCCAAACCCTAGGAGGAGAGTTTGGGTTTTATTGTGATGTATCACTAACCAGGCTGTGCTCTGTCCTGCACACACCGATGTCAATCTGCAATTGCTCAGCTGTGCTCTGTGGAGAGGTGACCGGTTACACAGGGTGCAATCCATGAAGGGATGCTTTGGGCAAAGCTGAGTCCGGTGCCAAAACTCCCTAGACAATGCATGGGCATCAGAGTCACCTTACAGTACAATTCACAAAAGCCAGCTCACTAGGCGGGGAGCCATCTAAGCTAGACAAGGGGAGATGCTGACAAGTGGGGAGGGGTGTCCTAAGCCCTGCCCCCTCTCACACACAGGTGCCTAAATCAGGGCTGCAGAGGGGCATCTATCTCTGCTTAGCAACCCACAGACGGGAACCCAGCACCTGATGTCAGGTTGCTCGGATACCTAAGGCGTTTCTTGCTGGAATGAGGTAGCCACCTGCCTCGCTCCACACAAAATGTGAGTGTGGGGGTGGGGAAAAGGTGGAGGTGGTTTTTGTGATGTCACCTAAGAACATAAGAACATAAGAAAGGCCGTACTGGGTCAGACCAAAGGTCCATCTAGCCCAGTATCTGTCTACCGACAGTGGCCAATGCCAGGTGCCCCTGAGGGAGTGAACCTAACAGGCAATGATCAAGTGATCTCTCTCCTGCCATCCATCTCCATCCTCTGACGAACAGAGGCTAGGGACACCATTCTTACCCATCCTGGCTAATAGCCATTTATGGACTTAGCCACCATGAATTTATCCAGTCCCCTTTTAAACATTGTTATAGTCCTAGCCTTCACAACCTCCTCAGGTAAGGAGTTCCACAAGTTGACTGTGTGCTGCGTGAAGAAGAATTTCCTTTTATTTGTTTTAAACCTGCTGCCTATTAATTTCATTTGGTGACCCCTAGTTCTTGTATTATGGGAATAAGTAAATAACTTTTCCTTATCCACTTTCTCAACATCACTCATGATTTTATATACCTCTATCATGTCCCCCCTTAGTCTTCTCTTTTCCAAACTGAAGAGTCCTAGCCTCTTTAATCTTTCCTCATATGGGACCCTCTCTAAACCCCTAATCATTTTAGGTGCTCTTTTCTGAACCTTTTCTAGTGCTAGAATATCTTTTTTGAGGTGAGGAGACCACATCTGTACACAGTATTCGAGATGTGGGCGTACCATGGATTTATATAAGGGCAATAATATATTCTCAGTCTTATTCTCTATCCCCTTTTTAACGATTCCTAACATCCTGTTTGCTTTTTTGACCGCCTCTGCACTCTTCAGAGAACTATCCACGATAACTCCAAGATCTTTTTCCTGACTCGTTGTAGCTAAATTAGCCCCCATCATGTTGTATGTATAGTTGGGGTTATTTTTTCCAATGTGCATTACTTTACATTTATCCACATTAAATTTCATTTGCCATTTTGTTGCCCAATCTCTTAGTTTTGTGAGATCTTTTTGAAGTTCTTCACAATCTGCTTTGGTCTTAACTATCTTGAGTAGTTTAGTATCATCTGCAAACTTTGCCACCTCACTGTTTACCCCTTTCTCCAGATCATTTATGAATAAATTGAATAGGATTGGTCCGAGGACTGACCCTTGGGGAACACCACTAGTTACCCCTCTCCATTCTAAGAATTTACCATTAATTCCTACCCTTTGTTCCCTGTCCTTTAACCAGTTCTCAATCCATGAAAGGACCTTCCCTTTTATCCCATGACAGCTTAATTTACGTAAGAGCCTTTGGTGAGGGACCTTGTCAAAGGCTTTCTGGAAATCTAAGTACACTATGTCCACCGGATCCCTCCACATGTTTGTTGACCCCTTCAAAGAACTCTAATAGATTAGTAAGACACGATTTCCCTTTACAGAAACCATGTTGACTATTGCTCAAGAGTTTATGTTTTTCTATGTGTCTGACAATTTTATTCTTTACTATTGTTTCAACTAATTTGCCCGGTACCGACGTTAGACTTACCGGTCTGTAATTGCCAGGATCACCCCTAGAGCCCTTTTTAAATATTGGCGTTACATTAGCTAACTTCCAGTCATTGGGTACCGAAGCCGATTTAAAGGACAGGTTACAAACCTTAGTTAATAGTTCCGCAACTTCACATTTGAGTTCTTTCAGAACTCTTGGGTGAATGCCATTTGGTCCTCGTGACTTGTTAATGTTGAGTTTATCAATTAATTCCAAAACCTCCTCTAGTGATACTTCAATCTGTGACAGTTCCTCAGATTTGTCACCTACAAAAGCCAGCTCAGGTTTGGGAATCTCCCTAACATCCTCAGCCGTGAAGACTGAAGCAAAGAATCCATTTAGTTTCTCCGCAATGACTTTATCGTCTTTAAGCGCTCCTTTTGTATTTTCATTGTCAAGGGGCCCCATTGGTTGTTTAGCAGGCTTCCTGCTTCTGATGTACTTAAAAAACATTTTGTTATTACCTTTGGAGTTTTTGGCTAGCCGTTCTTCAAACTCCTCTTTGGCTTTTCTTATTACACTCTTGCACTTAAGTTGGCAGTGTTTGTGCTCCTTTCTATTTGCCTCACTAGGATTTGACTTCCACTTTTTAAAGGAAGTCTTTTTATCTCTCACTGCTTCTTTTACATGGTTGTTAAGCCACGGTGGCTCTTTTTTAGTTCTTTTACTGTTTTTCTTAATTTGGGGTATACATTGAAGCTGGGCCTCTATTATGGTGTCTTTAAAAAGGGCCCACGTAACTTGCAGGGATTTCACTTTAGTCACTGTACCTTTTAACTTTTGTCTAACTAACCCCCTCATGTTGGTATAGTTCCCCCTTTTGAAATTAAAGGCCACAGTGTTGGGCAGTTGAGATGTTCTTCCCACCACAGGGATGTTGAATGCTATTGTATTATGGTCACTATTTCCAAGCGGTCCTGCTATAGTTACCTCTTGGACCAGCTCCTGCGCTCCACTCAGGATTAAATCTAGAGTCGCCTCTCCCCTTGTGGGTTCCCGTACCAGCTGCTCCATGAAGCAGTCATTTAAAGTATCGAGAAATTTTATCTCTGCATTTCGTCCTGAAGTGAAATGTTCCCAGTCAATATGGGGATAATTGAAATCCCCCACTATTATTGGGTTCTTAATTTTGATAGCCTCTCTAATTTCCCTTAGCATTTCATCATCACTATTACTGTCCTGGTCAGGTGGTCGATAATAGATCCCTACTGTTATATTTTTACTAGAGCATGAAATTTCTATCCATAGAGACTCCATGGAACCTGTGGATTCGCTTAAGGTTTTTACTTCATTTGAATCTACACTTCCTTTAACATATAGTGCCACTCCTCCCCCTGCACGGCCTATTCTGTCCTTCCGATATATTTTGTACCCCGGAATGATTGTGTCCCATTGATTGCTCTCAGTCCACCAGGTTTCTGTGATGCCTATTATATCAATATCCTCCTTTATCACAAGGCACTCTAGTTCACTCATCTTATTATTTAGACTTCTGGCATTCTAGCACCTGCCTTATAACTTTTAGCCCCATGGTTAGAGCCCTCAGCTGGCACGTGGGAGACCCAGGTTCGACTCCACTGTCTAGAGTAGCTCACGAATGTGAGTACCAACCTCAGGGCAAACAGGTACAAACCAGGGTACAAACCCCATGCTAGGTATCAAATGTGAACCTCTCAAGCACCATAACAGCCTGAACATGGAGTTACAGACAGACCCCTTGGGTTCTCCCGTCTATCTTGCTGCTCTTATGCCTCCTCCCCTGTTCCCCCTGCTGGAGCTGCCACATTCCAGCTGCAGAGTCAGGGCAGCTCTTGGCCACAGGTATCTACAGTTAAAGCCACCGGCTGCTCTATTCTGGCCACAGAGAACAGTGGAAGCTGTGGAACAGGAGACAGCCTCTTTCCAGCCAAGGAACAACCATGAATAGAAACCTTCCCACCCCAAGGCAAAGGGAGCAGGAGGTGGCAGCCCTGGTGGGAGAGACTCTTATCCAGAAACAGGGAGAAGCATCCAGGAAAGAGCTCCCCTCAGCCCAAGGCAAAGGGATGTGACAGCCCTGAGGGGGAGACCTCTCCATTCATGTCTCTGAATTTAATATTTCAGACACGTAGAAATAGTCACCAGCACCCACCTGGTCAGAGTTAAGGGTGTTTGGATGCTGGGCAGTGAGAAGGTTTCTGTTTACTGGTGTGTGTATCCCAGGCCTGGTTAGCTGCCACTGGACTACAGCAAGGGGAACCCAAGCATCTGAGCCCCAGAAACCCCCGATAATTCAAGCCTCTGGGACTGGAACAGATCCCATCTACTGCTCCAATCTTGGGATCCCTGGGGACATTTTTGGGGCGCTGTCTAGCCTTCCACCTGAGGTGCAAAACCCGCTGCCTAATCCCCTGGTGCAGAGCTGACTGTCCAGACTCCCACATGCTTAAACATACCATCTCCCAGAACTCCACACCAAGGTGAGAGCCTGCTGGTTTCAGCAGAATTCTCTCTGGAGGCAAAGAGTAATTGTGAAGCATTTGGCTATGTCTACACTAGCTTCCATGGCAGTACTTTCATCTGCCTGTGTGGTCACCCAGGAGCACTGGGGAGAAAGCTCTCCCAGTGCTCCTGGTAAACCAGGTCAATGAGGGGAATAGCTCCGAGCTCTGGGAGCTTGGTTCTGAGCATTCGGAATCTGTCTACACTGGTGCTTTACAGCGCTCAAACTTATTGTGCTTGGGGGCAGTGTGATTTTTCACACCCCTGAGTTAGCAAGTTACTGCGCTGTGAATTGCCATGTATAAACAAGCCATTTAACACGGAGACAGACTCTTTGCACATGTCCAATACATTATTGCTCTTTCACTTGTAAGCAGAGTCAGGATGAGCTCTACCCTGATATCTGGTGGTGAATTGTGTCGAGTTGTGGAAAAGAACTTCAGGGGTTGATCTTGTTTCCATAGACACACCCACCCTGCCTAGCATGAGCCCACAGCAGCCCAAATGGTCACTTTGGCTGCTGTGGCATCCCCAGTTTCTCTGTTATTGGGAAGGAAGAATAAAGTGTTGTTACCCTGATTATGTGAATCAAAGACATTGAAACTGTTTTATGACAGAGGGACTCACCATCAACTAAGTAGTGCTTGCTAGATAAGGGCCATGGGTTCCAAAGCCCAGTGAATTGAGAGAGGTCTGCTTGCCTCCTTCCATGGCCCTGCCCCTTTTTGAGGGACTGAAATTCCAATTCCTCCTCCTCCTCCTCCCCCTCCCCCCCCCCTGTGGAATATCAGAGATACTTTTAATTCTATTGGGGGTCTAGTTACAGGCTGCTAAGCTGAATTCACTTTGGGCCAATAGTGTACCAGCACTGAGGCTCCCCTAGTATGAGCTGAAATCATTGAGTGCTGTGTTAAATTGGGGATGGGGGGTGAAGGTGTTTTGCTGAGTGGCTGGCAGAGCAGTTTGGGGGATGGCTGGAGTGGAGTGGCTCGCAGTGAAGGCTGTAGCAGAACCCCATGGAGAGGTAGGGCAGTTGGCCTTGGACCATGTAAGGGGCCCCTTGATCACCCCTCTCCCCCCATTTCCACCCAGGCTGAGAGGTAAAACTCTGCAGATAACCTTTTGAACTCAGGGGCTGCACTGACCAGGGACTCAAGAGACTTTTGGGACTTTGGGTGACTGTTGGGTTGCTGGACTTAAGACCCTGAGGGGAAAAGGACACTGCCAAACGTACTTGGGGGTCGGTCATTTGCTCTTAGTTTGTGTTATGAATCCTGTTTGTTGTGTTTCTCCAACATAATGCTGCATTGTTTCCCTCCTTTATTAAAAGGTGTTTGCTACACTCAGACTCTGCGCTTGTGAGAGGGGAAGTAGTGCCTCCTAGAGGTGCCTGGGGGGGTGGTATGTAATCGTCCCAGGTCACTGGGTGGGGCCTCGAGACGGTTTTGCATTGTGTTATTGAAATGGAACCCCTAGATACTGAACCTGGCCCTTGTTGCTGCCAACTGTGACAGGCAGAAGGGTTACACACCTAACCATATAAAGCACAAGAGAGTTCAGATCATGTAGCACAAAACAACCAACCTAACTGCAGTGCCCCTCACTAGCTCACCCTTCCCTTGGGAGTCCTGGGGGCTCAGGAAAAGCAGGCAGGGCCCCCAGCCTCATGAACCTGCTGCATGCTGGGTGATTTCAATCTTTACTTTTGAGTTGGAGACAAAGAGCAGGATCCATGACGGGACTCAGGCAGTGATGAGCTGCCAAAATCATAACAACCGGTTCCCTCTTCACCCCAGGAGGGATCATGCCCCCCTCACCCAGGGACCCCTGCCCCATCCACTCCCCTTCCCTGTACCCTGACAGCCCCTGGAACCCCTGCCCCTGACTGCCTCCCACCCCCATCCAACCCCTGATCCTTTCTGACTGCCCCACCAGGACCCTTGCCCCTATTCAATCCCCCTGTTCCCTACCCTCTGACCCCCCCAACCCCTATCCACTCCCTCCCCGAACTCCCCTGCCCTCTCTCCAACATCCCCTCCCTGCCCCCTTACCGCGCTGCCTGGACGTGGCTGGCAGTGCTACAATCCAGCCGCGGCTGGTCCCGGGAACCCGGGAATCGCGCAGCCAGAGCCTGGAGCCGGAGGATATGGTGGGAGCCGGGCGGCCAGAGCCAGGCGGCTGGCCAGCCGGAGCTGGGGAGGGCTGTGGCCAGAGCCACGCAGCCAGAGCTGGAGCTGGGCAGCCGGGGCTGCTGCCGGGCCCGGACCCTGGCATCTGGGTAGGTGGGGTCACGGCTGCCGCCCTGCCCGGAGCCGGGCTGCGGCGTGGCCGGGGACGCGGGGCCAGGCTGGGCAGGGCCGCGGCCGGAGCCCGAGCCCGAGCCGGGCAGCTGGGGAAGGACGCGGGGCCGGACAGGGCCACGGCCGGAGCCGGAGCCTGAGCTGGGCGGCCGGGAAGGACGCCGGGCAGGGCCACGGCCGGAGCCCGAGCCCAAGCCTGAGCCTGGCGGCCGGGAGGGAGGCGGGGCTGGGCAGGGCTGGAGCCGAGCCCAAGCCCGAGCCGGGTGGCCGGGAGGGATGCGGGGCCGAGCAGGGCTGGAGCCAGAGCCCGAGCCCGAGCCCGAGCCCGAGCCCGAGCCCGAGCCCGAGCCCGAGCCAGGCGGCCGGGGAGGGACGCGGACAGAGCCCGAGCCGGGCAGCTGGGGAGGGACGTGGGGCCGGGCAGGGCCGCGGCCGGAGCCCGAGCCAGGCGGCCGGGGCAGGAGGCGGGGCCGGCCAGGGCCGCGGCCGGAGCCGGGCAGCGGCCGGGGCGGGACGCGGGGCCAGGGAGGGCTGCGGCCGGAGACCGTCCGGGGCGCACGGCCCTCCTCCTTCCCTCTACCCTTACCTGAGCTCCGTCTTCCTGGGCGTGAGTGGGAAGCCTGCTTGCTTCTCAGCCCTCCCAGACTTCCCGCGCGAAGAGCTCATTCGCGGGAAGCAGGGCGGGAGGAGAAACAGGGTGGAGCATTCATGGGAGGAGGTGGAGGCGGAGCTGAGGTAAGCTGGGGCCGCAGCAGCGAGCACTTGTTAAATTTAAATGCCTTTTTAGAACAAGTTGTCCCAGGCGGGACAACCGGTTCTAACAGGGCGTCTAAATTTAACAACCGGTTCGCGCGAACCGGTGCGAACCGGCTGCAGCTCACCACTGGACTCAGGTATTACAATGATGAATGTCGCTGAGTCTAAATTGCAGCTGCCTAGAAAAATCACTGAAATGACACTGAGAGCCATAAAGCCTCAGTTATGGGGAGATGTAAGTGCCTTAGAATGGGTGACACAAAAGCCAGCGTGCTAGGCAGGGAGCTGCCTAAACCAGTCAGTGGGAGATGCTGAGCAGAGGGGAATTGTAGAGGTAGTCTAGGCCCCTCACTCAGCTTTGTGGATTGCAGGGTTGTTCCTGTGACTCTCTAGTGCCCATTGGCTCTTCATAAATGTTGTCCCTGATGTCAGGGCCAGCCTTAGGGGTGGATGGACGGGCAACCACCCAGGGGCACTGTTCTGTGGGGGGAAACCTCCGTGCAGGCCACCCCTCCTCCCCCTGCTGCTCTGCTCCCCTCTGCAGCCACCACTGCTCCTGCACCCCCACCCCCACCCCCGCTTTGGAGCCCCCGTGTTCCTGGGAACCTCCTGTCTGCTGTGCAGAGCGGGGGATGGTGGGGACTGATGTTGGGGTTCCCCCCACCCCAGCCCATGTATCCTGTAAAATAACTTAGAATTCAAACAAAAATAAAAATTCCAAGTCTGATACTAATAGCAATGATGGAGTCAAAAGTTAGTGAGTCACATACATGACTGTGATCAGTAAACATAAATGCCAAAATAATTAGAAAAATAAATTCCCATTCCTAATAAAAGAGAAAAAAACCTTAATCATGTATGGTAAAATTAAATAAATACATATTTAGTGGTGTGAAAAACTATTAACTAAACCAGAGTAGATAACGGCAGTAACACAGAATGTGTCTGTTAGGCCTTGTCTACACTACAAGACTATTTCGAATCAACTTAGTTCGAATTTGTGGATTCGACCTTATGAAGTCGAATTTGTGTATCCATACTAAATACACTAATTCGAATTTCTGAGTCCACATTCACGGGGCCAGCGTCGACTTTGGAAGCAGTGCACTGTGGGAAGCTATCCCTCAGTTCCCGCAGTCCCCTCTGCCCATTGGAATGCTGGGTAGAGCCCCCAATGCCTGCTGGGGGAAAAAATGTGTCGAGGGTGGTTTTGGGTAACTGTCGTCATTGAACCGTCAATCACGCCCTCACTCCCTCCCTCCCTGAAAGCGCCTGCGGGCAATCTGTTCGTGCACTTTTCTGGTCAGTGACAGCGTGGACGCCACAGCACTGCAAGCATGGAGCCCGCTGCGATCCTCGCCGTTTTCTCCTCCTCGCACTTTATCGTCCACCTCTTCCACATTCAGCTGCTGAGAAATTGGGCTACTTTTCAATGGTTCTGCAAGCACTGGGGGACCATAGGGGACGTTTTACCAACATGAACGTCGGATGGCCGGGCAAGGTTCCTGATGCGTGTGTTCTCAGGAACTGTGGGCTGCTCAGACGCCTGCTGGAAGGTAGTTTCTTCCCGTACCACGAAATAACTGTTGTGGATGTGCATTTGCCTATAGTGATCCTCGGTGACCCAGCCTGCCCGCTAATGCACTTGCTCATGAAGCCCTATACAGGCGCCTGGGACAGCGACAAGGAACTCTTTAAATACCAGCGAGCAGCGAGCAGCGTGACCTGTGACTGTTCAGTTTCTTTACAGAGAAGCTGAACCTGCCCCTGTTTCTTTACCCAGTTACTGTTGACTCTCCTCTTCGGTTAAATACCCCTTTCTCCCCGTTTCCCCCACTTCCAAGACACGTGTAAAAATGAAATACATGTCACACTGTTACTGAGGAGAGGTTTCTTTATTCATGACTTTTCCTTAAATGGGTTGAAACTGGAACGCAGACTGTGGTGGGTAGGGTGTGCGCTGATGTAAAGACCGCCTCTAAACTCAAGGAATGACAGGCTCCTGCTCCTACAGCGGTCCGCATTGCCGGACTGCTTGTTTCAACGGAGCCAGCCATCCCTCCTTTTTGGGATTCTGTGTGCGGGGTGCTATGTGGCCTTGTGGCGGAGGAGGACGGATACAGATTCCTCTGCTGCGTGACTCAGCGGTCCAGGACAAGGACCGCTGTATAAGATCTGTAACCGCCCTCCCCTGCTAAAAAGTCACATCCCCACCGCCCACACAGAACCTGGAAACCACCTCCCATACTGACCAGATTGCCTACTGACTGCACTGTGTGTGTGACCCGCTGCTGATCCGGCCCCCGTGTCTGTACCCTGGGAAAGGTGCCTGTCCTATGCAATTAGCAACGCACTTCCCCACGCACCCCATTCAAACACAGTCTTCAGTGAAAAAATATGACGGAAACAGTACTTAACAGCAAAGTATTTTTATTACTTAAGTACACAGTGATGGGATGGGACTGGGATTGGGACTTGTTTGAGTCCGGAAGGGAAGGACTTATGCAAACGTAGGGTATGAGAGCTTTTGGTTTCTTGAGCACTCTGCTGGGGTGCAGTGACAGTATTCACGGCCCAGGGCAGGCATCCTCCTGGTTATTTAGGGTGAGGGGGGTATGTGACTTTGTGGCGGGGGAGGGCGGTTGCAGAGATACTGCCGGGGGCTCTGTCCTGCAGCGGTCCTGCAGAACATACACAAGTCGCCGGAGCGTGTCCGTTTGCTCCCTCACTAGTACAAGCATTGCTTGAGTCGCCTGCTTGTGTTCCTCATGCCACCTCTCCTCCCATTCGCTGTGTGAGCGCTGGTACAGAGAGACTTTCTCCCTCCACTGCCTCTGCTGGTCCGCCTCGGCTAGGTAGCAGCCCACACATTCATCGAAAATCGTGTCCCTTGTCTTTTTCTTTCGCCGCCTAATCTTCGCCAGCCTCTGCGAGGGGGATGCTGTGGAAGGTCTGGAGACAGTGGAAGCTGTGAGATGGGAAACAGTTAGTGAATTCCTTGCAAAGATACTTTTTTGCGAACAATTAACTGAGTCTAGGCTGTCTCTGTAAATTTTTTGTTGAGACGCCTGTGCCTGCCGTTGCACAAATCATTTGCGCGGTGGATTCTGGGTAAATGTCGCCAGTCATTCCTTCCTCCGGGAAAGCAACGGCAGACAATCATTTCGAGCACGTTTTCCATGAAATGCCCTGGCACACGCCATAGCGTGGCAACAATGGACCCTATTTTGCCTTTTGTGTATGTCACCGTATGTGTACTAGATGCCGCTGACAGAGGCGGGCCAGCAGCGCTACACAGCAGCATGCTTTTGCTTTTGCATGACAGCAGCGATGGTTACCAGGCATACTGTACCGTCTACCATACCATGAACTGGTAAGAAGACGGTAATAAGATGGTCATGGTTACCTGTCCTTTTGCACTGCGCCATTTGGTGCTGTCATAAGTGCCCCTGGCCGATCAGCCAGGGGCGCAAAAGCAAAATTTGGGAATGACTCCCCGAGTCAATCCCTCCTTTTTGGGTATCTAAAAATAGAATCAGTCCTGCCTAGAATATGGGCAACTGTACTAGAGAACCACTGTATCATAGAACCAGAGAGCACAGCTGCTCTCTGGCCAATCATGCATAAATTTTGAGCTGAATGCTATTCACAGGGTGTGCTCCTGAAACAACCCCAGCTGTTCATTCCGTTCTTCCCCCAGCCTTCCTGGGTTCCAATACCATTGTCCCCCCACTTGTGTGATGAAGTAATATAGAATGCATGAATAAGACACAGGTAGTCGTTTGTGAGAAATGAGTGGAAGGAAGCCTCCAGCTGCAATGATAGTCCAGAGATGACATTAAGGGGTGTGGAGGAGGGAGCCAATCATCTCTCTGCTAGTCCAGGGGCAATTGAATCTTTTCTTTACAATGAAGGGTGGGGGCTGATGGAGCTCAGCCCCCTGTTGCAATGATGAGGACGGTTACCAGCCATACTGCACCATCTACCATGAAAAATTAGGACCAGGCGACCTTGATCGACCTGTCCCAAGCAAGTTGGTATTGTTACCAGTCCTTTTGCACTGCCCCATGTGCTAATAGGCTGATGATGAGGATGGGTAGCAGTCCTATTGTACCATCAGCCACCCATGGCGGGGTGGGAGGAAGGATGTTGTTGTTGAGTGCTGCAGCAGCGCGTCTATCTGCAGCATTCAGTACAGATACGGTGACATGTAAAAGAGTCAACAGAGGATTGTTTTCCCTTTAACTTCTGGGGGTCGGGGGGGGGTGCGTAAATTGCCGAGCTATGCCCCGACCCACCGCGGACACTGTGTTTGACCCTAGAAGCATTTGGAGATCAGCCAAGAATGCAAATGCTTTTCGGAGACAGCAGGAACTGTGGGATACCTTGCGTCCTCGTTCCCCCCTCCCTCCATGAGCGTCCATTTGATTCTTTGGCTTTCCGTTATGCTCGTCACGCAGCTGCGTGCTGAGTCTGTGCTATGCCGTCTGTCCGGAGATTTTTTAAAAATACTTTGGACCAGGCGTAACATTACAGTAATTCCCCTACTTACATGCAGGAGTCTCCGAGCGAGATCACCCTGAGGATGGGCACTGAAGGAGATAGAGAGCGCATGCTGCGTGAAATCTAGCACGAACCACGGACCTATGCAGCCGTGCTCTGGGAGGCAGTGCTCCCTGAATACCGCATGAAAGCCTCGCGCGGAAAAGTGTGCTATCACGGAGCACCCAATAAGGCAGCTCTCCCCAGGAACCTCCTGCTGATGCTTATCGATTAAAGGCAGGAGAGCTTCGTGGAGATCTCCCAGGAGGATTTCTGTTCTATCACCATATATACAGAGACCTCCTTTTCACACACTTCAGATTCCTGTTATATTAAGAATAAAAGTTAACATGGTTAAAGCACTTACCGACTGATCCTACCCCTGATTCAGGATCCGGGTTCATGGCCGGGGAGGGTTGGTAGGGGATCTCCGTGACGGTGATGAAGAAATCCTGGCTGTCGGGGACACCAGCGTTGTAAGCGCTGTCGCCTGCCTCGTCCTCCACAAACCCTTCCTCATCTTCCCCGTCCGTGAACATCGTCGAGGAACTGTCCGTCGACACTGTCCCATCATCAGAGTCCATGGTCACTGGTGGGGCAGTGGTGGCAGGCTCCGTAGCATCCGTTGGCCGCTTTGATTTTTTGATAGGCTTGTCTGGGGTCCTTGATTTTCACGCGGCACTGCGTTGCATGACGGCTGTATCCTCTGTCTGTATCATGGCTTTGGAGACCTTCTCGTAGGTCTTTGCATTCCGTTTTTTGGAGTGCAGCTCCGAAAGCACAGACTACTCACCCCCCACACCGATCAGATCGAAGAGTTCCCGGTCAGTCTATGCCGGGTCCCTCTTTCTATTCAGAGATTACATGAACTCCTCTGCTGGAGAGCTCTGCATTGCTGCCGGTGCTGCTGAGCTCGCCCCGATGTCCAACCACAAAATGAGATTCTAACTGTCCAGAAAGGAAAAGGAATTCAAATTTTCCCGGGTCGTTTCCTGTGTGGCTGGTCAGAGCATCGAAGCTCGGACTGCTGTCCAGAGCGTCAACAGAGTGGTGCACTGTGGGATAGCTCCCGGAGCTACTAAGTTCGATTTCCATCCACACCTAGCCTAATTCGAACTAGCCATGTCGAATTTAGCGTTACTCCACCTGTCGGGGTGGAGTACCAAATTCGAACTAAAGAGCCCTCTAGTTCGAATTAAATGGCTTCCTGGTGTGGACGGTTGAGCGGTTAGTTCGAATTAACGCTGCTAAATTCAATTTAAAGTCCTAGTGTAGACCAGGCCTTAGAATGTATTAAGTGGTTAGTGGCCTTATACACAATGTAACACAATAGTATCACTGCAAATACAAAGTATATCAGAAAGGTGGAGGCAACCAATGGGATGTTATAATTACAAGTAAAATGTGAATCACAGTGCAATAATGCAATATGGGTGATAAGTGAAATTATGCAATGTAGAAAATTACTGACTTAATTTGTGAGGCTGTGATAGCAAGAGTGTACCCAAAGGCTGGGTCAAGAAACAGGAGGGTGGGAGGTGAATGATTAGTGGCAACTGATGAGAGGTGCAGCTGCAAGCAGCGAGAGACTCTGAAGCCCTGCAGGGTAAGGACAACGGAGCGGGGAGCAGCAAGGGGTCTGGGAAGTTAAGAGGGTGCTGCAGACACAGGGGAAAAAACAGCAGCAAAGGGTTACAACAGGGAGACACGGAGAAGTACACAGAGGGGGAGATTGGAGCGGGGGAAAAACAGATACGGGAAAGTTCAGGGAGAGATCGGGACAGCGGGAAGACGAATTCAAGCAGCAAAAACCTTATCTATCCTCTAACTTAATCAAACTTATATAAAATGACAAGCAGCTTATACAAAGTAACAAAACAGGTACAGAATACAATCAGGCAATGACTTTTTAAATCTATCTTAGCCAACGACTAGGCAAAACAACAAATATCACAATTCTAAGCAAAATTATATCAAGCAACTATACGGAGCAACAAAACAACGAACTATAGCAAGGCAGGTGAGATTTACAAGCTTTACAATCTTAACAAACTATGATTTATTAAACTAAAGAAACAAAACCTATGGTGCACCTTATGCTATGGGGAAGTTACAGAGGGCAGAGTGGTATGTGCCCAGGATACAGCTCCCAAGGCAGCCCCCAAGGAAGCCAAGGGATGGTGGCTACCGCAGTGGATACAGCTGAAAGCAGTGAGCCCGAGGCAAAGCCCACAGGAGCAGAGCTTAGCAGCGGCACAAACTTATTTTTAGCGGCAAAGTGCCGCAGAGTTTAAGAGAGGTTTTAAGACACAGACCAAGGTTTAGCTTGAGTCTGTGTGCTGGGGAGACAGAGCCAGCAGCTAAAATAATAAAATAAAAGTATAGAAAGTTTCACAGAGGGATTCTTGTATCAGAGGGGTAGCCGTGTTAGTCTGGTTCTGTAGAAGCAGCAAAGAATCCTGTGGCACCTTATAGACTAACAGATGTTTTGCAGCATGAGCTTTCGTGGGTGAATACCCACTTCTTCGGATGCAAGCAGTCAAGAGGGATTCTTACCAGTCCCCAAGGCAGCAGCAAAGGCAGAAGCAGCAACAACATCAGAAGAAGCAAGGAGGGCTCAGTACGGTCTCGATAATCAGGAGGTCTCTCAGGCAGCAATTCGTTCTTCACGGGGGTGTGTGTTAAAAACGGGGGTACACTCAAAAATAAAATGAGAGCAGAGAAAGGACCCCCAGAACCCCTGGCTGATCAGACCAGGCAGCAATGCAGGAACCTTTCTGAGGTCTGATCAGAAAATGTCTGGTAATAAAGGCAAACTCAGGCAGCTTCCCGCCAGTAACTCTGATTGGTTCCCCTTCTCACAGGGAGGAGAGAAGGCAGGGAAAAGACTGCAGGTAGGCATAGAACATGTCTGGGCAAGTTCTGAGCCCCCAGGTATGACTCATATGCTCAGCTATTTGGCCTTTAGGTCTTGCAGCTCTGGACATTGCCTACCCTACACCAAGCCCAGGTTTAACAAGGTGATAACAGGACTAACCCTTTGAACAAGGCAGTGGTCCCACTTAGCACACAGCACAAGTGGCCATCCCTTTGAGAAGGGCAATGGCTCTTGTTAAACAACTTAAGGGGCCCTCCCTTTGAGAAGGGCAGTGGCCCTGGTAAACAACTTAACAGCCAGGGAGGGGCGGCCACAGGAGGAGAACAAAAACAAAATGGAGTAGGGGGACAGCTGTAAGAAACAAAATGGAATAGGGGGAAAGCTGTAACAGACAATTTCCAGGCTGGTTTCTCCACACTGCACTACAGCCTGGATTTTCAGACCAGCCCAGCACCCATTACAGGGGCCAGGGTGTGAAAAGAGCTCAGCACCCATTGCAAATAGAGTGGAGAAGTGCCTCAGCTAAACACCAGTTACTGGGCACCAGAGGGGACTCGCTCTCTGGTCCCTCAGGGAGAACTCCCATTGGATTGTGCTTTGTGTCTTGTTCCCCTTCATCTCAACTGAATCGCCCAGATTCTGTCCCTAAGGGTCTGGGAGTGGGAAGTGCAAATTCAGGCAGCTGCTGGGGGAGCAGTGAGTCATTTGTGGCTTTCAGCCAGCCCTGAACTGACTAGATCTGTAACAACAAGGCCCCATGTGGAATCCACCCAAGAATGCTTCTCACTTCCAGCAAATCTGACTGATTGTGTAAAACAGGAAATTAACCCAACTACTAATGGAGCGGGGGCAGGGCAGCCACATTTCCTAACACCCTGTAGAAAATGTCTGAAGATTTCTGACAAAGCAGCTCTGGACCAACCCTGCTGGAAGCGGGTCCTTGCTGTGCTGCTCGCTCTGCAGTCACCCCATGTGCAGCTCATTTGCCACTGGGTTATTATAGCCACTATTCCTGGGGGCATGAGAGAGGAACCCACGCTGGGTGGGAAGTTCCTTGGGGTGCAGGGTGTTATATCCTTGGGGGGAGCCGGTTTAGGAAGAAATCAGTTGAGGCCAGACAGCAGACAGCTAACAGAACCACCATTTTATTTACAGAGACAGAGAACTCACTCAGCCGGCTGAAGCTGGCTGAGCTAACCCATAATAATCTAACTCAGTTGCCATAGCAACAAAAACCATGACAACCAAATACACAACATATTCCTCCCCCCCTAATAAAAACATCCCCTAAATAAAACACACACTAGACTAGAGAAGGAGGGTAGACTGCCTCCATTCCCGGCTAACCCCTGGGGATTATTTTGCCCCATAACCGTGGGTTCGCCCTAGCTAAAGATCCAGCCGATGAGGAGGCCTTCTGTCTCTAGGTGGATTACGGCGAACTTCTGGTGTTATTGCACCCGAAAGCACTAGGGGCTCAGGTTCCGCAGCACGAACGGGTGAGGAGGTGGTATCAGCTCGTGCTGGGCAAAGGGGTATCTCAGCCGCCGGCAGTAATGGAAGAGAACAGTCAGGAACAGGTGACTCGTGATTTGGTGCCTCACCAGAAGAGGTGAAGTCAGACCCCTCAACTGCAGATGGGTCCTGAGGACTGGCATGACCTGGCAACAGCTGATCTACATGTCGCCGCCAGGTAAGATTCTCTGCAGTCCGGACTGTGTAGGAAACAGGTCCTGTTTGAGTAATGACTGTGGCCGGGACCCATTTAGCTCTGGAAGTATAATTCCAAGCCAAAACTGGCTGTCCTGGGCTAAAGGTTCGGTCTTTTGCTCTGGGTGCCCGTCTGATGACTTGATATTGCTGCTGATGTTGCACAATTTGTCGGGGTTCAGAAGGTTTCAGCAGATCAAAGCAAGTGCGCAGCTGTCGTCCCATCATTAGAAAGGCCGGAGATGCGTGGGTCGTAGCATGAGGTGTGTTTCTGTAGGAAAGTAAAAAGGTATCCAGACGCTTTTGAATGGAGTATTGTCCCCTTGCTGATTTCAAAGCGTTTTTCATTGTCTGCACAAATCTTTCAGCTAATCCGTTGGTGGACGGATGATATGGTGCTGACGTGATGTGGTGTATCCCATTTGCCTTCATAAAATTTTGAAACTCCTGAGAAACGAACTGCGGTCCGTTGTCGCTCACAAGTTGTTCTGGCAGACCAAAACGACTAAAGAGTCCTCGTAGTTTTTGGATAGTACTCTGCAGAAGTGGACTGCATTATAGAGACTTCTGGCCATTTAGAATGGGCATCTATTGCCACCAAGAACATGCTTCCTTCAAGGGGGCCAGCAAAGTCAACGTGAATACGTTGCCACGGGTTTTCAGGCCAGTCCCATGGGTGTAGGGGTGCCCACTGGGGTGCATTCCTCACACTCTGACATGACATACAAGCTTTTGCCTTCTCTTCAATAGCGCTGTCCAATCCAGGCCACCAAAAATAGCTTTGTGCAATTTCCTTCATGCGCACTATTCCACAGTGACCGGAATGTAGCTGTTCTAACATCTGTGATCTCAGTGGTGGTGGAATAATGACACGTCTCCCCCACAACAAACAACCAGATTGGACCGATAACTCCGTCCGCTTGGACATGTAGGGAACAAGGTCAGATGAGACCGGAGAGGTTTGTCGAGATTTTCCATGCATCACCAGGTCCATAACTTGGGACAATACTGGGTCAACGCGAGTTGCCTTCTTTATATGAGTAGCAGTGATGGGTGTATTCTCTACCTGTTCAAAGTAGAAGATTTCCTTTTGGGCACTATCTTGATGTTTGACCGGCAAAGGCAACCTTGAGAGGCCATCTGCATTGCCGTGCAGAGTGGATTTCCGATATTTGATTTCATATGTGTGTGCTGAAAGTAACAATGCCCAACGTTGCATACGACTAGCAGCTAATGGGGGAATGCCTGTGTAGGGTCCAAAAATTGATGTCAGAGGTCGATGGTCTGTGAGAAGAGTAAACTTTCGCCCAAACAGGTACTGATGAAACTTCCGAATTCCAAAAACAATTCCTAATGCCTCACGTTCGATTTGGGCGTAGTTAGTTTCTGCTTTGCTTAGAGTGCGTGAAGCAAAAGCAATAGGTCTCTCTTCTCCTGAAGGCATAATATGTGACACGACTGCTCCCACTCCATAAGGGGAGGCGTCGCAGGCCAATTGCAGTGGTAAGGATGGATCAAAGTGCGTTAGAACTTCAGAATTTAGCAATGCATCCTTAGCTTTGTTAAATGCAACATCACAGGCTTCAGTCCACTTCCAGGCCTTTTTCTGCCCAAGGAGCTCATGAAGTGGTTTTAGCAGTGTGGCTAACTGTGAGATGAACTTTCCATAATAGTTCAGGAGTCCTAGAAACGAGCGCAGCTGGCTTACATTTCGAGGTGGGGGAGCCTCCACAATAGCTTTAACTTTTGCAGGGGCCTTATGAAGACCTGCAGAATCAATGATGTGTCCCAAATATTCAACAGAGGGCTTGAAGAATTCACACTTGTCTTTGCGAACTCGTAGGCCATACTCTTCCAGTCTTTGTAGGGTAGCCTCTAAATTCTTTAAGTGATCCTCTTCATTTCTTCCAGTGACCAGGATATCATCCAGATAGCACTGAACTCCTGACAAGCCACACAAGATCTGGTCCATAGCCCTCTGGAACAGGGCGGGAGCAGATGTTATTCCGAAGGGTAGGCGACAGTATCGATAAAGCCCCTTATGAGTTGCAATAGTCAACAGCTCTTGGGACTTTTCATCGACGTGCATCTGTAAATATGCTTGACTGAGATCAATGTTACTGAACTTTTGTCCCCCAGCCAGCCCTGCGAAGAGGTCATCGATGCGGGGAAGCGCGTATTGCTCTGCACACAACACTGGGTTGACAGTGACTTTAAAATCACCACAAATCCGGAGAGAGCCATCTTTCTTCACTACTGGAACAATAGGAGTGGCCCATGAGCTATGAGTAACTGGTATTAGGACTCCATTGGTGACCAGGCGCTCCAGGTCTGCTTCAACTTTTGGCCTGATGGCATATGGCACAGTTCGGGCTTTCAGATATTTTGGTGGACTGTCAGGTTTAATGTTCAATGTCACAGTGATTCCCTTCATACTTCCCAAATCATCTCCAAAAACAGCAGCATGTTTCCTTAGTATAGGGGTTAGACTGGTTTCTTCTTTAGTCATCCGGTGCACTTCTGCCCAGTTCAGTTGAATCTTCCCAAGCCAAGACCTACCCATTAGACCAACCCATTGTGGTGTTTCTCACCACAAACAGTGGCAATTTAGCAGCCTGTCCATTGAGCTCCACCTTAACATCAATAGTGCCCAACATGGGCACAGCTTCTCCCGTATACGTCTTCAGAACAGTTTTTGTTGCCTTAAGCGGAAGATGCTGTAGCTTTTCTTTATACACAGTCTTGGAGACCAGCGAGACGGCTGCACTGGTGTCCAGTTCCATGCGTATAGGTTTGCCATCCAATAACGGGGTTACCCAGTATTCATGTGAGCCCATTGCCAAAGACAAAACATGCAGTAGCACTTCCTCTTGCGATGAGGTGTCACCTTGATCATCCTGGGTCTGCTCTAGGGTATGCAGGGTTCCTCTTTTTGTCGGCCAGACCACAGGCCTCTTTTTCTTTTGTTTACAGGCACACTCAATGTGTCCCTTTTTGCCACAGTGTCGACACACCAGGTCCTTACACCAGCATTCTGATGCCTGGTGACCCGGCTTACCACAGCAGTAACATTCTTGACTCTGCACCGTTTTGTGGGTCGGTTCTTGTGACACTTTTTGCACCCTAGGGGATGCACCGATGTATTGTGCCTCCCTTGTAGCCAGTTCCATGGAGACAGCAATATCAACAGCCTTCTGTAAGGTAAGCTGAGCCTCTGTCAGTAGGCGCTTCTGTATAGCTTCACTGTAGAGGCCACACACTAACCTGTCACGCAGGGCATCATTTAACATTTCTTTAAATTCACAGTGTTCTGCTAGCTTTTTTAAAATGGCTACAAATTGTACAACTGTTTCATCTTCCTTTTGGTCTCTTTTGTGGAACCTATATCTTTCAGCAATTACCAGTGGTTTTGGGGAAAAATGGGACCCCAGGATTTCCACAATGTCACTGTAAGATTTAGTTGCTGGCTTAACAGGGTGTAGTAAGCTGCGTAGCAGAGAGTAGGTTTTAGCCCCTACAACACTTAAGAATATTGGCACCTTCTTCGCTTCTGTAATGTCATTTGCAATAAAAAAAAGCTCAAAACACTCAGTATACACATGCCACTGCTCTATATTCTCATCAAAAGGTTCCAGTGGCCTGGTCAGAGTAGCCATGATTTTAGTTTCACTTTCACAGTCAGTGCAAACAAGCAGCTTTTTTGTTTGTTTGTTCTTTACCTTGACTTCTACTTCCTTCTGTTACTGGAGCAGCACCGGAATCTCACCCTCGTCGCCACTTGTTATGTCCTTGGGGGGAGCCGGTTTAGGAAGAAATCAGTTGAGGCCAGACAGCAGACAGCAGACAGCTAACAGAACCACCATTTTATTTACAGAGACAGAGAGCTCACTCAGCTGGCTGAAGCTGGCTGAGCTAACCCATAATAATCTAACTCAGTTGCCATAGCAACAAAAACCATGACAACCTGTCACGAAGTGTGGCGGAGTCCGGCCCTGCACCCCTCTTCCTGAACTCACAGTGACTCTCAGCCAGCCAGTAAAACAGAAGGTTTATTGAACAACAGGAACACAGGATACAGCCCAGCTTGTGTGCAGAGCCAGGACCCCTCAATCTGGCCTTTCTGGGGGTTCAGGGTGCTTGGATCCCAGCCTAGGATCCCCTGAAACCCACCTCCCAGCTCCCAAAACCGAAAGAAAAACTCCACTCCCCCGTTCCCTTTTGTCTCCCTCCAGCCAGAGGTGAGACCTCCCCTCCCCCAGGCCAGGCTCATGTTACAGCTGCATACCTGTCTCTGCCTACCAAGCACACAGACAGTCCCTATTCCACCACACCTCTCCCCCCTCCGAGACTGAACTGAGCGGGGTCACTGCCCAGTGACCCGGGGAAGTTCGGGGCCCCCTCTCCGGGACAGCGCGTCCGCTATCAGGTTGGCACTTCCCTTCACGTGGACCACGTCCATGTCATAGTCCTGCAGGAGCAGGCTCCACCTCAGGAGCTTGGCGTTGGCTCCTTTCATCTGGTGCAGCCAGGTCAGGGGAGAGTGGTCGGTGTACACGGTGAAGTGGCGCCCAAAGAGATAGGGCTCCAGTTTCTTCAGGGACCACACCATGGCCAGGCATTCCTTCTCAATGGCCACGTAGTTCTGCTCCCGGGGTAGCAACTTCTTGCTCAGGTATACGATGGGGTGTCTCTCCCCCTTTTCATCCTCCTGCATCAACACCGCCCCCAGCCCTGTGTCTGAGGCGTCGGTAAACACCATAAAGGGCTTGTCAAAGTTTGGGTTTGCCAGAACTGGGCCTCTGAGCAGAGCCTCCTTCAGCGCCTGGAGAGCCTGCTGGCACTCCTCAGTCCAGACCACCTTGTCTGGCTTCCCCTTCTTGCACAGCTCAGTGATGGGGGCAGCTATGGCACTAAAGTGGGGTACGAACCTTCGATAGTACCCCGCCATCCCGATAAAGGCCTGGACCTGCTTTTTGGTCTGGGGAGCGGGCCAGTCTCTGATCGCCTCCACCTTGGCCGGTTCCGGCTTTAGGCAGCCGCTCCCCACCCGTTGGCCCAGGTAAGATACCTCAGCCATCCCCACCTTGCACTTCTCAGCCTTGACGGTTAACCCCGTCTCCCGGAGTCGGTCCAGCACTTGTCTAACCTGGGACACGTGGTTCTCCCAGGTCTGGCTGAAGACGCAGATGTCATCAATATACGCCACAGCAAAACTCTCCATCCCCCTCAGTAGCTGATCCACCAGGCGCTGGAAGGTGGCCGGCGCTCCCTTGAGGCCGAAGGGCAGGGTCAGAAACTCATAGAGCCCCAGGGGGGTGATGAAGGCCGATTTCAGCCTGGCATCTGCGTCCAGCGGCACTTGCCAGTAGCCCTTTGTAAGATCCATGGTGGTGAGGTACCGAGCGCCTCCCAGCTTGTCTAGGAGCTCGTCAGGCCTTGGCATGGGGTAGGCATCAGATACAGTGATGGCATTGAGCTTTCGATAGTCCACGCAGAACCGGATCGACCCGTCCTTCTTGGGGACCAGCACCACTGGGGAGGCCCAGGGGCTGGCGGACGGCTGGATCACCCCTAAAGCCAGCATGTCCCTGACCTCCCTTTCCAGGTCCTGGGCAGTCTTCCCGGTAACCCGAAAAGGGGAGCAGCGTATCGGGGGGTGTGACCCAGTCTCTACCCGGTGGACGGTCAAGTTAGTGCGCCCAGGCTGGTTGGAAAACAACTGTCGGTACAGTTGCAGCACCCCTCTGATCTCAGCATGCTGAGCCGGGGTCAGCTGATCTGAGAGGGGAATCGCCTCCAGGGGGAAACCAGCCTTTGTCCCTGGGAATAGATCCACTAGAGGGTCATCCCCCGGCTCCTCCCAGTGTCCACACACGGCCAACACCATATTCCCTCGGTCATAATATGGCTTCATCATATTCACGTGGTACACCCGGCAGTGGTGCGCCCGGTTCGACAGCTCCACCACATAGTTTACCTCATTTAGTTGCTTGACAACCTTGAAGGGCCCTTCCCAGGCAGCATGGAGTTTTTTTTTCCTCACGGGGATGAGAACCATCACTTGGTCCCCGGTGGCGAAGGCGCGGGCCCGCGCCGTGCGGTCGTACCAGACCTTCTGCTTCCTCTGGGCTCGGGCCAGATTCTCCCTGGCCAGGCCCATGAGCTCGGTAAGTCTTTCCCGGAAGGTCAGGACATACTCCACCACCGACTCTCCATCGGGAGCGGCCTTCCCCTCCCATTCGTCTCTCATCAGGTCCAGGGGCCCCCTTACCCGCCTTCCATACAACAGTTCGAAAGGCGAGAACCCTGTAGATTCCTGGGGTACCTCCCTGTATGCAAACAGCAGGTGAGGTAAGTACTTGTCCCAGTCCTGTGGGTGCTGGTGCATGAATGTTTTTAGCATCATCTTTAGCGTCCCGTTGAACCTTTCCACCAGCCCGTTGGTCTGGGGGTGATACGCTGAGGCCCAGCTGGGTCGGACCCCACATTTCTCCCACAGGGACTGGAGCAGGGTCGACATGAAGTTGGACCCCTGGTCCGTTAAGACTTCCTGGGGGAACCCCACCCGGCTGAAAATGGTCAGCAGCGCATCCGCCACGGTGTCTGCTTCGGTAGAGGACAAGGCCACCGCCTCGGGGTATCGAGTGGCGAAATCTACCACCACCAAGATGTGTTTCTTCCCTGACCGGGTCGCCTTGCTGAGCGGGCCCACCATGTCTAAGGCCACCTTCTGGAAAGGCTCTTCTATGATGGGCAAAGGCCTCAGAGCTGCTTTCCCCTTGTCCCGGGCCTTCCCCACCCGCTGGCAGGGGTCACAGGATTGGCAGTACTGCCGGACATGGGTAAAGACCCCAGGCCAGTAAAAGTTCTGTAGCAGCCTCTGCCTGGTGCGCCGGATTCCCTGATGCCCTGCGAGGGGGATGTCATGGGCCAGGTACAGCAGCTTGTGGCGAAACTTCTGGGGAACCACCAGCTGCCTCCTAATCCCCCATGACTCCACCTCCCCGGGGGGAGCCCATTCCCGGTACAGGAACCCCTTCTCCCACAGGAACCTCTCCTTGCAACCTCTCCTCATGGTCTGTGCTGCATTGCGGTCGGCCCGGTCCCTGGGCTTCTGCAAGGAGGGATCCTTCTGCACCTCGGCCTGGAACTCAGCAGCTGGGACAGGGATGGGGATCTGCTCTCTCTCACCGGCTGGGTCTGAGGCAGCAGCCTCTCTGGGTCATGTCTCTGGGCGTTCCCTCCCCGCCCGGCACTCGGGCAGAGTACTTTCCCCGTTGTCAGGGTGCAGAGCCCTGCGCCGACTCTGACTACGGGTCACAATCAGGGTGCCCCGGGTATTGCCGGGCCAGGTCTCGAGGTCCCCCCCATCAGCACCTCTGTGGGCAAATGGGGGTGCACTCCCACATCCTTGGGGCCCTCCTTGACCCCCCACTTCAGGTGCACCCTCGCCACGGGCACCTTGAATGGGGTCCCGCTCACGCCCATCAGGGACAGGTAGGTATCAGGCACCATCCGATTTCGGCCCACCACCTCGGGCCGGGCCAGCGTCACCTCTGCGCCTGTGTCCCAGTACCCAGTGACCTTCTTCCCATCCACCTCCAGGGGAACAAGGCACTCGCTCCGGAGGGGCAGCCCCGTGGCCACCCTGTAGCAGACCCTTGGGACCGGAGCATCCAGCCCCCCAGAGGCGCTGACCTGGGGCCCTCCTCCCTCCTTCCCAGGTGGGACGCTGCCAGCCCCCCTCTCTTGGGCATGTTGCCCCTCATCCAATTGGGTCTTTACCCAGTCAACCCTCTGCGGGTTGGGTCTGCTCGGTCTGTCTCTGAGCTTGGGGCACTGGGCCCGTATGTGGCCTTGTTGGCCACAGTGAAAGCAGCCCATGTCTCGTGGGTCCCCTCGCGGGGGTCGGGTGGACCTGACGCTGGACATTCCCCTTTTGTGGGAGTTCTCCATAGGGCCCCGCTGGGAGGTCCCATGGTGACTCTCTCTCCAAGTCCAGCCGCCTGTGCTCCACGGAGGCCGAGCGTCGCCGGGATGATCCCCGGCTGGGGGGTAAGCGTCGCCGGGACGATCCTCTGCTGGCCGGGGGGGTCACAGTGCCCTCGGTAGCCGGGCTCCTCCTCCCCCTCCCCCTACGCCTAGGGGTGGGAGGTCTCGGGGAGCCCTCAGCGGCCGGCTGACCACTCCCAGCGGGTCCAGACACTGGTGTCTGTGCTGCATCTGCCCGGCTGCTTCCCTCAGAGACAGGGACCGGTTCATCCCTGCGATCTCTCTCCTCCAGCCGGGCAATCAGCTGGGCCTTGGTGAGCTTCCCACAGTGCAGCCCCCTGTGCTTGCACAGCTCCACCAGCTCACACTTGCGCTTTTGGGAATACATCTTCCTGCTGGCCGCTCGCAGGCCGGGGTGCTTGCCGCTCCCCACGGGTTCCAGGGGGACCCCTAGTGTGCCAGTCCTTGAGGTCACCGCCTCTCTGCCAGGGTCGAGCTGCAGACTCCTCCGCCCCGGGGATCGCTCGCTGTGATCCCCCGGGGGACCCTGTTACTGCAAAGTCCTGCTCTCTGGCCACACTCGCCCAGGGGTGAATCGCCCCTTCGTTTTACTGCTCCCCAGTCACTTACTGCAGGAAGCGCCGTCCACGGGGTGCCGCCGATCCCACCGCTGCCACCAGTTGTCACGAAGTGTGGGGGAGTCCGGCCCTGCACCCCTCTTCCTGAACTCACAGTGACTCTCAGCCAGCCAGTAAAACAGAAGGTTTATTGAACAACAGGAACACAGGATACAGCCCAGCTTGTGTGCAGAGCCAGGACCCCTCAATCTGGCCTTTCTGGGGGTTCAGGGTGCTTGGATCCCAGCCTAGGATCCCCTGAAACCCACCTCCCAGCTCCCAAAACCGAAAGAAAAACTCCACTCCCCCGTTCCCTTTTGTCTCCCTCCAGCCAGAGGTGAGACCTCCCCTCCCCCAGGCCAGGCTCATGTTACAGCTGCATACCTGTCTCTGCCTACCAAGCACACAGACAGTCCCTATTCCACCACACAACCAAATACACAACACAGGGGAAGATCTGGAGAGTCAGAGAGGGAGGCTCCTCCATCGTGTGTGTGTGGGAATTACTGCAAGAGACTGTAGCTGGACAGGAATATGAAAGTCCCCCAGGACAGGGCAGCCCAGATCCATAAACTTCCCAGGAAAACAGAGTCCACCAATTCTGCTGCTCTGGTGTCTGTACTCAGGGCCGGGTCCAGGCCCCAGCCCAGCAAGCATCTGCTTGGGGTGGCCAGTGGTGAGGGGCGGCATATCTGGGTCTTCAGAGGCAATTCGGCGGCCAATCCCTCACTCCCTCTCAGAGCGAAGGACCTGCCGCCGAATTGTTGCCAAACGAAGACTGAAGAGGTGGCAGTAGAGCAGACCTCGATCATGGCTTTTTTTTGTTTTGTTTTGTTTTTTGATGCTTGAGGCAGCAAAAACCCTGGAGCTGGCCCTGTCTGTACTGGCTCCCCTTGAAACCTTCAAGCCCCACCATGACTGGGACCAGGTGACTCTTGAGGGGGTCCCTCTCCCTGGGTATCTTTAGGGCTAAATCTCTTCTCTCAACCCATCCTTTCTCTGTACCCCAAATCCCCTGCCCTGGGGGTGTCAACTGGGTTGTGTCCTCCTTTTAATTCCTTCATGCCCAGCTACATCTCCAATGAAAGCTACGTCTCCACAAAAGCTTATGCTCAAATAAATTTGGTAGACTCTAAGGTGCCACAAGTGCTCATGTTCTTTTTAAAAAAGCAAACAGAATGTTGGGAATCACTGACTGCCGCTGCACTCTGAGTGGATGTTTTCAGAGAACTATCCACAATAACTCCAAGATCTCTTTTCTTGAATGTTAACAGCTAATTCAGACTCCTTCATTTTGTATGTATAATTGAGATTGTTTTCCAATGTGCATTACTTTGCATTTATCAACATTGAATTTCATCTGCCAGTTTTGTTGCCCAGTCACCCAGTTTTGTGAGATCCCTTTGCAACTCTTCGCAGTCTGCCTGGGATTTAACTATCTTGAATAGTTTTGTATCATCTGAAAATTTTACCACCTCACTGTTTATCCATTTTTCCAGATCATTTATGAGTATATTGAACAGTAATGGTCCCAGTACCGACCCCTCAGGGGTACCACTATTTATCTCACTCCATTCTGAAAACTGATAATTTATTCCTACCCTTTGTTTCCCATCTTTTAACCAGTTACTGATCCATGAGAGGACTTCCCTCTTATCCCATGATGGCTTACTTTTCAAAAGTCAATTTAAATGAAATACTTTTTTTGTAATTTGTATTTTTTTAGAAATGTAGACCTGTTATGTGTTTTGGTGTAACTTGCATATCCTTATGTTAAATTTGTGTTTTGTAGGGGTAGGTTATCTGCAGGGGGCCGGCTGTCCACGTTGGAAGATGGCTTTGGTACAGCACCTTCGTTCTGCCCAATTGCCCTGTTGTGGCCCATCTCATAAGGGCTGCCTACCAATTCCCCCACCGGGAGCAAAAGGTTTCTATGCACAGTCTTTGTCTGCCCTGGACCCTCTTCAGGTTTGATCTTGTAGACCGGCAGGTCTCCTAGCTTTTCCATCACCAAGTAAGGTATTGCCTTCCATCTGTCAGCTATCTTGTGTTTGCCAGCGATACCCAAATTTCGCAGCAGGACTCTGTCCCCTGGCTGGAGCTCTTGCAGACGTACCCTAGCATCATATCAATGTTTGTTACGGTCTGCATTCTTCCGAGTGGCAGATGTAGCTAAGTGGTAAGCATCCCGCAGCTTTTCTCGTAGTCGGGATACATATTGCTGATGGGTTTCATAGCTATCGCCATCCTCTGATACACCAAAGCACAGGTCTATGGGTAATCTTGGTTCTCGCCCAAACATCAAGAGATATGGGGTGACTCTCGTAGCATCGTTCTTGGTGGCGTTGTAGGCGTGCACCAGAAATGCAACATGTTGACTCCAGGTTGCCTTCTGCTCTGGCCGCAAAGTCCCTAACATATCTAACAGGGTTTGGTTGAACCTCTCTGGCTGAGGGTCACCCTGCAGGTGATAAGGCGTTGTCCTCGACTTTTTAATTCCTGCTATCCTCAGCACCTCCTTCAGAAGGTGACTCTCAAAGTCTCGTCCCTGATCTGAGTGTATCCGGGCTGGGAATCCATAAACTGAGAAATATTTTTCCCATAGTACTCGAGCGACAGTGGTGGCCCTCTGATCACGTGTGGGGTATGCCTGTGCATATCGCGTATAATGGTCGGTCACGACTAGAATGTTCCCAATATTCCTTTTGTCCACGTCTAAAGACAAGAAATCAATGCAAACCAGCTCCAGAGGTTTGTTGCTGGTGATGTTCTTCAGATATGCAGCCCTCGTGGGCAGAGTTTTCCTTTGAACACATCGAGCGCAGGTCTCACATTTTCTGCAAACATCTTCAGCCATCCGGGGCCAATAGAACCTACTGCGGGTAAGTTCCAGGGTCCTCTCCATCCCTAAATGTCCAAAGTCATCATGCAGGGCCCTCATGGCCAGGGCTCTGTACTCTTTCGGCAGCACTAGTTGGTTCCGTTGCTTTTGTAGAGGGTCTGTGGTCACGCGGTGTAGCACTCCCTGAATCAGTTTTAGCTTGGTCCATTCTCTCAATAGTAGTTTGCCCTCTGGGGTAGGTGGGACAACCGCAGCTGGGCCTCACCCCTCCCTTTTGGCAAGTAGTGTATCACGAATGTCAATATCTTGCAGCTGGGCTTTCTGCCAGTCAGCCGCATTGAGCACGGGCAAGGGAGATTGGTCCAAAGCAATATAGTTCACTGAAGCAGAAGGCACGCATTCAGGGGGCAGGCCCAAAGCTTCAGCAACGCATCCATGAAGGCTCTCATGGGCCTCCGGCTCTCGGCGACTCACACTGCAAATAGCTCTCACTCCATCCGTGGGTATCACAGCAACTCCTGGTGCTTTTGGACACCTGGACAATGCATCTGCATCTACATTGCTTCTCCCTGATCGGTATTGAATGCTGAAGTCATAGCTAGCCAAAGCGGCCACCCATCTTTGCCCTGTAGCATCCAGTTTAGCACTTGTTAACACATAAGTCAGTGGGTTGTTGTCTGTCCACACCTGGAACTGAGCACCATACAAGTAGTCTCGAAATTTCTCAGTGATGGCCCATTTCAAGGCCAAGAACTCCAGCTTGTGGGTGGGATAGCGTGTTTCACTAT